>NC_089650.1:32543200-32853200 GCF_037042795.1 Molothrus aeneus | reverse complement strand
TGCTTTACTTTGTTTCCCAGCAACCTCCCCCAACTGATGTGACTCTCCAAAGACAACTAAGAGTGGCCTCACAATGACAATGCCAGCTCTGGCTTTATCTGTCAGGTTCCACAGGCTTCTGTGTGTCCAGTTAGTTTAAATGTTCCCTGTCCTGATCTTCCTCCACCAAGATGAGTCTTTCCCGTGCTTTCAGGAACCTGGGATTCCTGAAGGCAAATCTTACCCACGATGAACAAGAGAGAGAGTGTAAGAAGCCTGTGTGTCTTCAGCCTCCTGCTGCAAACTTGCTTGAATCAGTGTATTTGCTTTGTCTGAAGATATTCTGAAAACCAGAGCTAAGTCATAATCATAATCAGTGACTGCCAGCTACTGCTGGTGACCTGATCTACCTTCAGGAGGTTAATTGGCACAGCAGTCACCTGGAGCCTGTCAGTATCACTCTCTGCAGCTCCACCCTTCAAACAGTCCTTGGACCTTAGCCAAAACAAAATCAAACTGCTTCCAGTTCAGTTTTGGGAACTGTGAGAATTTGTTAAGTTTTAAATTTGGTAGATTAGGTTAGACAGCCTGTTTTGAACAGACAAATCCAAGTTTTTCCAGCACACAACTCCAAATACCATTGAGTTTATTCGCATTTATGCACTGAAAGTGCAGCCATAAGTTACTGAATGTATTACAGTTGTCACCTCCTTCCTTCTCAGCCTTGTGAAGTTTTGGAATTGGCTAAAACATGCCAGGTTTATGAGTGGAAGAGAGCAGGTAAAGGGAGTTGGAAGCCACCCATCATTGCCTTGCAGCAGGAAGGGCAGGGCTGTGGAGCCCTGCTCACCCACCAGCACTGCAGCTGTTTGCAGCCCTCCTGCTGCCAGCACGTGGACCCTGCTGCATGCTGTCCCTCCTCTTCTCATTTAATCAACAGCTAAATGTTAAATGCATTTGTTCATTTACTTTGCAAGGCATGCATCTGAAATAAAATCCCCTTACTTTAGCGGAATGGCTTCTTCTGCCTTACTCCTCATTTCTCCTTTCTCTCCTGTCACCTGAGACTTGCAAAATTACATTTGTGAGGCACAGAGGTGGTAAGCAAGGAGCACTGAGAAAAGCAAAGCTTACAAACAAATTAATAATTCTGTATTCAGAGCAGGGTTTGAATAATGGTCCCTAGAACCACACGCTGTGAAAGGAGGAGAAAATCAAATATTGAACAGGTGCTCATTAGAAAAGCACCAGCCATCCCAAGCCCTGGAAGACACAGGAGTTCTGTGGGGGGAAAACACTGCATGGCCATGTAATTAAAGGCTCCATCAGTGTGTCATAGGCTGCAGCAAGGCTACCCTGGCTTTGCAAGCCTGGCACTCTTAAAACACAACCACTTGGCATTTTCTGGGGTCAAAAAACAGGAATCCAGGCCCCCAGGACACAAATTGTGCATTGTGTGGTTCCAGGAACACATTCCAAGGGGGAGTTGAGAGCTCAGAAGTAGGGACCTCTGCCACTTCAGCCAACAGGAGAGCTGGCAGCAGCATTTGATATCCTCTCACTTGCACACAGAGCTGGGGTGAGATGCTTTGTGCTGGCACATACCTGGACTCCTCTGGCATTGGCCAGCAGTAAAAAGGACCCTGAAGTGCCAGACAGCAGTGTGACTGCCTGGGTGTTTTGGTGAGGCCACTATTGTGTTTGCGTGAGCCTTACCTGCACAAGTACACAATTCTGCCAGGATGTTTTAACACAGGTGAAATAATACATTGTTCACTGACTCCATTTTGGAAAACAGTGGAACTACTTTGGCAGCAAGTTTGGAATGAAAAATCAGCTCCACACAGACACTCAAAATTAAATATTTAATGTCTGATGGGTTTATCTGACACAGCCATCAGCAGTTTACAACAGAACAGAACCATTGAGCAAACCAGCCCTGCCCTAAAATACTGATGTTCAGATTGAGATGCCATGATTTTATTGCTGTTTTTGTGGAATACAGGTGCTCACAGGGCATGACTGATCTCCAGATGTGTTGGAGAAGGAAGAGCAATTGCTGTTGGATTGTAATCACTCCCAAAGCTTTCTGCAGAGAAACACCAGAGAAGAGAAGGCATTTTTGCATTCTAGTGAGATGTAAAAATACCACGAACATGGACCAGTGGGACTGGCTTTCTGAGCTTCTACTCATCCTGCAACAATTCTGACTCTGGTTAGTGGAAAATGAGTGTTGCAAGCTAATGAAGGCAAAATTCGAAAGCATCTGCTGGGAAACTCCCAGGAATTGAAAAAACCCATGAAGCTTCTGTTATTCTCTAGATTAATTTTAGTCCTTAAAGATCCTCACCACACTTCTCAAGCTCTACAAATCACCAACACCTTTGCTGCACCTGACCCCATCTTCTGTGGCTTCAGTGGTAAGTTTTAGCCTATGGCATGAGCAGAGGAAGGTACAAAGACACCTTTCTGCAGGGGTGAGGAGAAGGAAAACCATTCTTTGGAGATTCCCCCTCTCCAACATGTGAAATTTATTTCCTTTCCCCCATGTCTCCCCAGGAGACACCCCTGTGGCTCATTGTGAGCCAATTCTTGCTGTAGCACTGCACTTACCTTGCCTCCTCAACTTGGTTATTTGCTCTGAGCCAAAGTCCTGGCTCTCCCCTGAGTCACCCTCACAGCACTGGTACCTTTTGTCAAAGGCAACAAATTTAATGCAGAAATTTCTGTTTTGTTTTTTTTTTTTCTTCCTTTTGCTTTCTCCCTTCCCCTTTGTTTCCTTTCTCAGCATGAGTGATGAACCTGTAGAGATGTTCTCTGCCTACAGATTTCCTGTGTGACTAGCTTTAATGTAAGGCAGTAAAGACTGCAGGTCTGTCTTCCAGGAAGAACAAGTAGCTCAGTGTGTGTATATATAGATATACACACAGCAATATGATTATAACTGTATATAGAGAAGGAGCACAATGTAAGTACACATAATTACAAGTAGGTAAATATAATGGAACAGCTTGAACCTAGTGGAAAATTTCTTTTTTAAAAAATTTAAGTTTCCAGTTTTCACTGATGCATTGAGCATCTGCAAAATCAGCCAAGTGCTCATTTTAATAGCAAAGTTAAATACCACATACTTCCTATTAGATTCAAATAAGTGTATGAAAGAGTTTCCCCCAGATAAGGTTATTTGCTTTGGGAAACAAAAGCCTGTTTGCCTGGAACATGAGTGCCATGCTTTCTCCTGGGCAGCGCTGCCGCAGCCCCATGGAAGCAGAGGGTGCTCCCAGGCACAGCTTTGATCTGTGCCGACGCTCCCTCCAAAATTGCTGTGCACCCAGCTTCTGCTGGAGTGAGGATACTCTGAGATCCCCACGGAGAGCAGGGTTCTCACAAGCCCACCTGCACCCTCTGAGAGCCAGGCATCTCTCTTTGCTGCCATGCAGGGGTGCATTGGCAGACCAGGGCTGCACTGTCAGAGTGAGAGACTTCCAGAGACACACATTATTTCATAGACACCTCACAAACTGAGTGCCACCACACATCTGTCTTCCACACCAACACATGGTTTACCTTAGCCATGCAAGGTACAGGTGAGATCCAGCCTCAGTTCAGCTCAGTAACCAATGCAAGACAAACCATGCAAACAATCTGTATCTCGGGCACAGATCCCATTGGGCCAAGGTGCCCACCAGTTTGCAGCAGCTCAGCTCTAAGAGTCACCAGGTTGCTGTGTTTATGTCAGGTGAGAATCAAATGCAATAATTATCAGTAAGCCTCCAATGTATCATGAAAAAAAATTGTCCAAGTTTTGAATAAACTACTTCTTAGTATATGTACCTGTGGGAAATAAATATGTTTGGAGTTTTTTCTTGAGTCCTCAAGCAAGAAGATGAATACCCATGGTACAGTATTAAAAAAACACCATCAAAGTTCCCATTATTACCAAACTCTCAGTTTCTGGGACCCAAAATCCAATTCTTTTTGAGAATGTAAGAGAACATGAGGTGCCCACTCCTTCACAGACATTTACACCCGGATTTTTCTTCCCTTTAAAAAAGATGTACAAGGAATATTTCAAGAACAGGATACAGAGGTATATCCTTCAAACCACACACTACTCAGAATTGCAAGTGGTGCTGGCCTCATTTTGTTACTGCTGCTCTGTATCACCAAGGCAGCTGGGCACAGACTTAGGATGGTGTATTAATTAACCTTTAAATAAAAAGCACACTCACATTTGACTGGAACATCTTGCTCCAGTCTCATGTTGCCATCCCTTTGAGGTGCAAGCTGGCTTCCAGGGAGTTGCATTTACTTATATCAGGGCTCCATTTTGTCCTGTAGAGGATGAGAACATGCAGTTTTCAACTGTGAGTGTTAAAAGGATGGAGGCATTGCCATAATTCTGCCTGGTACATGGCCAGCAGGGAAAATCCACCCAAGCTGCAGTTGCCACTTTCCTTCCCTTCAGCCCCTATACAGATACCAACTCCCTGAGCACAGTAACATTTAAGTGATTACTACTATCTCACTGTCACCTTACCACACTTGCATACCCCTTGTACACTGGATAAATGGCAAGATGGGGAGGCTGCCCATGCCACCATCTTCAGGTCACTTTGGAACGAAGAGATGTTCTCTGAAATTTGCAGGCAAATTCACTATTTGTAACCTAATTTCCCCTTTCCTGCTCCAAACCCCACCTCCAAAACTTGCACCATTTTCAAGCCAGCTGCCAACACAAATGCAGTCTATTCATACCACCTGTCTCTCAGGTAGTAAGAAAGCAAATTCAGGTTATCTTTCTGACCCCAGCCTTGCTGAAGTTGACTGCAGTGCTTGCTAACCCAAAGCCTGACCCTGCTGCTCTCCCCAGCATAATTTCCACTGACTTCAAAGAGGTCCCAGGACTGGCGCAATGACTCCTGCGGGCTTGGCACCAGGCTTTAAATCACTGCACAAAGTCACTTGAGAAGCTGTCGGCAGTCAGAAATGAGTCATTAGTATGCTGCCAACACAGTATTCAGTGACAAAACCCAGCTGCCACTGTAGCCAAGAATGCAGTTTCTTCAGCACTACTGTAAGTCTTATTAGCATAGAAATCAAGTGTATGTATGTAATTGAATTTCTTTGTCACATCCTACTATGAGATTTTCCATCAATCCTGATTGTTACTAAATTTGAACTAACAGCCCATATTTGCACTTAAGCAACATCTGAAAGAGGACTACACAAAGAAAGACTTTCCTAAGTCAACACATCCTAGAAAACAGCAGCTGTGCAAAGGCAGAGGCAAGCATTATTTCATTTTCCTCCCCATAGCACTCTATCTCTTGGCACCTCCGCTTTAAATCTGGGTTCTGCTCGTAGCTTTGCATTTTCTCTCAGCAGAAAAGAGCTGTGATGCAGCCAGTGAGAGAGCAGGGGCTGTCCCCAGCAGGAGAGTCTGCAGGATTTGTCAGGATGTCATGGTGCTGGTTGCTGTTGATTAGGAAGTGAGATGTTGCTGTAGGTGAAGTTCATTTTAGGTCACTGGTAAGCTCAGGTCCTGGAAAAAAAAGAAGTAATACAGACAAGAGGGGAATAGCAGGAACACTGAGGAGCATAATTTCCAGGTTGACTTCACTGACATAGGAATAGTTGTCCAGAGGAAATATAAGTCTCAGAAAGAGATACATGGGTTGTCTCTGCAGGTTTGGTGTGTGCTGGGGATAGGTAAGGACTGACTAATCCAGGCTGGATTGAGAATGCAGCCACCATCACTGAGACTGACTTTTCAGTGGTTATTTCTCAAGGGACGACATTAATCCAGTTAAACCACCTAGCCATATTTTCCTATGTTTTCCAAGCATGACTGTGATCAAAAACACAGACACCTGATGAAACGGAATAAAGGTGGTGAGTGAGGAAATTAAATATCCTCTCCCTGTACAGATTGTAGACCTTGATTAGGTTTTGTTGCTAATGACTGTATTGTGTACACATCCCTCATGCCTTGCTACTACAACATTTCTCCAAGGTCACTGTCCCAAGCAATCTACAAAGTCATCAGCCCTTGTCCATAAACTCAAGAAACCAAGTCCTATAAAACCCTGGCAGCCTAGTACAGGAGTGGGGCCAGAGCCAGGGCACAAGATGTATCCAAGGACCAAAGCTAGACTCACTCTGCAAAATTTCCCAGTGCATTCTATCACAAGACTCTGACATGAGCCAATTTCCCCTGAGATGGTCACAGGTTTTCAGGAAACATGACTGTTACTCCTACAGCTCTCAGGACCTTTGTAAAGCGGATTTTCTTTCTGTTTTGTTGTTGTTGTGGGGTTTTGGGTTTTTTTTAATGATAGTAACTGCAACTAAACAGAGACAACAGGGGCAGAATATCTTTGAATACTGGATGCTCTGTAAGTGGGAAATCATAGTCAGATTTATCCCAGTACATTGCAATGCCACACCATACTATTATGAAACTGATATCATCACCCACTGATGGGAGTGGGCAGACACAGAGTTCACTTCGGAGGCCAAAATCCCCAATGAATTTTTTCTTCAAGAAACAATCCCTAAGATAAGGTGTTTTCTAAATCAGTCAGAAGGAAGGAGTGACCTCCTTACTCCCCTGGCACAGCACAACAGAAGCTTCAAGGAACAGCTAGCTGCCACCATGAGCCATGATCCTGAGTCTTGTCTTCCACTGGAAAGCCCTGGGATGGGCCTGGCTGGATGTTCCTTTTAGGGAATCATGAAGAAGGAAGGGAGTGGGTAGGCTGTACATGCACAGCATTAGCTTTTGCCTATAGTTTCCACCCATGCTGCTGATTAATTACTTCACTTTGGCCAAATTGTGTCACTGTGTCTCCTTTTGGATTGCTATAAAATTGACTTTTGTTCCAGGCTGGATTCACCATTATTTCATGTTTCACTTTCACTCCTGGGAATTTCTTTTGCCTCTGTGATTTCAGTTATTGTGAGCTCATCTCTTTTCAATTTTACACAAAATTTC
Organism: Molothrus aeneus; assembly: GCF_037042795.1. Classification (NCBI taxonomy): domain Eukaryota; kingdom Metazoa; phylum Chordata; class Aves; order Passeriformes; family Icteridae; genus Molothrus; species Molothrus aeneus. The sequence continues at coordinate 32,846,224 of NC_089650.1, read as the reverse complement.
AGGTGTAGAAGGTAATAATTTGGGAAAACATAAGGATTTCAGAGGGGAAGCCTGTGGCTTCCTTTGCCTTCCCAGCTCAACAATGCCAAGCAGGTGCCAGCCCACCCTCTGCAAAGGGTGAATTTTGGAGGCATGAAGTAACTTCAGTTAGCACTTGTAGAAAGCTCTCTGCAACAAAACCATACCTCTCGAGGAGCATGATCCCAGCCTTGCCCTTGAGTTGGTGTTTTTGGCACCAAGTGATATAAAACGGGGATTCCTCTGACATCACCATTTGTCAGATCCTGTTGCAGACGCTAAATATCCCCAAGGACATGGAGTGCATTTGCTCCAGCAAAACACTTAGCACTAGCTGATATTGCTGCCAACCTCTCCTGGGGAGTTTTTTGGTTTTTTGGTTAGTTTGCTAATTTAGTAAATATTTAGAAATCCATGTTCTGCTAAAACTACAACGCTGGATACCATTCCCTTTTGTTCAAAATTGTTTACAGAAATAGGCACAATTATATCAAGATTTCTAGTTAATACTCACTGGGCTAAAGGCAAGAGATCCTAAAAGGGGTAAAAACAAGGTGGGAGGGAAAATAGGAATTTGTTATAGCATGTCAACAGTGCCTTGAAGCCTGTGTAGCTGAAGCTGTAACAGAAAACTTGTTTCCAAACAAAAAAGCCAGAAAGAATTCAAAAATAAGGCAGGGAAAATGAAGGGAAAATGAAGGTTCAATACAGCATATCAAATGTGAACATTCAAAAGCTGACAGAAGGATGGGAAGAGGCTGCTTCTAGCACATGGCACAGAAAGCCAAGCTGTGCATGGCTGTAGGGAGACATCTCCCAGGAACATGACACCCTATTGAAGAGCTTCTGCTGAGTGCAGGCCCCTGGGTTTCCTACCCACTGGTGCTCCTTTTGCCACACTTCCATTGAACACTGGGGTCCATTGGTTTGCCTCCAACAAGGGGCTGGTGTCCCTGCCCCAAGCGTTTATATCCAAGGGACTCAGCAAACCATGGGAGCAGCCACCCGCTGGGCACAGGTCTCCAGAACAAAGCTGACACCAGACAGTCCAGGTCCAAGTCCAGACTGTTTTAGAAAGAAATTCTGAATTCCCACCAGTTCTTAGCAGGCCAGAATTAAAGAGGCCAGATATTAGAGAGGCCAGATATTGGAGAGGCCAGAATACAACCCAAAATGTCAACAAAGAATTGTGGTGCCCTCAAGGAGACAAAAGGCCCCTGGTGGCAACAGGCATTCTGGGCTTAGCTTCTGACTACCCAGCCCAGGAACTTACTGGTTGTCACTGCTGCATGGCTTTTCCCCCCAGGAATTAAAAAAACAGGAAAGCTCCCTGCAGCTGCTGTGACTCTGCTGTGAGCAACATATATTGTGGATGGTTAAAAATGGGTTCAGCTGTGTCCATAGGACAATTCCTCAGCCAGCCCACAGGCAGGCAGTTGCCCCTCAAGTGTCCAGGCAGAGGTCAGCAACTGTACAACCTGAAATTACTTTAATTATAGGACAATCACTTTCTAGTGTGTTGAATGACTACCTATTTTAGACAGGACCAACCCCAGGAGTCAGCTCCACTGTAAAAGGAAGGCTAATAGCATGGTTTGTAAAGCACACACTCAGCTTCTTTGAGCCAGCTTATCAAGATGGTTCCTTACAGCAGTGTAATTTACCTTCTCACAATGCAGGTCAAAGCACGAGGCTCTCAGGGGAGGGATTTCCTCCTGGGTAATGGACTAGGGAGGCAATTCTGTGGGGAGACATTACGGTTGTTTAAGTCCCCCTTTAACCTGCCACCACAACCAGTCCAGGCAGGACAAAGAGCAAAGGGATGGAAGCCCAGCCCTTCCACACAGTGTTACACCACATCCCCAACATGAGTCCTCCCAGGGAACCCCCAGGATAAACACACTGCAGCTCTCCAAAGGAATTAGAAGTAATTACCCTCTCTTCTGTCAAGAGTGTTGGGGCAATCCATGGGATTTTTCTCTCTGTAGATGCATCTGTGGATGCTTTATCTGGTCCTAAACATTACTGAGGGGTCTGCTCTTCTTTCATGGTGCAAGAACCTGGAACTATGAAAGGAACCCTCCTGCCTAACAACATCCCTTCATGGGCTTCTTCCCCTTAACACTTCCCATCAGGATTCAAATCTTCACATTCTTCCCCTCTTGACAATTACAGTTCAGTAAGATTTAAACTCTTCTAGCATGGCAAGATAGGGGTCTCCTTTGAAGAGTACTGGGGAGACAGAGAAAGGATACTCTGGATGCACTACATGTCTTTGGCTTCTCTGAAATGTGAAAATAAAGCACGACAGACCCATGTCACATGACACAGACTACATTTGAAAGAAGCACCATGCTGCATTCAATAGTGTAATTTATGTGAGGCCTGGTACACCATCTCAATGTACATTACAATGTGTGCACCAAAATAACATGGAGAGCTGAAATGCATTGGGACAGCGGCTGTACCTGAATCTGCTGATTCAACTCTCAAAGCTGCATTTAGCAGCTGTACTCTTTGAGCCCTGCAGATGTCTATTTTAATCATCTGTCTTAAAATATCAGCTGGTTTTATGCCCTATTCTGAGGCCTACCATCCCTCACAGAGGCTGAGTTGATTTCTCTAAGCACTGTCATCCAATCAAAATTGCAAATGGGCAGGAAAGAGAGAATATAAGAGCAAGTTGCTTTTGTTTGTAGTTGCTTCCACACATCTTGTACAGCTTGTGGCTGAAACACCTCAGGAGGGCGTAGCTGCAGAACCTGAGCCTGCCATCTGGATGGGACCAGAGGGACTCTTTTGTTGGAGATCTGAAACACAGCAAATGGAGGTAAAATTCTCAACAAAAGCAGAGATGCAAATCAGTCATCCCTTACCCAAGACTTCCCCCTCCTATCCTGACTTGCTGGCTAGGAAACGTGGCACTGAACAGCAGAGAAGCTGTTCCTTTTTGTGGTAGAACATCCTGCCACAAAACAGGCCAAGGGTCCTTCCTGAGCCACACTCACAGCATCAGCTCACCAATTTCAGCACTGCCCTTTTATGTTACTTTTTAGCAAAAGCTGACAAAAAGAAATTCATAATATTGTTATTTTCTTGAGGACTCTTCTCCTTCTCACAGCTGGGTTGACCCACACATGACCATCCAAGATGTGCCATGCTCATGTAGTTTTAGTATTTTAGCTATCCTCAATGCACCTGCAATTTGTGCAGACACGAGCCTAGGATCACCTGTAATCTTGTTAATTATTACAATTATGGACATTAATGACATATTGCAGAGCTCACTGTTATAGGAGCTTCCATAAACCCTTTCAGCCGAAGCTGCGAAGGCCAGATTCCATGCACAACTCTTTATGACTTCCAAACGGTGACGAGTGTGAGGTGAGGGATCTCATGGTTCTGTGTCCTACACTCTCAGCCATGGAGCCTTGCTCATCCATGGCCCATGTCTGTTACTCATCATCAAAGCCAAGGCTTTTAGCATTGCTCCTTGTGGCTGTAATAAGGAGGAAACACCCAGGAGGACAGGCGATTGTAGCAAGTTTGGCATCAGTCTCTTCTCCAACCTCAAGGTGCACCAGGGGAGATTTAGATTGGATATTAGGAAAAATTTATTCACAGAAAAGTTGGTTAAGCATTGAACAGGCTTCCCTGGGAAGTAGTTGAGTCATTATACTTGGAAATAATTAAAACATATGTAAATGTGGTACCTGGGGACATGGTTTTCTGGTGGACTTGGCAGTGCTGGGCTACCTGTTGAACTCAATGATCTTAGAGGTCTTTTCCAACCTAAACAATTCTATGAATCTGTTATTCTAAGAGGTGAAAATGCTATATGGGAGTGTGTCCCACAGCCCAGCAGCTAGAGGTGAGAGAGGCGTGAATGGCTTGTAGACTGGTGGCCCCTTCTAACAACCAAAAGAAGAAGCTACTCTTGGGCCTCTGAGAAGTCTGTTTCACCCTTGTGCTGGCCAGAGCAGATGCCTATCTTCCATATTGCAAGAGTGGGTGAGGTGGCTGCAACCCTCGTGCCACAGTCTGCCCAAGGAGGCACTCAGCCCTGCTCCCCAGAGCAGCAGCTGCAGCTGAGGCCAGGTGAATCATGGGCTTGACTCACAGTGATTTTTTGCTACAGTTACAGCCTTCAGGACTGAGTTGAGGCTCTTCCCCTGGTCAGCCAGGCTTTGCAGACACCAAGCCAGACCTGTGTTAGGCACCTGTGTTTAGAAGGATGGGAGAAGGCTTGACCTCTGGGGACAGCAGCCTCTCATCACAGCAGCACAGCTTGAGTGAGTTATGGTTTCTCATGCGGTGTCCTGCAAAATCATCAGACTCTGGCACGTGTATGACTCTCTGTATATCTCAGAGAGCCAACTTACAAACAGATTCTGAGGGCTTTTATGCTAATAAATGCTAAATAAATTTTAGCTGCTGTTTTCAATTTTCAAAGCCTGCTTTGTCAGTGAAAATCCTCATCCTCCCCACCATGGCATGGCAAACTCTGCTGACGGCTTTTCCACCAGCAGTTACAACACATCACATTAGGTGGTCCTATCTTGGGAGAGGAGACAACTGATGGATGGGGAGGGGAAACTGATATAGCCTAACCATGAGGTCTCATTGCCTGCCTGGGAAATAAAGGACACCAAAATATAACTGCGTGGGAAGGACTTCTAAGAAGAATTTGTCCCAAACCATTTCTGGAAACTGATGATAACATTATTTACTCAAATACAGGAAACTTGAGATTGCAATGAATGATGAAAGGGTGAGGGGGAGAAATATGTACTTTCCCCTGCCCCTTCCCAAAAGATAGAAGTGAAATCCCCACCAGCAAACCCCTGGTTGTTAGGCTGTGCAGTGAGAAGCTGATATATCCTTCTGTGTTTGTGCATGTGCACATCTCACACCCACACACTTCTGCCCATCCTCCTTTGGACCCTAATGCCAGGGGCCCTTTCCAAAGCCAGGCACAGTATCCCACAGAGAAGAGTCCAGCTGTTGGGATCTTTCCCAGAAAGCAAACAGTGCTGCATTGAAGCTTTTCTGGCCTTTCAGTAGTTAATCTGGGATACCCAGAAACCCTCTCCAATGAGAAGGGATGGGAAGCAAGGGGATGTGCTTAAAAGCTTTTGTATTTATTTATTTATATATTTGTGTTCATGTTTATGTAAATTTTGCATAAATCTAGACTGAACTTTGGGAGACTGATCTCTCAAATACAGAATCCAGCTGTTTGAAATCTCAAGGAATTTACATTCCCACCAGCATTGTAAAGCCAAAATATAAAAAAGCAAATAGCTCAACTAGCCAAAAGAGGGGCAGAGGAGGGAATAGCTCTCACAGAACAGCATCCTACCTCCTTGTGTATTTATTTTTTTATTGCTGCTGCTTACTCTGGGGGTTGGGGAGAAGGGGGGTGGAGAAGGGGGGGAATAGATGATGCTGGTTGTTTTGGAATCCACTGCAAGATGAAGCATCTGTCAGCATCTACTCAAAGAGATTCCAAGCCATGGGCTCTGCTATGCTCAAAGCCAGTGAAAGCAGCACAGTCCCCAGGTGTTTTGCTGTGCTGACAGACTGACTGATCTGGATTTAGCAGCATTTTATTTATCTCAGCAGTGCCAATCAGCCCGGCCACTGTGAATCTGCTGGTAAACCAAAGAGTGCCTCCTCATCATACTCCATGGCTCACTGTACCCATAGAATCACAGAACCACATAGATTGTGTTGGAAGGGACTTTCAAAGCCATTTAGACCAACTCTTCTTGGAGTGACCAAGGATATCTTCAACTAGACCAGGTTACTCAGAGCCCCATGCAACTTGAATATTACCAGGGATGAAACATCAATCACCTCTCAGGGCAATCTGTTCCAGGTTCCTGCTCCTCATTCTAAAGGACTTCTTCCTTACATCTAATCTAAATCAATCCTCTTTTAGTTTAAAACAATTACCACTTGTACTATCCCAAGGCCAGCTCAGCTCCTGAGGGGTCTTAGGAAAGCTAAAGATGTCAGTGATGCTGATTTTGGCTTCATGGCACACTGACAGCATTTACAGTCCAACTGCAGGATGCCAAGCACCAAGACAACACAAACTCACCATTTTCATTCATCTGTCTCCAAAGCAATGCAGCTTGCTAACTTTGCTTGAAGGAGCTATACGTTAGTGTCAGCTGCAGACCCTTCTGCCATCATCAGGCCACATCCTCAGCACAAGCTCCACATTGTGTGCTCTGTAAAATTTAATAGCAATGTCAGCACAGGCACAGGCACACATCTGGCCCTGGACATACATGTATGATGGGGCACTCCAGTGAGAGCTGCAGTACTGGTGACCTCTGAGGCTCAGGCTCACTGACTTCAAGGTAAGTTATATCTGTTCCTTAGGCACAGAAATGTACATATCATCTCTGCAGAATACATTAAAGTACCTGCTACAGAGATCAGCCTCCCTTCTAACTACAGGGAACAATAGGGAGAGAAGTTAACCTTCTGAACATTCTTTCAAGCCCTAAATAAATTGTCAGTGTTTCAACAGCATTCTTTCTGTCAAATCTGTGAATATTATTATTACAATCAAGATTATAATAATGGTTTTGACAATCTGCTTTGACACCTAAATGTGGAATTTGGATTATAATGCAAAAATGTCTGTTTGTGGGGGAAAAAACAAGGTATCCTTAGGGATACCTTAGGGATGCATGTACTTAGCCTTGCACTCTAAATGAGCTATGCAGTACATGGAATAACAGGTCTCCATTTTTACAGATAATCATTTGCACACACACAAAAATGCACTGGCAGAAAGGAATAACCAAGGGTGAAGTCAGCAATTCAGAGGTTAATTACTATCATTAAGAAAAATATCCCACTTCAGCCACATCAACTTTAAAGCTAGTTGGAAGTGGCCCTCTAAGAGGTGGAAGCAGCCATAAATAGAAGCTGTTCAATCTGTGATATAATAAGTGTGATGTGATACAGAGTCTGTGATAAAATTTCATTGTAAAAGTGCCTTGCCAAACAAGAGAAGGGGCAAATCAGTTCAATGAACTCCAAGAGCCCCTAAACCCAGATGGATCTCTCACTGATGCCCAAGGTATTTTATAACCCTGGTCAGACACAGCTCCAGGACTGTGACAAGTACTGTGACCTGACTTACACCAGCACTTCACAAGTAACAGGGGAGCCCTGACTCCTGCAACACTGGGACCCTGACTTCACCACTACAAACCCTCTGCAGCTTGGGGGTGGATACAGTCTGCCTGCATAACCCACTTTTCTCTCCTCCTGTTTTCCAGACAGGGGCTCAAAATGACCATTGCTCCCCCAAACCTCCCCTGATGGTTCTTCATCCTTTCAGCCACCAACACCCTTTTTCCTAGTCCCCAAGATGGTCTTTGCTAGTCCTTGTTACTTGAGTAGCTGTGGCTGTGCAGAGAGAGGTAAGGATAGCACTTGTGTGTGGATACACCTCAAGGCATAAAGTGAACACTTCAGCTGAGCATACGATGTTTCTTCCAGCTGACTGATGCATTTCAATGTCAAAAATCATGTATTAGTGTTTAGATGACAGCTTTTTTTTACATTTATGATGCCTGTGTTACAATGATACCTCTCCAGAGCCCACTGGTAACTGAGTGCTGGTAATTAAAATTATTCAGATCATCCTTGTTTATGCCTTTTCCCAGTGAAACTGTCTTGATGACACTTCCCTTAAATGCTTCTGCAACACCTGCCATTGCAGAGAATCACTAAGGAAAGAACTATAGCCATGATTAAGTTTCAGCTTTCAGAAAAGAAAATGCTTGAACTAAAACCCATCGCCTGTTTTGATACAAATTGAAAACATTGGTTTTCTTCAGTAAGTCAAAGCTCCAAACACTGCACCCTAAATTCAAGCAGATGTTCTTTAGTCACAGCTATGTGCTATTACTTTTTCCTCAGCTCAGCAACAGAGCAGTTAGCAGAAGTCATGTGAAAGGGGCTGACATTAAACAGAGAATGTCATTAATGTTATGGTTCCAAAGAAAAGTGAGATTTCTTTTATATTCGTTCATGGCTGTGGCTGATAATTGCTTCCTGTCTTACACCTACACAAAATTCATGAATATAATTACAGCAGCACAGTGCTGAATTCAATCAGAAGGGAGTATTGATTTGTGTATAAATCAAAAGCCATCTTCCTCCAGCTTTATTTACAAGGAAAAAAAAAAAAAGGACCTTTTTAAAAAAGCTGCAAACCAAGGAAGAATAGCATATTGCAGAAAACCACACTTGTAGATTATAGGGCCAGAAGGGAATATGATAATCTAAATATGTCTACATATGCAAACCACAGATTTCCCAAATTAATTAAGCTTTTCTCTACAATGTATTTTTTGAAGAAAAAACATCCACTTATTTTGGTAGATTTTCAAGTGCTTAACTTCATTTATATGCAAATAAATTATTTCCATCTTCTGTGCAGCAGAGCCTGCTGCCTGAAATTAAAGCAGGTGCTTCTGTTGTTGAGGTGCACATCCAGGTGACTCACTGGCAGAAGAGGGATGCCAGCTAGCACTAGGGGTTGCTAACAGGAGTGGGGAGAAACAGCTGTAATTTTTTAGCTCACTCACTTTCTTCCCCTGCTAGAGCCTCATCATGACTGGGAGACATACAATGAACTTTGCAGTAAAGACAACATGAAAATGAGGGGATGTTTCTTCTCTTGATAGGCAAAACAACACCACATCAGTCCCTCTGCTAAACATCCATCACCAAGAATTCAGCTCAAATTAACTCTCTTGGGAAGACTTGCAAGTTCCTGACTTCACCTGGGGCTACCAGCAATTGAAGCTTGTTGTTGTCAGCTGAGAAAGAATCGATCAGAACCGATGGCTGCATGGTTCTGCATGGATGGTTCTTTCTAGTGAGCCACCCAAACAATATTAAAATTGATTTTGTGAAGCATTCTTGGATGTTTTAATAAATGTATACTAACAGTCTATTTATGAGGCCACAGTGTAGAAGGATTAAAGCCTGATCAATTGTGACAAGCCTTCATTTTTAAATAGGAGCCTGTTTGAAGAGACACCATCTATGCAGACTATAATTACATATATTAAGTTATGCCACAGTCTGTTCTGCCACTGACTATGTAGTAAAAACATTGCTAGGAAATGGCTAACTAATTAATCAAATTGGCTCATTTCCAACAGCTTTAATTTGATCAATTGTACCTCAGATCTACTTTTATAGAAACAGTCAACCAAGGAGAAAAAGCTACTGCAATGGAAAGTGCTTCACGAAATCACAATAAAGAGTCCAATTTTTTTCCGTTGCTCTAACGAGTATGATTCAGAAATTTGAAAAAATGAAGTGTAAATATCTTATTTCTAAGTATCAAGGAAAGATGATGGATGAGGTGTACCGCTAAAGAACACCTTATTTATGAATATATACAGCACCTACCCTGTTTGCCAAGTGCCATCCTCCATAGATAAAAACAGAGTTTGAAATACTCTAAGTGTTTAAACTTAGGAAGCTGCATTGTATCAAGCACTTGTGTCACTGAGTTTGTCGGAGATACCTGAAGAGTAGCTATTGCTGGTTAACCAAGGACTTAAAGCTATGGAAAAATGTTCTGGGATTTTCCTTGAAGTTTCATTTAGGAGGAGTCTCAAAGACATTATTGGTGTATTCCTGTGCCTAGCAAGCAAATGATGAGCTCTGTGGGGCACTTCAAAGCCTAAGAGCAAATTCTCACACACAACCTAGAAGAAGAGTTTAACCTCTCAAAATGGCATTCTGAGCAGACACCCTGTAGCTACCAGAGAAGATCATAAAAGGCAAGGGATGGCTCCTGCAGCTTTCTCAGGTGTAGCACCTCATGAGGCACTGAGCCACAGCAACACCTCCCTTCTGAAGGTGAACTTGTACCCTGGGGCATGGAGGGCCACATCTTCATTTTCTCTGTACACAGAGAGCACGGTAAGCAGTCTGGTTGAACCCACGTTGATTTAAAGAATGTTAGAAACATAAAGGGGATGATAATGTAAGAAAATCAGCAGTTTTTCAACAGGGTTATTATCACTGTTTCTACAGCATATTTTGTCTGTTAATAAAGGAATATCTAAGGAAATTAAATGTATGACCAAACAGCTGATAAAAAACTCCCACTGTCTCAGAGAGCAATGTCAAAAGATGTGGTAACCCCTAGCTTTTGGCCTTGGATCTAGAGTACTCACAGAGAGACCCTGGGGAAAACATGCCTTCCCATCCCTTCCTGTGAAGCAAGAGTTTTGGGCAGATGGGTCTGGGAAGGTGATGAGGCAAGGTGGAAACTAAACTAGAAAATTACTTGCCTCTGTAAAGTGAAAACCACTGTACATAGAACATAAAGAAGTCCTTGCAAACGGAGTCATAGATACCTTTTATAAAGATTTGATTTTTCTCCTACTGAATCCAAGAGGATTCAGACAGTGAGCCTACCAAGGTGCTCTGGAAACTCTCTCAATAGCATATGTGCATATTGACTTGTTTACCAGCTTGAGAAATTGGACCCTGACTGTTCACAGCATGACAGCTTAGGTTGCAAGAAGGTGACACTCTCTTCTGTGTACAGAATTAGTTAATCCCCATCTGCTAGTGTGTCTACAATTCTAGTCATCTCCTGAAAAGAGACCAAAAGCCAGGCAGATAATTAAAACACAAGATGTTTTAAAATGCTAAATTTTTCACTGAGGCAAGCAGCTGAAATAATTTTTGCCATTTTGTCTCCTTTTGTCTTCTCTTCCCCAAACATTTGGTGAATTTGTTTTCTGACAGGGATATTCACTAGGCATTCATGTTCCATGGAACCCTTACAGAATATCTATAAAAAGCAGGTCTCAATTATTCCACCACCAATGTTGGCATATGCAGCCTACACCTTGCCAGTCAGGAGTCACTGCATGTCACACACACTTGCTGAGGAAGTAGAACACAGCTGAGAAGGCCAGGGATAAAGAGAAACATCACCAATATGAATGGGTACAGAAAGTTTTCAATGAAGACCGATATATTGCATAATTTGAAAATGTCCATTTGGACAGGTGACATCATAAGCCTAATGAGCAAGCAGGATCTCCACTTACTTGGGGAAATCCCTGGGACAAACATGAGAAAAGCCAGCACAGGCCAGACTGTCCAGCCGGACCAGGGCCCAGGAGCAGACAGCCCTTCTCCCCAGGTGCTCCAGGGAGCAGCACCAGCCGCTGTGACACGAGCACACGAGAAGCCTCAGCCGGGATCATGCTGCTATAGCAGGGCAGGCCAAGGGCCAGAGCTGGCTTGGGTCCCGCTGGCAGGGACATGTCACCACCAGCACACATCCATGCAGGCACTCCACTGAGGACCTTAACTTTAGGCACATTTAAGACCACTTACATTTTAGCAAGGGTTATGTAAAATTGCATTTTCCAGCTGGTGTTCCTGCAGTGATACTGGGATGGTTCCTGTCTCTTTACCTGCCTATGGCCTAATTATTTCAGAAAGTGTTCCCAGCAACATTACAAAGAGTGAACTTTATTCTTTGAGCACTTAACACATGGCTAAATTTGACTAAAGCCCCTTCTGAACTCCATAACCCTTAAAGGCCTTGGAATTTGAACCATCATACCAACTAATTACTTAATATCTATGGCCCAGTTTGAAGTAATTAATGTAGTTTCACCTTCATTTATTCAAATTAAAGCTCATCCTGAGTACAGGCTACGTAAAACACAAGAGACTTACAAAGATGAACTGGCTTACGAATGATCCCTGGACAATTAATTTTTGTTCAAATGCTTACTGAATTACACATGTATGCCACATAATAAATTCAATAATGTCAGAAATTTCATCTCCGTGGTAAAAGTGTCCTGACATAAGGAGTGTTCATGTTCCCCAAATGCATCCATTTGTTCACAAAAGAAATCTCCAGTTACAGCCTCCCTTAGAAGCTGTCCTCCAGCACAGGAGAATTAAAATCCCTTCATTTCCTAGTGAGAAGTTTTTGTGACAAAGAAATCTGGAAAGAAGAGAAAAAGCTCTTATATTCTTTTTTGTTGGTGTTGTTGCTTGCAAAATCTAATAGTTACTATATAGTAACAACCATATGAGCATTGAGAACTGGAAACACTGTTCTTTTGTCTCTCTTTTTTTACCAGGCTGCTTTCCCATGTGAGATTGGTGTATGCAGACCAATCACAGTGTCCACAGGAGACCTGGTACATGACTGAGGACATCAGGGTGAATGAAGGGGAGAAGTCACCTCTGTCACTGATAGTCCTGCTTGAAGCAAAACATCCCAAAATATGACCCTAGGCTTGACTCCCATTGCATTGAGGGAAAAGTCCCTTTACCTCTCTCTGCCTCAGCATTCCTGCCACTCTGGGCCTCACAACACAATGATCAAATTTGATGATTTTATTTGTTCATCAAAGGACTGGAGCACGTCTCTTACGAGGACAGGCTGAGAGAGTTGTGGCTGTTTGGCCTGGAGAAAAGGAGGTTTTGAGGAGATGTTATTGCACCTTCCATAACCTGAAGGGTGCTACAAGAGAGTTGAAGAGGGACTTTTTGCAGGGACCTGTAATGAGAGAGGACGAGGGAGGGCCTTAAACGGAAGGTGGGAAGTTTAGATTAGCTATTAGGATGAAATTCTTTACTGTAATGATAGTGAGGCACCAGAAGCAGTTGCCCAGAGCAGCTGTGTGTCCCCCATCCCTGGAAGTGTTCAAGGCCAGGTTGGATGGGACTTTGAGCAACCTGGTCTAGTAGAAAGTGTCCCTGCCCATGGCAGAGGGGATGTAACTTAAGGTCTTTAAGGTCCCTTACAACACAAACCCATCAGGTGATGATTCAATGAATATCATTAAGGTCCACCCTTCAACTGGACTCATCAAGACTGTCCTTGTGAGAGCAGGACAAAGCCCTTTGTTCATGCACTCTTTTGACACCTAACTACCCAGTGAGGAGCCATCTGAAGTAAGTGGCTGGGAGGGGTTATTCTCCAAATCTGTGGGAACTTGATTCAGAAGAATCCTCATCCCTTAACTGTCCCTTACACCTCTTCCTCACACACAGTCAAGGGGATCTGATTCCCCACGGGCACTGTCCTCTCTGGAAAGGTTCAAAATGGAGATGGAGGCAGGCAAGGAAAGCTGCTCTCACAAGTTCCTGGCAGTACTGCTGCAATCTGCAGGAAACTCCATAGAGCTGTGGAAGCAGAGTGGGAATCAGAAGGTTCCTTGCCTACAAGACAGGCAACGCAGAGGCCCTGTGAGACTGAGGATCATATACAGGAGGGAGCATGGGGAGAGAATACAGATGGGTTTTGTGAAGCTGTCCTCTGCTATTTAACAGCCTCTTCTAAACACTCTGTGCTTAAAATGTCCTTAAACTGGAAACTGTCTACCAAATGTAGCCTGAGGCAGCTCTCCGGTTCCTTGTAACACTAATCTGCTATCAAGACAAGGAAAACATATAAAACAGGTTTTACAATTAGGAAGGTAACAGCTCCCCCAGCCCCTTGTTCAAGTGGGAAAACGAAATAAGAGACACTGGTGGGCCCAGGCAGACGCTCCTGGCTGGACTGAGTTTCCCTCTGGGGTAGGGCTTGTGCCCAACAGCAGCTCTGCCACAGGAGAGGGGCACATCCTGGCCTCCTGACCCACGAGGGGTGAGCCTCCAGGGCAGCCAGGTTTCAGCATTCAGACATGTGAGCAGGAGCACAAAGAAGCCATTTATGCTGCTGCAATTGCAACATTAGATTTCAGTTTTATTCCCAAACATGAGCTGAGCTCTCAGTCATAGACAGGCTTTTTAATCAGCCCTGGCAGAGATGAAAAGCCCGAGAAAGAGAGGCAGTGTCTGTGCAAGAACAGCTCATTTACATTAAATAATTATCCTGGAGGAAAGAAACAGCAAGGGACTTAATTTTTTTTAATTATAAGGAAATAATTGCAGTATGAAGGAGCATATAGAGTCCTAGATTTCCCTGCAAGTTACCTGTTTGCTGTAAAACCCAAACAGTAGTTCTGAGAGGTAAGAAATATCTGTTCATTATTATTTTGAAAACAGTGTATTGTATGAGAAGAAAGACAGGGAAATACTTCTGCATCCCCAAAAGGCTGCTGCTTTTATAATGTCTCCTCTGCAGAGCAGGATAGAAAATCAGTATCACAAACATAAATGCTGAAAATACAAGAGCTGCCACAGAAACACATTCTGTAATCTGTTAGGAATGACTCTGTCAATGAATGTCTGTGTGTGTGTGTGTGTATGAGAGAGCAATGCAGTGGTCTCCTACAGGGGTGTCTGACTGCTGCACAAACTGCTTGTGCAACCTGCTACGGGCTTCCTCTTCTTCAATTTTGCTTATTTAGGAACAAAGAGAAAGGATTCAACTCCAGTATTTCCCCATAAAAATTACTTCTGAGATGAGATGAATCATAATAATAGTACCAAGTGTCCAAATTAGGAACTTTTGTTTTTATTGCCAGGAATTTACGATAGGGGCTGCAGTCTCTTCTGGTCTTTTTGGATTACTTCCCTGGATGGAGCTGAAGTCCTGAGCCTCCTGGCACATAGCTCAAGAACACCATTTTTTGGAACATGAGCATTCCACTGCAGGCTCTATTGCTTGCACTGAGGAAAGTGCCAAAATCTGTGAGATCCTTCCTGTTCCTCCTGCAGGATCAGGGCAGTGCTCAGCACTTCACTGCTGCTCCTCAGCACAGGGCAGTGAGCACGCTTTAGCTGTACCCGGGGAGCTCAGGGGCCAGCCTGGGGGGTGACCAGCAGTACATCCAGTACCTACGGGAGGGTGGCAGGGGAGAGGGAGCTCCTGTGCTCCCTGCCGACCTGGGCAGTCACTCTGCAGCACATCCCCGGCCATGCCATGTGCCTCAGGGCCACAAACAGGGACAGGCCTACAGGCACAGCAACCTGCAGCACCTCAGGGTGCCCTGCTCTCCCAAGCCTCTCTCCTGCCTGGGCTGGAAAGTTTGAGGTGTGCCAGATTTCTGCTCTGTAGGGATCTGCCTCCTGCTTTTATCCACTGCACCTTACTGTGCCTTCTCATCCTTGGTTAAAGACCTGCTTGGTAAATGTATATCTAGCAATGGTGGCAGCTTGAAATTTGAAAAATATTATTTCACTTTGAAAAGAGAGAGAGTGCAGTCATAGGGGAGGCCAGTAGAAGTGAGAGGCTGGAGAGAACAGGCATGGCAAGGGTCACTGGTGGGATAGGGCAAGGAAGGACTCCCAGAGCCAGGAAGATGGGCAAACAAACAAGGCTGGACTTCCCCCTGAGGGCACATGGCAGCTGCTGCTTTGCACCTTAACTTTGCCCGGTCACCAACACCAGCTGATGGCATGGTTTATCAATTCACATGGCCTGACATAAATTTTACACTGGTAAAAAATCTGAAATATTGGTTTCTCTCTGTAAGTGAGAGCAGGCTGTGAGCTGACAGTTGGATACCATCTTCCTGTGATGATCAAAATGATTGCTGCTGAGATCACAGCAAATGTAATCATTGCCGAGGTTTTGTGTTGCATACAATTGCATAAAAATATATCAAAAAATAACAATCTATACAATTATAGAATAAAATTTACTACATTAATTCCTTCAGATGCCAATTCTAAAATTTTCTTGCTGTCTTAAATTCCCAGAAAATCTCCGTTTCAGGCCCTGCAAGCTACTATGTTAGAAAATTTAAAGGCAACAATAGCAGATATAGAAATCAGCCTGTAGTGCTCATCTATACAAATGTCACTGGAACATGACCATCAGGAACACTGATTTGCATTTACAGCTCTAGAAAACTGATTTGGTATCATGCACTGTGTCAAGCACCCAAGACACCATAGCAAAAGTTAATGTGCATAATACATTAAGCTAATGGGATTCAGTCAAGGGTGAATATGTCTCTTTGGGCTAAGAAAGCATCAAGTCTGCTCACGTCTTTTGAATGCTCTGCAGCCTGCTGAGTGCTTCTGCCATGGGCATGAATGTGAAACCAGAGCAGGACAGGAAAAGACCCAGGGTGTATCTGAGAAACAGGGATGAAAAGATGTCAAGGAACACTACAAAACACCAATTCTCTTCAGCTGGGGAAAAAAAAAGAAACAAACCCCAAAAGTTTTGTTCATATACCTGTTTTGAACCAAATCCAGCCTTGAAAGGCTGACCACTGCCTCAAAAGAATATGCTCAAAATGGCCTTGTTTATGCAGAAGAGAATTTAAAACAGCAAACTCTTTTTGATAAACGTAAGTGAAAAAATATTTCCCTCTGCCCTCTGCTCCTTTAGACAGATAACTTCCTCCCACCTCTACCATGCCATGAAAATTAATAGGGAAGTAAGTTCAAATAAAAGACTTAAAATTAAATCTGAAGAGTAAAGATAAATACTATTGATTTAAAGGATTATATTTTAACCTCAATTTGTACTATTTCCACAGATTAATAGAAACAGCACCACCTCCCCAACCCTTAGCCAAGACTTCAAACAGACCCTTCCTTAGCTTTGTCCTCTTCCTATGAGGAAGCAAGGAAGGAAGAATTTAGCTTTACTTACAGGCAGCAGATGAGGCTGGTTCCCAAACACAGAGAATAGTCCAGGGCACAGCCAAGAGCTTCTCCTGCAAACTCTCTGCTTGAAAGGACTGAATCAGCACTTGTCTTCAAACATCTACACATCATTTTTAGGTCAGCTCTCAACACTAGAGCTGCTCAGCTGTTTTATATGTTAATATAGAAATATGTTTCCTCTGTGGCTTGGCTCAAAACTTTCTTTTATGGCAATGTATTTTATTTCAAGACTTCAGATTTTTCTATTATTCTCGAAGAAATCACATTTGAAAAGCTGAGGAAATTCTTCTTCATAAGGTGTGAGATAAACCATGGGTAAAACTCCCAGCAGAGAATATTCATCTAAATGAAGCCCCTCTCTATGTCTGTGTTTGTATGCAGGTGTCCAAGCTCACTGTGTCTTCAGTTCCAGCTCCTTGCATCCAAATTCTTCCTTCTGGGTATCTCATCTTTGTCTTGTTCACATCCACCAGCCCACCCAGATGTGCCTCTGCTTTCCCTCTTTGATTGCCAGCCTGACGTCAGGCACTACATTTACCTCTCCTGTGCCATCCTGCCTGGTGGAGCCTTTCAGGAAAGGTTTTGTCACACAGTGCCATCACAAAGACTTGTAGGATACACAGGACAGGAGAGTATTCTCAGGCACACCATATTCACTTTTACATCAGACTCACAAATACTCAACACAATGAAAACTGTGCAGTATTTTCCAGTGGACAGAGATATTTAGTGGGCAGTGTTTTCCTGAGTTCAAAAAGGCCAGAATAAATTAAAATATGATAATAACTCTAAGCTAAACACAAACTGGTCATTGGTCTGCAATGTAGTTGTATATTTATATGCTTAAATATTGGTGTAAAATAGTTTTCAGAAAACTGGTTTTCTCTGGAAGATGTAACACATTATCAGTGACCTCTTCAAGAACTCAGGAAAAGCTTGAAAGAATGATAGATCTAGCTTTGTGATGTAGCAGCCAAATTCTAGTCACATTTTAAGGGAAGATAGAGCTATCAGAACTGAGACAAGCTATGAAATATTCAAAATACTTGGAGGATTTGAGCAGTAAAGGTTCCTTGTCAGCAGAAGATATTAAATCATAAAGGTCCAGATTATGTTGCACAAAGTCTTGCCCTGAAAGAAGATACACAGAAATAAATTAAAGGAAAGTAACAGGACTATTCAAAGACTTCATTATTTTTCACCAGAAGGATGTCAAAATCTGGCCTCTAATAAAGTTGAATTCATTCCTTCCCCTTATTCCTGAGATTGTTTGCAAACTATAATCAATCACACAGGCCAGTGTTTAATTGAAACCCCAATATTGAGCTAATATGAATACTGGTCATGACCTGAATGGCATCAAAATCTGAAACAATAGAAGAAATGAACTGTGGTGGATTAAAAACCTGGGCAGAAATGGTAACCCCCAGTGAAAGCTGGATGCAGGAGAAAGCACCCAGGCATGTTGGCAGGACAGGCTAAGTTCTTGCCACTGGACTTGGTGAGCAGCTCTGTGTTCGGAGGCAGGCTACCCATCAGCTTCCTGCAATCCTACAGAATCCCTGAATGAAATTCAGCCCTAATTACAGGCGGTGGTGCACAAACAAAACCCACTGAAAGCCGGCGAGTAGCAGAAGATTTTTCCTGGAAGCACGTAACACCCTATTTTAGCGGCCCATTGTTGAGACCAATGCCTGATGGACGAGGAAATGAGCGTGAGATAACATTTTCAAAATAGCCCGTGGCACTTCTGCCGCACGGGGTCCGTGGCGTTGTGATGAGTAATGTCCGTGCTTATCAGGGACCTGGGCCGTGTGACTCAGGCCCAGGAGCCACGCAGGGCCCGGCGCCAGCCGGAGGAGCCGTGCCCGCCCCGCTCCACGGTGGCGCCAGAGCTCTGCCCCCTCAGAGGGCTGAATCCTCACAGCCCAGCTACTGCTGCGACCAGCACAGAGCCCAGGGCGGCATTCTTGGCCAGTTTAAACCCTCTGCCTCTGGAGACACATCAGCTCTTCCTCATCGCCAGGATGTGCGAGCTGCTGCGGAGAGAGAGGTCACAGGGCAGAGGCCTGCGGAGAAAGGCAGCACGACTGGAAGGGTGGCTGCCATGTTCAGCAGGATTTTGTTGTCCTTGCACTGATAAACTGCCTGAAAGGCCTGGCACCAAACCCAGCTGGCCCCATATGAAACGTGTCTTCAGGAAAGGCAGAGCGGTGCCGAAATACTAACAGCAGCCCACATTCCATGCCGTGAATGGAGAGACAATGATTCAAGATATGAGAAAAAATCATGGCATCTTCTGATTAGAAAGATATGATTCGTGTTTTCAGTGCCACAGTATATGTGTTCTTATTGTCAAAGTTTACAGTAGCAATAGCAAAATTTCTGGCACCAAAAAAAATTGATAGCTTACATCAAAATAGTTATTTCTTTTCTTATTAACATCTTTTTTCTAAAAAATCCCAATTTTTCCTCACTCAATCCTAGCCTTTTCTTCTCCCATTTCCCTCCCATTTCCCTATCCTCACAATAAAAAAATTATTGTGGAGAGTAAGGAAAATCAGGTAATGTATATAAATAGATGGACAGCTGCTCAGACCCTTTCTCAGCCCAATCAGGATTCTGGAGTAGGGTGGAGGGGGATGGAAGCAGTTCAGTCCAGGTTACTTGTGTCACATTAAGCTCAGGAATTACTTTTTTCTTACTTGAAAATAGTTATGAGGTAAAAGGAATTTCAGGGTATACCCAGAGCCTTTACAACCATATACTGTTCTTCATGAATCATTTCCTCTGAAGTTAAGGAGATGAGGTACACAATCGTATCATTGCACATGCTTGTATAAAAGGTACAAAAGGCCTTTTCTTTTAAAGTTAATAGCAGGAGAATGAAATAATCTCTTCCTTTTTTACAAGAGAATAGTTTCATTGTTCTGCCCACACACTTTATTTGTTGATGTGACATCTGTAATAGTGAAGTGGAAGAGGAAAGGGAAGCGGATGAGAGAAATAAGTGAATTAAAATATTTGGGATAAGCTTTTGGAGAACACTATACGACTATGCTTGAGTAAACTTGACGTGATCGAAGTAATAGCACAAATAATCAAACACTGAAGGAAAAAGTCCACTCTGATCTAGTTGCAAACATTGACCTCTCCATACCATCACTCCTTCCTAGAGTGTTATTCTAATTTGCTTCCAAGGCTGTTCCCCGAAGACCTAATTCCCCTTTGTGCATAGACAAAATTTCCACTGCTGCCTCTGAGAGTTGTTTTTTACTATGATGTGTTTGTTTCTGACAGCAGTTCCTTGTGCTGAGTTAACTCTTCCAACTTAAATTTGGTTCTTGGTTTTAGATGTCCCATTGGGTTCACACCATACTGCTGTGGAAGGTGCTGAAAATATCAATTCCTTGGCAGGGCTAGGGAGTCTTGTCTGGAGTCCAGGTGAGGGACAGCCCCATGGCTTTGCAAGGTGTGAAGCAAAATGTGGGTGGAGGGAGCCTTTACATCTCACTTCTGCCAGAGAACACCAAAGCTGGCACCTCCAAGCCACCACAGGCAGGGGCTGAGCACCCTCCTTCAGGGGAATAACTCAGACAGAACGGGGCTGTCTGGAGGGCTAGCAGCTACCTGACTTGGTAGCCCTACTCCTGTCACTAGGCAGTAGAATTTGTGCTGGAGAGGAGGAGGAGACTGAACTACATAGGAAAAAACATACCCCAATATTTGCAAAGTTCTGCTGGTGAAAGCAGCAGTCCTTATATTCCTTCCTTGTGCCAGGGACTTGTTGCTGAACCAACAAGACTAAGGACCTCGAATAGCAAGTTAGAAGAATTTGGCACGATGCAAGGAACCCCCTCAAATTTTGTCAGTATTCCTCAGCAATGTCTCTGCTTGTTAAATATTTTCTGGGTGTAATGGGAGGGATAGGTTAATTACCACGTACATTTTTATGTGGACCAGCTGTCTACTCTGTCTGTTGTCAGAAATGAAAAGTCCTCTGGGAATCCCTCTGAGAAAACACATTTTGTCTTCTAGGAATAGAATGGCTTTCTTTTAATATCCTCTCCAACTGTAACTCATTTAGCTTATAAATCTTGACAACAGATTCTGGCCACTGATGTACTGTTTTCTTATCTTAAGCCCTTTTTTTCTCTCCTTCCTCCTTGGATACCTTATACTCTGTGTTTAATGTGAGACACAGCTGTCTCTGCCAGCAGGAGTTCACATTCTGAAAATCACCAAGATTTATTCAACAGGTGTTCTATGAACCCACTGTAATAACATTTTCTTCATGCAATGAAACAATATACTGGGCTGGGATAAAAAAATAAATCAAAATAAAAGAAGAAAAGGTTTGCTGGCTGGAAATAAGATTTGGCACAACTTCAGCTTAAGAGCTGAGTTTTTCTTTTTGTCTTACAGGACACCTAAATAGCTTCCATATAAGTGGATGGGTGAAAATAGGCAGGTAGAATATAAGTAAAGGATTGACAACCATGGGACAAGGCTTAGTAGCAGAAGGATAATTGGGAAGAATCTTCTTTTAAATATATGCATCAGCTGCCCCAATGCCTCTTCTTTGAGTAGTCTGGGTACACTTACCAAGCAACAGAAAAAGGTCATAGACCAATGCATTTCAACCTCTTACAACTGTCAGTCCCATAATATTTTTTCAGTCCATGATATGTAGAGCCCTGTGTAGAAACTTTTAAGTCTAGTGGCTTTTGCTTTTGTCCTGTCGTCCCATTTTGAAGATCCTTCAGTTATCCACAGACCAGAGTTTAAAACCATTGCTTGAGTCCAACAAGCCTCATGGATGATATAAGCTCCTCACATCCCCAAAAAGCTGAAAACAGCTACTAATGGTTTTTAAATATATGCTGTGTGTGTATATGTATATATATATATATGTAGAATGTCATTTTATTTAGATATGTGATACACAATATTATAGCAAAAATGCCCCTGCCACCAGGCAGTTGCAGAGAGAGGAGCACTTTATGTGTTTTATTCAGTGCTGTAAAAAAGTATTCAAAATTTCAGTCAGTATGTCTGTAAGAGACAGAATGACACTTGGTACTCAAGCTTTCGAATGGATCAGATCAACTGTCCCTCAGGAGACAGAGTTATGAGCTCAGGAAATGCTTCAGCACTTATCTCTGGGCTTTGTTCTGACAATGTGTTGGGAGGTAGAAGGTGGGGACAGCAAGAAAAGCAACCATTTCACAGGGGAAATACACACATAAGTGGGTACTTCATACAGTACAGAAAATGGCACTCGAGTTCTGGGAGTAAGATCCTGCTCTTCACACCTAAAAGAAAGACAGATTTGATAGCTCAGAACCCTTTGACTTTCAGTCTGGGCACATCTACCTATCTCCTGCCTCTCCCCAAGGCCAATGCCAAGTGTTTGAATGGCCTTAATTCACACTCAGGAGAAGGACCACACACCCCTGAGAGAGAGCTCTGTGGTTCTAAAGACAGGTGGAGCATTTCACCCTGCCGTCCCTAAATAGGTTTATGACAGAAACTTCAAGCAAAGAAAGACAATAAGCCAAAAAATAAAGTTGAAAAAAGCCCTCTCATTGGCTTACACACACATGGGTAATCCAAACAGTGATGTACAGAATAGCTAAGTGCTGATCATGACTGTACATGTCTCCTCAATGCTAGTAACATATTTGAAGTACAAAGTCTTGAATATTTTGTTTAAATCAGGGGGTTCACTATCAAGGCATGTAAAGAAAAATGTGCCAAATCGCTGTGACTGGGGCAAAAATGAAGGAAGGATTTTTGAAGTCCAGGCACTTCATGCTACTGTCTTGCAGACACCCAGTGGAAGACAGTAGTGCCAAGAAACTGAGCAGAGTCCAACCTGGAAAAGCTCTGTGCATCTTCAAAATTATCTCATATCCCTTCCTAGATTACAGCTGATCAGTCAGTAAGACAAACCTGCTGCCTTTCAGTAGGCACAAAGGAAGCAAAAACCTCCGAGGGTTACTGTGTACTGAACAACAGTATCAATAAGCTCCTGAGGGGAATAAAAAGAGCCAGCCAAATGTTGACTGTGAGGATTTAAAACTGCTGAAACATGTGTTTCACATTCAGACCTTTCCTGTGAATTAGCTAGCTGTTCTGAAGGTACTGAAGATACATGAGAAAGACTTCAAGTACTAAACTGAATGGAGGGATTATATTTGTTAATACTCTTCCACAGTGCCCTGAATCCCTGAGGATGAACAATACCTGCCTGCATATGTGACAATTACTGTTGTGATCTGGGATTGACAATTGACCATTACTGTGCCTCTTTGGCAATCATGGTGCAGCCACCAGCACTAAAAGCATTCACCAGTGCTCTTGTTACTCATTCACTTGGAAAGACTGCAGTTCTTATTTTTTAAATTTGTTTTACATAACTGAATTAAGCTGTGACCTAAGAGTTATTTTACCATGTGGAACTCACATCAATGAGTAGCAGACCTTCGAGAGGAAGCAATTTTCTGCATATTGGAGGGAAAAAGATTAAATATGTTTCTGCATATTGGAGGGAAAGTCGTTAAATATGTATATGTCCTTAAAGATACATGTAAATACTAAAAAAATTATTGTGCTGGTAATGGTATTTGATAACCACCACCCCTAAAACCCACTCTCCCACTCCAACCAAAAACCCTTTTACACCCAGCTGAAAACCCTTTACAAATAGAACAGAAGCCCACAACAAAGAAAATCGACCCTTTGGGCTGAGTTTACCCCCCTACAGATAAATCACAGGAGGTAGTGTTAGTTGGGCTGGAGGCAGGAAGTATACAAATACAGTTAACATTTTTACACGAACCAGGGAGACTTTTTTGCTGTTGAAGATTGTCAGTAAATATCTTAAGGACAATTTGTCAATGTTAGAGTCTTTGTCACTGTTATCTCTACTTTCTTAGAATAACAGCTAATTTAATGCTTAATTTTAAGACTGTCTTTGGTTTCTAATATATCTGTGAGGTGTTTTCTGTGACTTACCTGGCCAATGCTACCTTGGAGAGCAAAGTAATCCATTTATTTGTTTCATTGCATTATTAAGACAACTATTGTGTTTCTGTGGTGATCAGAGGTGGCTATGGATTGCTTTCAGAGAAAATGATTGGGCCTTCAGATGTGTGAAATGCTGAGACCTCATGCTTCCAGTGTCAGTCACAGCCAGCATGGTGGCAGCAAGACCAGCTCAGCTGCCCAAGTCACAGTGGCATCATTTGCAGGAGGCCAGAGGTGGGTACCTCATTTTGTGCTTTCCATTGCTAAATAAAGCCTCCTTTCTCACTATGTGGTCAGACTCTCTGGAGGCTGCCACAGGCAGGGTTGCAGTGCCAACAGCCCATCGCCCAGCCGAGACTGCCGGCAGCCACGCTCTCCCTGAGGCCATGCTGGCTCGGTGGGCACTGTCCCTGCACAGGGATGTGCTGCAGAAGATGCCCAGCCAAGCCCTGCTGCAGTGGGAAAGCCACAAGCACCACTGTTTCCTGGCAGCCTCCAGCACCACCAGCTGACAAGGCAGGCAGGATCCCCGGGCAGGTTCAGCTCATGTCATCCCATCAGTAGCAGCGCAGACCCTCAGCTGCCAGGGTCCTTCCCCTGCCTGAGAGCCATCAAGATCATGGTAGATGGAAGCTCTTTGGCCAAAGATGAGTTATTCCTGCAAGTAATGTATTCCTACACAGTGCAAGGGCAGCCAGAGGTGCCAGAGGTTTCCCTACGCTCAGTGCAGCAAGCACCGTGCTTGGAAGCAGCTTGGCAGGAGGTCTGAGCCTCCCAGCCCTTGCACAGCCCAGCCCGAGCCCTCCTCTCACTCCCTTCTCTGCCTTCGGAGAGGGAGCACACCATGTGTTATCCCCTTGCAGCTCATCTCCCTTTTTAAAAATAATCTCCCTTTTAATTACATCTCCTGTCTTCAGCTAACAATCATTGCTGTACAGCCATGGCCTTGTGGTGGCAGTGAGAAAGGCCAAGCAGAAAGTCCTGTGTGGCTCCAGGATGATGTTCAGATGGATGCCCTGTCAGGGAAATGGCTGGGAATATAATTTGGAAGTGGCTCACCCAGGAACCACCACCAGCTGACATGCTCCCCTTCTGCTTTTAGCCCCTCAAACCTGTGCCCTCTGACTGGACAAGCAGGGAGATATTGGCTCCAGCTTCTGCAGGAGCATCCCACACCAGGGTGGGCATGGGAAGGACATGCTTCCCTCTCGGATGTCTGACAGCCAAGAGAGACCAGGCACCTGCAGCAGGGACAGTTCTAGGACTGGCCAGGCTCTGTTCCACCAAATGTGTCTGGACCCCGACAAACACTGGAGAAAACTCAGCCCTGCTCTCTGCACCTGTCCTGGCACTGCCAGCCCCCATGTGCCAAGACAAAAGGGTATGCTGGAAACCTCTAAAGGAGCTGGTGAAGAAGGAGCCTGACTCACCACTGCAGCTCCAAATAGTCCTAATGGCAGCAATAGAGAGCATGGGGGAAACAGGGCAGTGAAAATAAATAGCTCTACTCTGGAGGAAGTTCTGAACATTTTAGAGCTTGCAGCTGGGCAGCAATTCTGGAAAATATTTTAATACAGGGATCTAAATGTTTTCCCTGGAAGTCTGCACTAAAACTGGATCTCTTGAGTGAGAGGATGCATCCTTTGGGCAGTAATTTGCTGATGCTATTTCAAAAGTGTTGAGGTGGATCATGTACAGCTTCTCTCAGTATCTCAGTCATTCCATTTTTTATGCTCTGCATTGTGGGGATGGGCTTGTTCCAAGTTTTTGCAGCTCATAACACAGCAGTACTACACTGGTTTCTCAATGTTAATAGAAAAATAAAACCCTGCAGCAGAATCACTTCTGCACTAACATGAAAACTTCGTTCCAAGCAGTAATCAATCCAGCCTCAACCACTCTGTTTCATCAGGTCACTTCCCCTTGGGAAACCTCTCCCTCTCCATAACAAACAAAACAAAGTGATTTCAAACACAAGTCCACCTTTATAACAGATGAATACATGATAGGCTTCCTTCTGTCTTTTTGCCATGTGATAATTGATTAGCCATCGGGCAGTCATATATTGGAGTCCTTGCAATACTTCTGGAAGAAGCAAGATTTCTCACAGACATGGTAGATGATACCTACAGAGCATTTTAAGTAACCAAAGGTATTTGTGACTGGGGATGTGAAATGATGATGGTAAC
The DNA here is from genome assembly GCF_037042795.1 of Molothrus aeneus. Classification (NCBI taxonomy): domain Eukaryota; kingdom Metazoa; phylum Chordata; class Aves; order Passeriformes; family Icteridae; genus Molothrus; species Molothrus aeneus. Next base: position 32,820,374 of record NC_089650.1, on the reverse strand, counting down.
TTGGCTGCAATGTTCAAGGGTCACTAAGGATCTGAAGGTCTTTTGCTTGGAGATAGTTGCCTCTCCAGGCTGCTCTTCCATGACTCACTCCACAAACCAACCTCATTGCCACAGCCAGGAGGAAATGATTCATAAATACTGACCTTTCCCCTTGCCACCCCTGCAAAATGAGGTCTGTGTATAAGCACTCCCAGAGCTGGAGCCATGGGAATTACAACGAGATAAACCATCCACTGACGGCAACATCACGCAACCACTTCCTTGCCTCTGCTAATGGTGGAGATGTTTGCTGTGAGCCAGGCACACTCACAGGAGAACATAACTGGGGCAAAACAGACAAATTAGGCAAGGAGAAGGTGACTCAGAACAGGGAAGGTTGAAAAAGAAGGGTCAGAGCTGGATGAAATCCCTCAGTCTCCTCTTTGCAGATATGTGAAGTCAATGTCTCATAGAAAAATAGACATACTTAATAAAACTGATATCCTTCATGCCTCACCCAGTCTATGGGATTCACAGTGCCAGGTCAGCAGTCATTAAAGAATAATATTGCTTTGCTTTGTTATTATTTGCAACTTCCTCAGGACACAGGATGCCCAGCCTTGGGTTTGCAGCCTGTCATCGACCTGCTGCACAATCATGAAGTGATGAGGGGCTGGGACCCAAAGCACTCTAGGTTCAAGCTCCTGTCTCAGGAGTGGGTGCAGCAGATGGGAGGAAAATGCAAAAGGGAAGGATGGATACGTCTTTGTCTCCCTTGTGAACCATCCTCATGACCTAGGAGGTCCTCCCCACTTCTAGGCAGACCTCTCATTGAAACTTTCCAGTTTAAACATCCCAGAATTTATTTCAGTCCAAATACAAAGACAGACAAAAGGATTAAGACTTTTCATTTCTTTATCACACTATTTTGGGCTTCAACTCTGTTCAGCAGAGCATTATTCCAGGTCCTGCAACATGCCTCATACAGCTATCACCAGAAATGCCTAATTAAACTAGTAGGAATGTCACCAGGACCTGGCAAAAGAGAGTTGCTCCTTAGTTTTAAGTCCATACTTCTGTGAGGAGTTGCCACAGAGGAAGACAGTAATGGCAAACTGTTCACTGTCCTTTAGTGAGAGCTGCCTCTAATGGTACGGCATCTAGGTACCAGCTGCCCCTCACGTACCAGATATAACAGAACCTCCACCTTGGGACACAGGAGTGTGGATAGAGGACATAACAGCCAATGTGCACTCACAGGGAAAGCTGCAGGCTTTACAGGTGGGACTTCTCTTCAAGGTGAAGCATTAGGGTGGCCCTAGCTGCAGCACATAGCTGTGGCCAGCCTGCAGTGGGGTTGGCAGCCAGTCCCCAGTGTAGCAGGCTGCATGGGCACTGCTGTGCTGGAGTTTGGGGTGGCAGCCCCCCAGCATTGCCCTGGCTTGCCCCCAGGCAGCCAGCTCCTGACCACCCAGTCCTGTGGGTGACAGCATGAGGGCATGGACTTCAGCTAGGATGGGGCATGTAGGACCGTGCAAAGGCAGATTAAGGAGCTGCTCCCAGCAGCCTGTGACGAATTTGGACTTCCATGTTTTTCCCCCCAGCAGTGGCAATGTTTTTGCAAAGGAGGCAGCAGCAGTGAATCCACCCCAAGTGCGGGGTGCACAGGGTGCTGGCTGCCCAGGAGCAGGCAGCTGCCTGGCAGAGTATCCCCAGGCAGCCACGTGGGTGGGACAGTGCCACCTCCTCCCTGGCGTTCCTCGTGGCAAGCACCCCCCTGCACAGCTTTCCTGCAGGCTGCGTGGGACAGCGTGTCAGGGCTTGCAGGCAGACTCAGCAACAGCATAAATACAACTCTGGTTCCAAGGGCTGGCTCAGAGGCAGGCTGAGCAGCAGAGGAGAAGACAGCTCAGTAATTATTTATGCTGCACAGAGAAAGGAATTATTAGACAGCTGTTGGCAAGCGGGCAGAGGTACCAAGATAAGCCAGGCTTCGTGGTTTAAGAGTTTGGGGAACCAGTGACCAAGAGCAGCATTTCAGCCTCTTGGTGCCTTGTAAGCCCATCTCTGTCAATATGACAGAGGTTTACCTTCCTCTCTGATGTTCTCAAAGCATGTACTCAACTGCAGCATCCTGCAGAGAAATGTAAGTAAAGAGAAAGACGGCAAACTTTCCTCATTATTGAACAATACCTATTTTGTTGCCACTGACAAATGTTGAATTCCCAGAGACAATTGGGAAACTGGAACTGTGTTGAAATGGCTGCTGAAGAATTGGACCCAGGCCAGTTGTCCCTTCAAGGGTGCACAACTGGGTACCATGTGCCAATGAAGCTCTTTCTTCATTATCTAAACAAGCACTGGAGCTTCTTCTGGGACCAACAGGACTCATTTCTCAGAAATCATCTTATCAGAGGGTGAATACTCAAATATCTGGTATCTTTCCTTTTGGGTGCCTATATCTCCTCCCAATACCTGAGTAGCTAAAGCAAACTATGACAAATGTAACAATGATTTTTTTAAACATCTTTTTCATATCAAAATCTTCCCAAGAAACTTTTGATATGAAAAATCTCAAGCTTCCCATTTTGATCACAGATTTCCTGAAGAGGCAAGTCCTTCAGTGAAGTCAGTGACATTCTGACACAGATTTCAGCATTGCCATAATTACACCTCTTGAGTTTTATTCTTTGTTTTCCTGAATGCCCCACTCACTTTAGCTGTTCTAAATTTTTGGAACAGTTTAATCACTGCTGTTAGCACGGCAAAGGTGGCTGCACCAGAAACATGTTCACCTGGGGCTGAGGGGATCTCCATGGGCGGTGCCTGCCTGAGGAAAGCCAGGTCTGGTCTCCACTAAAGCTTCTACCAGGGTGTTTTGAAGTCTCTTAGAAAGACTCCCTCAGAAATGGGCACTATCTGGTTACGAGGCCAGGGAGGGGCAGGGAGAGGCCTTGGTGTCCCATATCCTGCAGACCTTTCATGGGGCCGCTGTGTTTGAGGTCACTGTGTCTTGAGCCATTTCACTAATGTGTCGCTCCCACCAAAGGCCCGAGGCCCTCCCAGTGCCCCTGGGTAATGCTCAGGCTGAAGGGCAAATGTTAAAGTATGGTGTGTCCTTCCCCTGGGCCAGCCTGAGATCAGATTGCCAAGGAGGCCGGGCTGTAAGTCAGAGGAAGGAGGGTGAGTTATGCAGCCCCTCCACCATCCACTTTCCATCAACATGTCAGCAACAAACCCATCCTCTGCAGAATAGCCTTGCAGGGTGCCAGGACACCAGAGAGGAGGAATCCTGATGTGTCTGTCAGGGACTCACCTCCTCTGTGGGCAGCTGGGCTCTGGCACCTGCTGTGGGGCCCTCTGTGCTCCATCGCATCCACGAGCAACCCTGGGGGTGCAGGCATTTCCACTCCTGTGCACGCCTCCATGCACACTGAAATACAGGGGTTAATTTCTCCAGCAGAATAGACCCAAGGGCTTTGCAATCATCCAATATGAAAAATTCAAACATTTCCTATGTCCTGAGCTGCAAGATGTAGAAATATGACAGCTTGTCAAGGGTGGGCAGTTACTGAGCATCTCTGGCTGCTGAATAGACTAATTTTTCCTCATTCCTAGCACCACACTTGCACGTGTTCTGTGAACATGAAGGAACTGAACACCCTGAGTAGGTTGTGTGCAAACCTGGGGGCTGAAGATCTCTTTGAAGCTGCTGACAAAATTAAGAGCAAGGTTTCTTGGATAAGGGAGGGGAAGTATACAAAAACTAAGCTTTCCTCTTCAAAAAGCTGGTAAAGGATGTAAAGGGCTGGAGAAAAAGAGACAGCATTTATAAAAGCTGAGGATTTCATGGGTTGAGAGTGGGCAGCAATTAATACAGCTCACTGCAGTTCTGAGCTATTTGGCCCACTGGCATTGTAGCATCTATAGCAACACTGCTTAATAGACCAGCGGTAGTAAATTTAAGATACAGCTTTCCAGTGTCATGTAGACAACATCTGGGAGCTGAAAACAGCTGTATCCTGGTATGTATCCTCCCCTTTGTTCACAGGAACAGGGGTGGCCCTCATGAATAGCCCTAAATCTGGGCTAACCCTGCCAGCTCCAGAGAATGCTATCAGTGCTATCAGAAGTTAGGCACCTGCATAAGAATCATACTAAACAAGACCTGGCCTGCATTGCATCACAAAGTGGGAATTCTGTGTTATAAAAGCATTCTTCTTTTCCAAGGGGTACATACAAACCTTGCCACCCTGACCTCTCCCAGGCTACAGGTCAGTGAGGTACTGGATTTTACAGCAGCTCTGTGAGGTCTGGGCTAGAGAAAGGCCACACACAGAGTATTGGAAGACCCATTAAGAGTGTCACATAAATACCCTGTGCCCCCAGACCATTCCTGCCTTTCAGTGCACCGTAACTCCTGCCTGCAGCAGAAGGGCAGCGGTGACGGCGGCAAAGGCAAACCAGCTTTCACCTTAATCAATCACATGTGGAAAGCAATGTGGGCAGCTGGGAGAGGGGGAGCACCATCCCATCTCCTTAATGTCTGTGAATGCTTTCCAGTGACTGCAGCAAAGGTGTGGTAATAAAAAGACCTTCCTGAAGGACACTGGTGCAGCAGTGCTACTGTCGGGCTTTGCCTACCAAGTACCCCTGGGCCGGTTCGGTGCAGACTGTGACAGCTGAATTCGGAGCAAGCTCCAGCTACACCAGAATTTCATTTCACAAGGGCAGATCTAATGGAGGATGGCTGCGTAGAGACTGAGCAGAGGACGTGGCTGTGGCTGCTCCAGGGTTACCCTAGCTTTAGGAGACACTAGCCTCATCAGCAAGGTGCACAGAGTGGGTGGGGCAGCGGCTGCTCTCATCGCGGGTCCCACGAAACGCTGCACGCTCAGAGATGAGGAAAAGAAAAAAGAGGGGTGAAGAAAGACAAAGCATATCCAGAGGTGAGCAAAAGTAAATTACTTCTCCCAAATTCAGCTTGATTTAAGGTTTCAACTTTGAGTGAAAAAATCCTTAAGTGAATATTCTGAAAATTAACCATTAAATCCACCTAGATTCAGTTAAATGAAAATATTAGGAAATCAAAGGCAGCAAAATGATGTTTGTAGCCATGACAGATTTGCAAATACATATAATCTTTACTTTTATGCAAGCTTTGCATTGTGTTAGATCTCTGCCATTGCCCAGACAAAAATGAAATATTACATTAAGGTTACCCGCATAAGCATTCACCCTTTTGCACCGTGTTTCAGCAGCAAAAGAGATTGCTGAGGATTTTCTACTGTCAGGAAAATTGATCAAGTTATTTAGAATTTCCTTTGAGAAGAAAATACCCTTTGGTAAATGGCTCTATGGCTGAATTAGGGAAAAACTAGGAAGACCCCAACCCTGCAAGTGAAGGATGGGTGCTCCAGTCCCACCCCTGGGATGACTAGCATCCAACCCACTGGGCTTGGGGACCTCTGTCCTCAAGGTATGTTTGCCTTTCATCTTCAGCTCAGAGCACCAACTTCCCACAGCCCAATTCAAGACATGTCACTGCAGCTGTTTCTGAGCTTATCAGCAGCAGAACTGCAGGGTTAAAGGTGTTCTGCAGAGCCCTGTGAAGCTTTCAGACCTCATTCAGCTGCTCATTGCAGCGTTAGAGCTCACAGAACCCTGGTGAGGAATGGCAGCACAGGTGAAGCTGCCAGCAAGCCAGTGGCATGACACAGCCCAGGGGGGCTAGTGAATGCCTTCAGTGTCATTTATGGCAAAGCTTGTTCTGTGGGGCAGCAGCCTTTGGAGCAAGTATGGCCCAGGAAGACTTGTCTGGTCAGATGTACCTAGCAGAAGGACAGAGGTGAGTCCAGAGCCCACCCATCTGGCTGCCCCAAGTCCCTCTGGGAGGCAGCTCCTGTCTGGGGAGCCCCTCCTCAGCCTCCCTCCCAGATGACTAAGGATGACGGCAGGGTGGCAGGCAGCTGATTGCCCCATGGCTGCAGTTTCACAACCCAGCCATCTGTGGGCCAGGACTGCAAGCTTCTTAAGCCCTCAGGAAAACACGCAGGAACACTTTCCAAATTGCTTGGGAGTGACTGTAGCAGTTTCCCTGGGGCAGCAGAAGCTGAGTGCTCCTTTGCAGCTGCTGCTCCCAACTGCCTGGGCTAAATCCTCAGCACAGGAACAGGCCCACCTGTCATCCTCTCCACTTATGCAAGCTACACTTTCCTCTTAATGAGGAGGGGTGTGGAGGGGGGAAATGGCTACTTGTTCATAATTAGGAACAATTATAGGAAAATAATGGCCTATTTCTAGGACCATTTCCTATGGACCATAAATACACAAGCATTGTGTTATGGTGTCTTACTGCCATCTCAGCCATCAGATACCCCTCTCTCTTTGCACTCAACAACTCAGCTCGTGCCTGCAGAATCGTAGTGTTCACTTTGGGTTCTGCAGATGCATAGGTCTGACCCTCCCTCTGACCAGAAAGAGGTCATCTGACCATCCCTCTCCATCTTCCTGAATTCTGGAAGGACAGGCAGTTTATTTTAGAGGCCCAGCCCCCACCCCCAAAACAGCAGCCTTTTCCCAGGCCAGCTGGGTGCCCTGGTGAGGAATGCTGACAATCTGCTGTCCTGGAGCAGAGCTGTCAGCATTACTTCCCTACTGCTGAGCCCTCAGTCAACACTCACATAAAGGATAAGTATGCAGCCCGCTGCCTTGTGACAAGAGCTGTGACTTTGTTTAGGAGCCAAGCACTAGGAAAGAGTACCAGGGAAACGTGGCTTAGTGGAACAGGAAATATTAACAATCTGTGATAAAAATGAAAAAAGCAGCCAGTACACATTTAACTCAGCTGGAGGCACAGCTCTCTGACTGGCTGTGAGTAGGAGCAGCCTCTGAAAAAACAATAAAGAATAGCTTTTCCAGTTCAAGGCTGACTTTTAAAAGAACAGTAATTTTTCATGTGTTCATCTGCATACAAGAAAAGCCCCTAAGCAAAGTCATCTGCATATTGCAGTAGCTGCTGGCACAGGAAAAGTCATGGAGTTTTCAGGTCCACAGATGGTTGAAGGAGCTGTTGTGAAAGCCCACAAAGACACACTCACACAGCCCCATCACGCTCCAGCAGCAAGCTAGGATAAGTGGGTTGGTTACTACAGCTTTGTCCAGCAGTCTGTTTAGGTTTTTCCTGCTGAAAAACAAGATTGGGATAAGTGTGTCTGACTAAAAGCTCCTTCTTTCTGAGTGAAGTGGTTAAATGACAGCAGGATAGCAGAGAAAGAAAATTATTTCTCCCCCCTTTATTTTCTTTTGTGTCTTTTAGTCAAAGCAGGTTGAAAAAGCTGCGTTACCACTGGATTCATATCTACAGAGACCTTTCAAGTTAATATGGGGCTGATAACCTCTCTTTGTCCTTGTAATCCACAGTAAATAGAGGAGCTTAATCCCTCAGGAAATAGGGAACAACTCACAGATCCCCAGTACACCGTTTGCACAATGCCCAGTGCTGGGAATAGCCAGAAGCTGATTTAATAATCTGAAGTCATCTAGGACTCTGCTAAATCCCAAGTGTTTCTGCCTTGCTCTTGTCTCCAAGGAGCAACTGCAATACAATGAATCTTTAAGGCTGGAACCTAGATGGCAAGGCAGTCACCCATTTAGGGCTCCATCCAAGGAGCCATAGCACTGGCAGGGGGACTGGACACTGCACATGCAGGTGATTGTAAGGAAGGTCTCTACCAAGCACAGGAAATGAAGCAGGCTCTGCTGTGAGAGGCAGCTCTTCTCACACAGTGACAGGGAGCCTGGCTATGGATGGAACACTGCTCTCTGGCTCCCAAGGCATGACCTTGGGCAGGCAGCATGGGCTCTCTGGTCCCGAGTTTCCTCTTCTCCAAAACAGAGATATGATATACAAGTGGGCTGAGGGCCTTGCAGAGAGGTGCTATCGCTGGCACAGAGAATTGTCATCCCAGGCCCAGCTCCAAGGCACACAGCAACATGGAGAGCTATTCCCTCAAAGGACCCTGGCTCTGGCACCCAAGCCAAGCACAGGCCATATGTGTTCTCTGAGCTGCAGGTTCACTGCTATACTTTTACCTTTGTAAATGACAGTAGGTACAAAAGGTCCTGAAGGCTGAGCCTCAAAACCTGACAAAAATGAACAATAATGAAATAATCTCCTCCTAGATCGTATGCAATCCAGCTCTTGAGCTTAAGTTACAATTGAAGCCATATGTACAGTCATAAATATCAGAAATATTTACAAAACACAGACAAGATCTTAAAAACAAAAGCAGTGATTTCTTCATCTCACTGGAAGCCTTACAAAACATGGGGTAAATTGTCTCAATTGAAATATTCTGCTGACCACAGAGGGCTGTATGCTCCATTGTAATGGTTAGTCACTCTATACATATTTTCTGGTCCAGATAATCTACTATGGCTGCTCACAAACCATTGCAAGGCAAAGATTAGGAAGCAGAGTCATTAGAAATTTTGTTTATGCGAAATCCACTGTGGTCATAGCACAATACAACACAAAAGGTAAATCTAACCCACATTCAAACAATCATTTCCCCAGCACTGGTGGCTGGCATAGCCAGAGACATCTAAGAGAAGACCAGGAAAGGCTGCAAGAGTGGCTAATTTAAATTTCCTGTGATGAGCCTCTACTGGGATACATATCTCTGCTTTGATGTTTTTCTAAAAGCCTAAACAACACCAAAAAAAAAACCCCAAGCACTTAAGCACAGAAACCTCACCGCTGGCTTTTTCTACAAGTCTCCTGAGGAAAATTTGTAGGTACTGCAATCCAACCAGGCTTTTGAGGCAGAGCACAAGATTCATGCAGACACCAGCTGGCAGTACAGCCTCACTTCCCAGGGCTTCATAGAGGAGCTGATGTCCCTTTCCTTGTAAATTCTGTGTGTACCATTAGGCCAAGACTCCACAAGTAATTGAGCCTCATGCTGAGGTCCCAAGCAGCTCCCAGCTCCTTTGGGAGCCAGGACACCTTGAGGATGTTCAGCTCTTAGCAGGCCCAAAGGCACCTCTGCTCCTCTTCAGCACAGAAGGCACAAAGCAACACTGTGAGAAGTGTGTACCAGGGTCCTTACCTTACACATCAAAAATCCCACACTGGAAAGACAGAAAAAAACATAACACCCATGGTACTGTTCATAACTTTTATTTTTTTAACACTTATTTCAAGTTTATAAAAGACTGAAGCTGAAAGTCTTTATGATGGTTGATTTTATTTTAAAAAAATATGGATAGGTGTGGAAGTAATTTGGCACTTTCTAAAAAGGACTGAGTTGTTCCTGATAGAAACAAGCACTCAGAGGAGTGAAGGCTTTCATTAAATTCTGGTTTGGGTTCAATTACAAAGAAAATTGTTCAGTTTGAGGTGTGCTGTGAATTCAGTGAAATCGCATTCTGGTCTAGATTTCATCTGCGGGAAGGAGGACACACACACATTTAGATTGGTCTTCTTTTGTATTTTGTTTTGCTCAAAAAGCATAGGCATTATTTCATCTTCCTCTCCTCATAATTTAATTGGGAAATATGAAAGGACAGAATGTCAGTGTTACCCTAATCACACACCATCAATACTGACACAGATCATGGGCAAAGGTCTTGCTTCTGGGGTTTCTAAATCAAAAGAGAAGCAGCCACCATTTGTGGAAAAGGCCAACATCTGTCCCAGTCTGGAAAAATTCTGGTTGATTTCAATGAACTTTGAATCAGATCCAGATTATCTCTCTGTACTCCACATTGTACTTCAGATGAGAGAAAACTTAAGAGAAAATGCTAGTAAGACAATATCCCCTGTTAGGAAAATAATGGCCTATTTTCTAGGACCATTTCATATGGACCATAAAAACATAAGCGCTCTTATTTCACATCCTCTTAATCAAAAGTTAAAGCAGAGAAGCATGTATTGATGCACTTTTGTGAAGATATCGCTATTGGTGCTGGAGCAGAAACAACCACCAGTTATAAAGCTCTTGTTCCATATTTATGTCCTTACAAAGACACTTACTGCTATTAAAAGCTTATAAGGGATACCTGCAACAGCTGTAAGGAACAGTGGGTCCTTGAATAGATAATAAATTTAGAGATGCTTAACTGACTTTTCAAAGCTGCTGAGCACCAGCGCTTGTGAGAGGTCAGATCTTTAAGCTGTAATTTGCATATCAATATTAAGTTCAAATGCCTATATTTTGGGGTGTTTGCTATTGAAAAGAGGACTTGTACTTGTTACAATAAAGGCTTTCTTATGGTAGAGGTTACTGACATCTCCCCAGTGAAGGCAAGCAGCAACATGTCTAGGTCAATGCACCCTGTGTCCCTGAAAGTAATACACCTTCAGCAGATGCTTGGAAATGAGGACCTGCTGCCATACCAATACATATCAGGGCAGTCCAAGACATCTGAGCAGCTGCAGCACTACAGAGAGCCCAAAGCAGCACATTTTTCTTGTTACACCTAATTTCTTTTCCCATGAAGCTAAAAAAGAACAGGTCGGAGTTTATGCCAGATGGTGGAAGTGGTTTTTTTCTGGATTAATTTCAGGTTACTTGAAATTCAATCATAGTGTTTAAGATCTATGAAAAAGAGAAACAAGGCTCATTTAATGCCTCCTAATATCACACAGAGCAAGGCATTTACAGGTAACAGTGATGAGCCTGAATTCTGTGCCCCAAAGAACTGCTGTACATGATTTGTGACACTGAGTGTTACAGAAATCAGCTACACTTGGTGTGGGTGCTCACACATCACACACTGCAAGAAGCAAAACTGAGGACTCTGAATCTCATAATGGTGCTATATATATAAAGATTAATTGGAGCATCTGAGTGGGTCTTCAGAGAGTACCTACCCAGGTTCAAAGTGTTCCTCTTCGGCTCTTAGATTGAGCTTAAGACATTGGAAAAGCTTAGACCAGGCTTTAATCATCACAAATAGCCCACCAAACAACCATTCTTCCAACATATGGAGACCTCTTTCAATAGATACCTCTTTATTTGAAATGGAATGTATCTTGAAAAATATGAAAAATAAATCACATCTCTCAGAAATCATTTATGAGTCATATTTACACACAAATTTTTTTTGACGACACTGGTATTTCTGCTCACAAGAGGATATGCAAGAAAACATTTCATACATCACTGCAGCTATAATTCAGAAGCTGGCATCTGAATATCATGAACCTTAAAAAAGAGGAATTAATTCAGGATGTCACAGAAACAGCATCCACTTGATCTTCCTTTTTCCCCCAGTTCCTAAATTGTCTTCATCACCACAGCTTGGATTTTCTTGATTACTTTTTTTTTTTAAATTGCAACAAGTAATTTTAACCTTTTTATGAATACTGTCCCCACTTTTGCTATCTATATCAAGCATTTGCCTGTGTGTGTTTTATCAGCATTTTTGTTTATTCTGTAATGAATTTACTTCAGTCATGTGCTATCAGATTTCAGGGTTTTTTTTTTTTTGGAAGAGGAAGGACAACTTAATTTATTTATCTGCAAAGCTCCAATAAGATGGAGCATGATGTGCTGAACCTGTTTTCATAGCCATTGCTTACAATGCAGTAACAGACAATATTAAATCCAGATGTTCAAATGAAGACTATGTAGTAATAGAGGGGCAAGATGAAAAAAACCCCAGAAGTGCCTCTTATAACATCAAACAATTTCTTGGTCTAAAATTACTATCAGTCAAGGAAAAAAAAAAGTAAACTGAAACAAAACAACAAAACAAAACCAAAAAAAAACCAAAAACCAAACAACAAAACAAACAAAAAACCCACACACCATGGAATTCTGAGCGTGAGAAAGTTGTCAGACTGTCCCCCCATCAGACAATTTAGCCTTATTTATACTGACAGGGCATGAGCCACATGGTCCAACTGTCCCCAGGGGACCCCAGCCAATTTGTTCTCATTCAGTTTCTAGGAGACAGTTCGGAGACACGAGGGAAAAGTTTGATCCTTACACCCATCCCACCCACTCAGGCTGGAGGTATTCAAGGTAGATTTTGTGATGTGACCACCTCTCACACTAGGAGACTGGCTGACACCAAAATTTCTAAACAGGTAACACAGCAGGTAATGACAAGCAACAAGAGTTTGTTGAACTACATCAGAGCAAAAGGTTTTTTAGACCAACTTAAAACAAGAAACATAAAAGTGGGGTATTGACCTTGAACCAGTGAAAAATAGCAAATTTGAAATGAACGTAGTTTCCTCATACCTTCATGTTAATTTTCTCACTAAAATTATCATCTTTAGCTTTCAAAGTACAAGTACTTCCAGAAGAACAGCAAAATTTCAGCTTTAGACTACATCCACAGATTTTTGTGGCATATAGAGGCTTGCATCCACCGAGGACAAGAATAACTGCCTCTCAGAGAAATACATGTGTCTCTGATCAAATAGGAATTAATTCTCATCAGTTACATTTATCCTTCAATAGGCTAAAATGCATTTTAGTAGTGAGATCAGCATTACATCTGTATACCTGAAAAGGTGGATTAGTTTCTCAGTAAACTGTAGTTAATCACTCTAAAGAGAGGAGCCAAATTACAGTCTATTTTGTGAGTCTTTGACTAGCTCATTAGAGAATCCCCTTGCAGCTCTAACGTCCAAGTGTTAGCAGAATGATCATGGCAGATGTACAGAAAAGTGGAAATTCAGTGTTATGATTGCCAAGCCAGGGAACCTAATCCTAGAAGATGCGGGGCACCTTCAGATTTCAATTAATGGCCAAACAGTGACTTTGTTAGTTAGGACAGCTGTAATCCACCACCCCAAGTTCACCACGCAGCCCTGGCGAGGGCCAGGTCAAAAAGAAGCGCTCAGGAGTAACTACAGAGCATTGTCGGGGCTTTGATCTGCACCATACCATGCTTTCCTTGTCTAGATCTGTGACTCTGACACCTGGGGGAAGGAACAAAAGATGAGAGCTAACACAGACCTCAATTTACTCCTTACAGGACTGAACTTGATCTTAGAGTGCAGAGGAAGGGACCGACGGACGCTGTAGTGAATTCTAAAATCTCCCTTTGAGTATCACTTCAGCTTTCTGCTTTAAACACTTACAGAAATAAGCTTGCGCCGAGAATGTAAGGCTTTTGCTGTCAAATTACACCTCATTTACACAAAAAGCCTTGGATGTGTAGCTTTAAAAGATTTTGTTTATATTAATGTAAATTGTAAAGGGGCTAAAAGCCATTTTCCTCACCACACTAGCTAAAATAAATATCTCCACGGCTTTGACATTTTACCTTGGACCAGAGATAATGGGCCACATTGCTCTATCCCACTTGCAGCTTCCCCCTTTCATTTAAACCCGAGAACCTGGGCGGTAGCAGCACCCAAGGTTAAGCAGCCACTGCCAGAAGGGCCCTGTCCTAGAAAGCTCACTGCCCATGCCCGACTGCCTCCTCTGCACTGGGCAAGGAGCTCCGACCCGCTCCCGCCAGCATCGGCAGCCCAACTCCCACTGACTTCTAAGAGGCAGAGAAACACACACCAGCTGTGCAATTAGCCCTTTGTTTTCCAACTTCATGGCTTCATCAACGTTTTTAGAGGCAAGATGGCACGCCTCTCTCAACATCTGACAGTGCTAAACACCAAAATTAATCTAGTTCATCTCAGCTAGAGAGCAACTTTCAGCTTATAAAAACTGTGACCAAAATAATCCATTTGCACGCTAAAACATACATAAAATTTTAAACTACAGACTGGTTTAATGCAAGACATTAAAAAACCGCCATGAAAATGCAACACAGGTTGAGAGTCCAGATCACTTGAAAACTGAGCGTGCAGAGGGAGCCCTGAACTTGGAAGCTAAGAAACGTTCATGAACACTTCCCAGCCCTGGCCCACCAGCCTAGGAGCAAGCACACCACACAGATAGCTGGAGTCCAACTCAGATTCCTGTAGCACAAAAGAAGTTGGTCAGATTCCTTCCGCTCATACACTGAACAGGTTGGTTTCAATCCCAGAATGACAAGCAACATCGCTTTTTTGAATAGCCAAACATGAATAACTTTTTATCATCTTCCACCACGTTTAATATTAATAAAAAAAAATCAATTAAGCCCCAGACTATAATTGTCCTCATTAGAGAAAATAGGTTTCATATGCAGTACAGGTTTCAGCCAAATTTTGAAACACACATCATATTTTCCATGCTGGTGGAATACGCTGTATTTTGGGTAAAAAATTAATAACTTTTTTGTCAAATTGCACACAAAGTACCCAGAACTTCTCCATTCTTTCAGGGAGCTAACATGCATATTGTTTTTTCCTTTACTTTTTTGATACGGCCTACATTAAGAAATGTCTTGCAAATAAGCCTTAAAAAAAATAAAGGAAAACAAAACCAAAAGAAAACAACGCTAATAAATAAAAAAATACATTAAAATAAAGTTACAGTACATCATGTCTCCTAGAAGTCCCATCGCACCAAAGGATCCTTTCCAAGGTTCATAAACAATGGATTTGAAATGCTTCTCGGCACCGAGGGCGGCAAAGCAGCAGCAGCAGCTGGCTGAGGTTCGGGCTCTTGAGCCGCTTCTCTCCGGTCTGCCCGCACCTCCGGCGTTTGCCCAGTTTCTGAGCCCCTGGAGCAGGTCCGCCACGAACGCGCTCTGTCCCTCTTCTCGGAAGCGCTCCGTGACCGTGACCTGCAGTGAGACAGAGAGCACACAGGGCACCCGTCAGGCGAAGAGGCGGCGGCCGGGGCGGGCAGCCCCGCGGTGCCGGAGCGGCGGGCGCGGAGCCGGGTCCGTACCTGCGCTAGGCGGAGTTGGAGGCGCCGCGGAGCCGCGACCCGTGGGGCGCTGCCAGGTGCTGCTGCTTCTGCCGGGTGGAGCGCACGGCCAGGATGGCCTGGCGGTTCTTGTACTGCACCATCTGCAGCGTGATCGCCGCGTTCCAGCCCTGCTCCTGTGCGCACCGAAAGTCGATCTCCTTCCCCTCGGCCATCACCACCGTGAAGTACACGTACTTGCCCTTCCGCTCCACGCAGTCCACCGTCTTCATGTTGGAGAAGTGAAGCTCCTTGATCTTGGCCGCCGGCTCGGCCGGCGGCGCCGGCTGCTGCTGCTGCTGCGGCGGCGGGGGGTGCTTGGGAGGGATGAGTTGCAGCCCCTCCTCGGTGAGGATACAGCGCTTCTTCTTCCAGAGCTGCAGCAGCCCATCGCTCCTCTTCTCCAGCATGCCCTCCTTCACCGCCTTACAGCCGCTCTCCAGCATCCTTTTGGAAGGGTTAGACGGCCTCCGCCCGCAGGGGCTGGGCTCGGGGCGCAGGCGGCACCAGCCGAGCACTCTCCGCCGGGCGCCGGCTCCGATGCGGAGGGCCGGGAGCGCCCCGGCCCGCAGGAAGCGGAGCGGCTGCCGCCCGTGCTGCGGCGTGGCGAGCGGCGGGCGCTGCCGGTGCGGGCGGCCGGGGTTGTCGGCGGGCTTTTCCCTCCCCTCCCGCTTTTGAATGCGCCTCTCCCACCCCAGAGTGACACCCAGCGGAAACAGCCGCTCCTCCCGCCCGCCGGCCGCGGGGAAGCCCAGCGCGGTGAGAGCAGCGGAGCCGGAGGCGCGGCGGGGCCGCCCGCCGGGCGGGGCGGGGGCTGCGCTCCCCGCGGCAGCGAGCCCGGCCCGGCTCCCCGCCCCGCGCCCCAGGCTACGGCACAGCACGGCTGCGGAGGGAAGGGGTTCCCCGCCCTAGCTAACCAGCGCTAGAATGATACACGGACAGTACCAGGACACGGCAAATGCCCGAAAGTGCTCCTTTGCCTTCCTCGGGGTGTTCCCGCACTATTTAGTTGAAATGTAGTTCCCCATCCTGCCTCCTTGGGCAAGAGCAGTAAAGGGCCCTCTTCTGCATACTTTCGATTCAAAGCCCAGTAAAAGAGTGCCAGTTTCCAGCGGAACGCTGATATTTAAGCGATCATGGCCCCATTAAACAAAAGAAAGCCTGAAAGAACCGGTACAAGAGCTTGATTCCTTCCCTGGCCTGGGGAGAAGCAGCTTCAACTGTATATATATGAAATAAATCTTTACTTTCTGCAGCAGTTTGAATAATGTCTAAAGAAAGACATCTGTAGCACTGCCCTAAGGAAACAGCAGGACCTCAGTACATGGAAATTGCAAAAGCAGACTTGGGGAAAAAATAAACCAACCAAACAAAATCAAACTGGCAAGCAGCTAGGAGCATTTTTATCACTCTGCTTTTTTTGGATGATCCCCCGAGGTTAGCTTTTGAATAAATGAGTAGAAAAGTAAAGTGACCTAAGGTTAATATGAAACTATTTCATTCTTAATCGTCTGATGTATTAGATGTAGATCAAAATCCCACATAGCTTAATTTGGCTGACAAGGCCAACGTAAACCGAATGCTAGAAGTTTCATACTATGTCTGAGAGCACTGTTTTTAAACATACATCTATCATGGCCATAAAAAAACTCCTCACATCAATCTTGGCAGCTAGGAAGCAGATCATGCAGCAGCATGTGCTGTGTTCTAACAGATTAGAGAAAAAAATAAAGAATGATGATAGCTTTAATGGAGTTTATCTCTGATAACATTTTAAAAAGGATTTCCTCTTATAATCTTTTCCTCTTTAAGTTCAAAGGTAATTTTGATAAATTGCTGAGGGGTAAACAATTTAAGGCAATAAAAGCAATTAAAATTTAGCTGGTTTACCCTGGTAGAAAACACTCAGTAACAAAGGCAACTTGACTAGCCATAAATTAGGTGGAAAAGGAAATCAATATCCTAAACCATCCATTTATATAAAAAATAGTCCCTTCTCCTTAGAGCTGGATGGATAGACTGTAAGATACAGTTCATTCTCACAACCATTTTATGCCTATTTTAACAGAGACACATGCTAATTTTCAAAAGATCTGAACACCATTCGCCAATTGCCTCCACCAGCAGTTCACTGCCATTTGAACCTAAATTCCTTGCACAAATATCTGTGTCTCCAGCTGATTGTGCAAATACAAGGTGTCTCAAAACCAGCTTGAGCAGTGTAAGAGAATTCCTGCCTTTTCACTTGTGTTTTGCACTGATTTCTTTGCTCCTGATGAGGTCTCTGCTCATGTGACACACAATTTTGAAACTCTCCTACCAAAGCAAACTGGTTAAAATGGATTCACCTATATAAACCAGCTTAATAAAATACTGAGTTTATGTAAGTCATAGGACACTAGGCTAAACCTACAGAAGACCAATTTCTAACAATTCACCCGTTCAGTTTTGGTTGCTGCTCCACTGCTGTAAGCAAACAGCCATTTGATTCCAGGTAAATGCACTAACCAGTAGTGAGGAAACTCACATTTGATTTGAGAGTGCCATGTTACACTGTAACAGCACTCAAAAACTCTCTCCCCACCGCACAACACTGCACTGTAACACTTAAGGACATTAACACACAACCGGTATCTGTATAATTGAAGGTGAGTTTTTTCTCTTGTTCTCAGTACTGACAGTAAACTGCAATTAATCATATGAAAAAATGGAGACTAGTGTGGAAGGCCAAATATTTTCATCAAACATACAGGAGAAAGAGACTAAATTCATTCTACTTTGCCTTTCCATGACAAAGCACTGAATGTCAGATTTTGAACCCAACTCCAAACACTGATGGACATACTCTAATATACAGACTCACAGCACTCTTTATTCCTGGTGAAATTCACCTAAGCATGTGGTCAGAAGCAAACGCGCAAAACATCCATTTAAATTTGTACTCTATAAGCCAACAAATATTAACAGCCATTTAAAACACACTATGTTTGACCAAAAATCCAGATCAGTCAAAAGCTACAAGACTAGTGCAAGATGAAATACTGATAGTTCCATGATAAAAGAACAAAATATCGTGCACAATTTGCCAGTAAAGGATAACAAACTTAGTTTTCCTTAGTTTTCCTAGATGCAAGTCAAAACTGAACTTCGGCAAATGTTTCTTAAATTACTATTTTGACAAACCACATTCAACAGTTAGGCACACTACAGCATCACACTGAGATTTTACTTTACTTTTCTGGAAATACATATTTAAACCACTGCATTTATATAAAATGCTTCACATCTGCTACCTAGTATTGAAGTAAATACTAGGCAGGTTCCGCAGCCATTCCAGAAATAGCTGATGTGAAGATGCCTCCTACTGTCAAACCTGAAACACTACAGTCTGAAAATGTGACCTTGGGTGCAGACTTTTCCTGTCAGCAACTCCATCTCATAGATACCTGTATATACCCCTCAGTAAGTGAAACAGTAGTGAAACATTTACCATAACTACCAGGCCTTAGCATTCCCTAAAACCCCTGGCAGTACCAAATAAACTGTAGGCAATTCACCAGCTATTGGCATAGCAGCTTCTCCAGCCTGGCTATTTCCAAGTCCTTTGCACTTTCAAGGCAGTGGTTTTCCAAAAATATTCCAACTTAAGCTCACACATTGTAGAGAAAAACTAGGCTGTAAAGGAGCTTTTAAGGGTCTCAGATTTGACCACTGCAGTAAAACACCTATGAGTTCAGAACAGTTTCTCCACTACAGGGCAAATGTAAATTTGAGCAATTGCTTGCCAACACTTGAGCACACAGAAGCAAAGCTCATAAGAGAAAGTTCAGGACTCAAGCCCCTCCTGCAGCTGCAGAGCCAACTTGTGTTGACAATTCACAGGCTTTAGTCAGACACCTGCGAACACAAGAGCCCTTCTGCCATAGCCTCTCAAACCTTGTGTGCCTGTCCCTGGTGTACACAGGCACAGAAAAATATGGAATAAACAGCTTATCTGTACCTGGTGTACCCTGTCTTGTCTGCTTTACTTACTCTGATTTTCCTACAAAAGCTGAGACGCAGAGCACACGTGGAACACTACCAGGCCTGAGCAAAGGTCTGACAAGGGGATTTTAAGAGCAATGAGACAAATGCCATGTGGACAAACTTCTACCTCCTCTTGTTAGTGTATAGAAGTAAGACTTTAATATTTTCAGTAGATAATTTATGCTCAATTTAGGCAAACATTACCAATTAAAAGTCAATTATCTCAACATCCTCTTGACATCTTGTGGGGAACCTTAAACAGGTTACTGAGCAGCTATTAAGAAATGAAAATGGAGATGTGATTGCAACTTCTCTGACCTGTAAAAGTCTTGGATTAGAGAAGACCAAATCTGTACAGAAAAAAGGAGAAAGCACTGTAGAGCTGAGTCTACCTACTCCAACATCCATGTGGCTCTGGACCCAGCCTAGCAGACCACCAAGGCTGTTCATGCTTTCATTATCAGGCTGTCCCTTTTGTACTGAAGGGTGTAGCATTTTGCTTCCTTAAGCTGCTGAGAGCGTCACAGCACAACCCTCTGCCCAAAAGGCAGCATTTGGTAAACAACTGCTGCGTAGACACCTTTGGAAATAGGAAACCTTTAGCAGAAAGGTCAATCATTCATCTGCATATAAGTTTCCTATCAATTTCCAAATCAGGCTGACAACAATGGGCCCTGAAACAGCGAGTTTTGAGTACCAGCTTGGAGGTGAACACATTAATTCTCTCCATTTTTCTACATTCTGCTGGCTTTTTCCACTTAAAAAGCAAAACATGTCAGAATTACAGTATCAGCTATTAGTTTCAGGAACATCAATTTCAATAACCCAGAAGAGCATCTAAGCTTATGAAGCTAGGAGACACTGGTAAGCAGTGTTGCTATGCCCAGTGTTCAAATAATCCAAGGTAACACTTCTAACTGCACCAAAAAGTAAACTTTAAACACTTCTAACTCCAAAAAGTAAAACTTTGGAATGCTAAGCTTAAATCTGGGCTCCTTTATTTGAGGAGCTGTATTTTTTTTACTTTTTTTAACATGAACAAAGTTGTATCAAACAGGCAAACTCTTCAGTTCTAATCTAATCTAGATTGCTAAAAGCAATTATGAAAGAATTGCAAAGCCTCCCTCTCCATCAAACGTAAGCCCTGAAACCCCTTCCCTGTCATCCCAAGTGTCACTTAATTCTCTCCTCTTTCCTCAGCTACCTCCCACTTTTCCCCCCAAAATAATTCTCCCTTCAATACAGCAAACAAAACTGGACAGAAGACACTATTTACACAGCTGTTAAATTATGGTATATTTCTGCAACTGCTGCTAAAGACAGCAGTTTCTATTTCAGTGACACATTTTCCCAGCCAGACCCTGTTAACAAGGTAACTTACCCTCCTCAAATATTAACGGAGGAGATTCTCTACACCTGGTATAAATGAAAAGTGAAAAGAATGAGTCACAACACTCCAATCAATGTTGAAAGTTTAATGTTCCTGCTACATACTGCCTTTCAGAACTGCTAAACAAGAGTGTCATTAATAACAAAACTACAGTAAGCACCAGAACAGTTTTAATTTAACCAATGCCATAAGAACTGGCACCTCATTTATATTCTTCTTTTTGCTGCAGTCTGGAGAGCACAAGAACTGCTGATTTAGAACTAGCATGTCAATCTGGAGAGAAGCTTACCAAAATCTGTCAATACGATGTATTCATGACCCTGGATCTTGCAGGCTGCAGGTGTGCATCTAACAACTCCCCTTTTCAAATATTGTATCCCATTGTATGTTATGAAGGTGTTAAATGAGAAAGTAATCAAAAAGCAAGCCAAATTTGTTAAGTAGTGAATTTTGAAACTTACAACTTTTAACAGTTCATTTTCTTTTAAAAATACAGTTACCAGATGCTGTTAGCAAAAATGGGCTAGATCTAAGTAAGGACTTCAGAGACTTCACATATCCAGATGTATGAACTCCAAAGCCCCATCTTAATGACTTCTCAAGCTCAGAACATACTATCACAGTTTGGTCTCTACAAGTCCTCAAGTTTAAACCTAATCTTGGGAGATGTTTAGAGAAGAGACCATGTGAAACCCAAACACCTGGCAGGGTAAGGGATAAAGGATAAGCATAAGCATATTCTGATACCACAAAAAACACAACCATATCTACTTTAACACATAGCTACTGAGAGTATTTGTTAACCTTTCATAACTGCTTTTTCTATGCTATGATCTGTGTTACCTAAAAAACACCTAAGATCACAGCTTCAATGGTCCTGCTTTACATACAGCTATAGACAATGAGCTCCTCCCAAATCCACAGATACCTGGAGAGGAGAGGCCTGACAGGGATTCTGACATGAAGCAATGTGGTATTTAGGCCTTCAAGGAATTAAAAAAGAAAAATCAGTAACAAAACTAAAACGTTTTAGTCAGAGGACACTAGACCCACATCTTCTTGAGGGGGGCTGAGGATTTAGAAGGGCACTTGGGATAAGCTTCATTCTGTATTACTTACCCTCCAGGGAAGAGACATGCTACAGAAACTCTTCCATCAGCCCTATCCTCACGTGGTCATTGCCTCCTCCTTGCCCTGCTCTTTTAAAACCTTTATGGCTAAGTGTGTAAGTGGCACAAAAAACCAGTAGCTACTGCAGAAATAGATCAATTTCCAACACTACAAGGACTATTCCATCCCTGAAAAAGCTATCTACTTGCTTAGAAGATTAGAATATATATTTAGTTGTGTGAAGGACAAGACAGCATGGGCTATGCTAGCATGCTACTGACTGGAAAAACTCAGAATACATCAGTTCACAGCCTCTTTCAGCTCAGTATGTTTAAATACACATCTCACCAAGCACCTCCGCTGCTAGGCTAGAGGCAAGGTAAGAATGAGACGAGAAAGATCTTCTAGCCCATGTGTTTCAACTGACAAAAATATCCAATATGGACAAAGTATGAACCAGAATGTGCAAACACAAGCACAGTGAACAGAACATAGGGTGAAGAAAGCAGAATTTCTTTGGGTTGGTTTCCTCATAGATGTTTGATACAGTGAGGACAAACTAGAATACAGCCATGTGTTGCCAGCACTCCCTTTGACTGCAGGGCATGCTTTGCTCAGGACCACCTAGCTCCATCTACACAGACTGAAAATCCAAGGCACTTCACTCCAGATTTCATACTAATAGGCAATGCCTTAGGGTCAGGCACAGCAACACTGAAGTCCTTTATCAGATCTAGCCCCACTTCTAAGAACTTGTCTTCTCTAAAATGGCAGTGTGGACCAATCACTGAAACATTGAGCTCAGATTCACAAGTATCACACTGCAAGTGCAAAGTATGGATCCAACTTTCCAAACTATTGTGTTTGTTTTTCAAATGCTATATAATTTACTTTTCAGTAATTATCAGCTTTTTTTTCTAGTAAAACGTGAACTGCAGCATGTAAGATATGCATTACCAGTTTACACATGCAGATACACAAGTAATAAAACAAGACTAGCTTCTGAAAATACTAGGTTTTATTCACACCCCTGTGGTAAACAATAACCTTAATATGATGACTAGGTTTCTTTTGTAGATCACTATGTCACATAAAATACAAAACCCATAGCATAAACAAGCTGACAGTTATGAATGTTTAATGTGGTCTCATTAGGAAATTAAACAAGTTATACTAGTCCTCTCAAGTAGTCAAATTCAAAATGCATCATCATCTTCATTAGTACAAGTCACTGCCATTTCTATAACAAAGTAATGAAGGCACAGCTAGTGCAAGCAGACTTAAACCCGTTCAGACTACTGGGCTGAAAAAATACTTTGGTTGGTTCTTCAGGAGAGAGTTTTCTCTAAACAAATATTGGTCTCAGTTAACAGTTCTGATCATCTTCACAGCTGCAGTCTAATAGCTACATGACAAAGACTTCACAAGAACCAAACTATGTAGCAATGAATTAACATTCATGCTTTAGGGCATTTACTGCATTCTACATATTGGCAGAAAATTATACTGTTAAAATGCTAGGTAGATTGAACCTACATTTTAAACTGGTTCTTAAGTGTTCAATTTCTTTTTTTAACAAATCGGTTACTTAATTCTACCAAGATACAAAACATAAGGCTGTAAGTAACTAATAGTTGTGTTTAGGCTATTACAGTGCAGGTAATCCTCAAGGCCACAGACACACTGCTTCACTGCTGCTTGCATTCTGCTGGGTTTTGATCCTTCTGTTGAAAAAAAAGGAAATACAGTTTAGAGAAACAGTATTTAAGAAGAACTATCAATATTGCTAAGCATGCTTTCTCAAGCTGCAATATTCTTCCAAAGTTCTTCCATCTTATCCCTTGCATTAATTGTCTACCATTTGCAACACTACTGTCATTGGATGCAGCAATATCCACACTGCATTTATTTTGGCTTTGTTGGCACATCAGGATACAGTCCAGAATAAAAACCTCTTCAGAACTAAGTGTGGTGAAGTACTCTAAAAGACACCGTAACTGGAAAAAGGAGAAGAGTGAGGTGCAGTAACAAACAAAGAAGCTCAGAAGAAGCATGCAGGCCCTCTTCACAGTTTGAGACAAAATAAACTTCCTATGGGTGGTAACAAGAGCATGGCCTTATGCCAGAAGACACTGTACAGCAATGCAATGAAATGCCAAATCACAGTTCCTAATGCTCTGGAAGCATCTTTTGCAATAAATTCTAGTTAAAAAATTCTAACATGGAAAACTTCTTCTGTTCGTGAAACAGCCATTAATATGTCGCAGTAATATGGGAATTCAAGAAAGTTTTCAGGAGGGGCAGAGTTCAGTTGCAGGTTTTACTCCACCACCTTCCTTGGTCTGGATAGCTATTCTAGGAGCAGAGTGCCTCAATAAATTCAGCTGGCTTACAGCCTGAGATCAGCAGGTACACCACTATAGCACCACTACTATCTCTAGCCTTTGAGCAGCTCTCTGAGCCTAGCCTAGCCCTTTCTCAGTTCTGTTTCACTGAGAAAAGCAATCTGAAATGGTGGAAATTAAGTCCAACTTGCAGCTGTTTCATTTGGATTTCAAAACTTTCTTGACAGGAACCAATTTGAATACACTATAGCAGATCAAACATCACCAAGATGGCTGTACATTTTGATCACAAGTTTGTACCCTGCCTTTCTATGTACAATGCTAAGATTAATGTAATTTTCTCAACAGTACTTCGATAGCAGCTCAAGCCATTCCTACTGAAAAAACACTCATTTGAAATGACAAACCCTTTTAACAGCAGGCATTTTGGAGCACTTCACAGACTTCATGACTGCAACTTTCACCTACCACATTCAGATGCTTTCAGGTGGCCAGAGGTACCTTTCTCTCAGCTATCAAAAAGCTATGAATTGAGTGGCTCACAATTGTTTTTCCAGCCTGATTAGTGATTTTTCCCTTCTCATGGAATAAGAAAGCTTCCAGTTGGCTCTTGGCTGTTCACATTTTAGGACTTGGCTGTAGATGCATTGCTGAACCTTGACTTCTGCTACCTCAAACAATGAAAGATTTGCCATTTACCTAACACGAAAGAGCGTATTTTGTATTCTGCTGGGAAAACCTGTGCCAGAGCCAGCTTGTAGCAAGTCCCCAAAAACTGAAGCTGGATGACACAATTCTCTCCATGTCCTTACAACCATTTTGCAATGTTTATTAGGCAGCAAATTGGTGCAAGACAAGTTTATAGAAAACCAAGCCTGACTAACCTCAATGCTCAAAGCCAAAAGTTACTTTTACAAAATGACTCCTGGAGAAAGAACTTTTACAAAATTTCTCTACCAATTCTACTCTGTCAGAATTAGGCCCAAAACAGCCTCAAAAGCAAACATGCTCACCCATAGGAACTATTGGTTAAATACTTAATCTAAAATCAAGATTCAACATACATAAAATTTTAAATGTCTCTATGCATACACAAACTTTAAACATTCATTTTAATTCCTTACTTTTGGTTCATAATCAGGATCATTTTCTTCATCTGCTTCTTCTTCTCCCTCCTGAAAAAAAACACTTAATATTTCTCTAGCTTATCCACATTCAGCTTCTGGAGCCATTTTCATGAAAATTAAGATTAAATTGTAGTCAGAAATACATCCATTACCACTTTATGTTATACATATTGTATTACTTTATCCTCCATAATGTGCATCTTTTGACATCAGTGGCAGCTTAATTTTTAAGATACCTTGAAGGTTGCCTTAGCTTGGTTTGGGGTTTTTGTTGTTGTTGTTGTCTTGCTGGTTGTTTGTGTTGTTTTTTGGGTTTTTTAAATTATCTTCATCTGAGATCCACCAAACAGTATGTTCTATCTTATTTCAGAGGTAATTCTTAGTGTCCACAGCAGTCAAAAACTAAAGGAACACTTATTCTAGATAACAAACTACAACACGTAAACTATTTGAATCAGGGGCATCTGTCATCTTACCTCATCATCTGCCTCTTCACCTTCTTCATCATACTAGAAAAGAAAATAAATAGTTTTGATAATATCATAAATGCAGCCATCTATAGCTCAAGTAGATGCCAGAGACCACTCCATATTGTGATCTTAAGAGAATCATACAATGGTTTGGGGTGGACAGGGCTTTGAGGGTCATCTAGCTCTAACCACCTTGCCATGGGCAGGGAAACCTTCCACTAGACCAGGTTGCTCAGAGTCTCATCCAACCTAATCTAAATCTAGTCTCTTTTAATTTGAACCAAGAAGCTCCTGTGTCTGTCAGATTTAAAAACACTTTTTGCATCAGCATGAGCAATGTTCAACTCCCCCTGGTGAGCTCTGGCAGAGCAGACCGTCCCCCTTCCATGCAGCCCGGGAGGAGGTGATTACCCTGCGGTACCACTGGGGGACAGCAGGGGACAGCGGAGCCCAAAGCAGCCCGTCCTGTCAGTACCTCCCTCCTCCACAGCCCCAGCCAAGCCTTTGCAACAAGGGCCAACAGTTTAGATTCTAAACATTAAAGACAGCACATATCTAAGCCATCTTAACAGTCAAACTGTCCTTGTTTAGCCGAGGCAGCCACAGAAAAAATGTTTTACACCTGTATGAAGTTCTGAGACTTCATGTTTTGACAATTTCAAGCTTAGCTCTTTTAAAACACTTAAGCTTTTGCAGAACTTGCTTTGATTATTTTGGCATGCTTTGAATGTGTTTATCTAGCTTTTTTTTTTTAAAGAGAGTACTTTTGAAAGGATGAGACTTGAAAACTTCATAGCCCAATGTCACTGTAAGCACAAAGAACAGGCTTAGCAGCTAGAAAAAGTCTCATTTGTTCTCTGGCAGCTCATTACAGTTCCACAAAATATTGGGTACACTTCTCTAGGAATGCCTTAAATACAAAATGCTACTATGACATCCTCTAGATGATCAGCTTCTACCACTGCTTTTGCCACAAAACTCTGAAGTCACGACTTCAAAGAAGAATTATTTTTATGGGGCTCTTCCTGAACAATCTAGGAAGCTCTGCTGCAACTAACATCCCATTCTAAAGATACCAATGTAAGAAATTACCCAAGCATGAAACAGCATTATTTCAAGGATTTTAGTGCTCTGAATGAATATTATACTTACATCATCATCATCATCTTCAATAGCTTCTCCAGTGAAGTACAGTACTGACCGGGGCACTATACGTTCACGCAAGAAGTGACCTATTTCAAAGTCTGCAGCAAGGATTGCCTCGGAATCATCATCCTGCATAAAACAATATTATTTCCTAAACTATAAGATGGTAACTCCTTTTGACACATACACACAAGTTACATGGTTTTGATGTGGTCAGATTTGCACAGATCCCATTACTGATTTTTTTGTTCCAGGGGCTGCTTTAGAGAACTGAACCTGAGGAGCCAAGTTTTACACTCTGAACAGCCACCTACATTATACAGGGAGGAGCTGCTGCTTCAGAAAGCCTAATTATATACCATTCTGGAGTTTCTTTTATTCCAAGTATAAGGATTATTTAGTATCTCCCATAGACTTTCAGTTCATATGCACAATACTATTAAATAAGTGAACAATAGCCAGGTGAGCCTATCACAATAAAGATTTTACAATCTACTTCTGATTCCTACAGTGCATCCCCTTGATTCCCATTAGACAAAGCCAGTACTGAAGCACTTGGACACTTATAAATGCTCTCTGATCCAATATGAGACTTTCACTCCTCTTGTTTTCATACTAAGTGTTCTGCTGTCTCCCATCTGAGCAATTATTTTTTGTTTTTCTAAATGTTATGAACATACAGCTTTTGGTGTCCATGCCAACTAGAGTTCTAACAGCATGCCTCTGGAAGCTTTAATTTCATATTTCTCACTCAAACTGCATAATATATTCCCTACTGTTAAATATTTTTGGTAGTTTTTCTCGTTACAAAAACGATGGGTTATTACCATACTGAGCACACAGAAAAGCAGGCTCTTGCAGTTTTCTGTTTTATTACTTTCAAGAGTTAAAAGCTTGAGAAGTCTTTAACAGAATAAAACATAAACTGGCTACATTCAGCCATTAGATAAAATCATCCAAAGAACACCTGAAGAGAGAGACTTACACCACCCATTAGATCAAAGACTAATAACGTAGATCACTACATTTCTACAACTGTTAACAACCCACAAGGTAGCTTTCAGGAAGCATAAGCTATTAAAGTTGACTAAACTAAACTCTACCACCCAACTCAAACATTCCTCCTGAAAAAGAAAAGTCAAATACATACTAGTCTTCGTAAGTATTCTCAGTTAAAGACAGAAGCAGTTAAAGCTGAGGCTGTTTAACAAATTTTATAATTCCATAAACACGCCATCATTATTTTTTAAATAAGCCAACTTACCAGATCTCCACTTTCAGGAACTGTAGAAAAAAAAACCAGAAGAAACAAGTGAGTGAGATACATTCCACATCGAAAGTAAATACATGTATACTAGTGTTCAGCTTACCTTCAGGAGGACTGAAGAAGTTGAAGAAAGAGTCATTGGAAACAGTTTTTGTAACCGTCCTGACTGTTCCGCGGCCCTTATGTTTTTGTTTCTTCTTAATGGTTTTCAAAGTAACATTCTTTCCTTTTTTCCAGTCTATTTGGCAACTAAAGAGTAAAAAAAAAAACCAAATTACAGGGAAAAAACCCACAAACACCTGCAGCTTAATATCATTCCCCTGTTACGAGTATCTACTGAGACTATCACAACTGCAAGAATGCAGGGATGAAAGGATATTAAGCTAGTATTTATTTAGTCCTATCTTTTCCTTAGTTTATCGGTTGAGAACAAGAGTAACAAGGTTAATTTTAGGATTTTTTCCATCCATTAGTTTTTCCTTCTCCACTCAATCTCCGAAATGCTAATTTTCACTAGCTACCAAATAGTGCCTAGTTTTCTATCAACAACTAGTACTGCACCAATTTAGAGCCTCCCATCCATTGTAAAGCAATGTCATATTTGGGCATATTAGTAATATGCCCAAGTTCACCACACCTATCATTATAACCAGTAAGTCCTTAAAACAATGCATCAAACGAGCACATAGGTTTTGGCTGATTTTGAGTTGTTTGTGAGGGCTTTGTCGTCTTGTGTTATATTCATTTGTTTGGGTTTTGTTTTTTTGGGTTTTTTTAACTCTATCCTACTTACAGAGCAAAATCATGCCTCCAGGGTTCCCTAACAGTCAAAGCATTCTGGTGACAAGTAAATGAAAGTCACATCAGTGAAACTAACTGCATTTGCAGAAGTTCCTGGATTCGATTCTTTTACAGACTCAAAGGAATTCAGTGAGTTGCTTTGGGACAAGAAGGGGCTATTCTAGCTACAAGAGAAAACAAGGACTAGGAGTTAATAATTTTTATAGAAGCAGTGGCAACTCACACCAAACTCTGTCAAGATTCATGATTTGCCAATCAGTCCAAACTGGGGAAGACAAAACAGTTTAATCAAAGCTACCCAAGCATTTAAAATTAAATCTTACAGGACTTTGGAAAATATGTTAAGTGACTGGGAAATAAAGAGGCAAAAAAGTCAGTATGAGCAACTGGAGATTAATTTAAGAGTAAAACCAACACTGACTATGCAGTCTGTAACTTAGTTGTTATCACTCAGAAGAGCAGTCAGAACACTGGAGACTTGAACACAAAAGTTACTGAACAGGCCCAAGTGTACTCATAAGAATAATTATGTACAACATAGTTTTCTCTCATCCCTCTGTTCACAAAAAAGGGAAATGTAGAGGAAAAAATTACTTAACTAATTTAAAACAGAAGATTTCACTAAGAAAGCAGCGTGACAGCTTTTTAAAAAGAGTAACCTGGAATTATGAGAACTATTTTCCATTTCTCAAATAGACAGAAATTCAAAGGTAAACATTTAATGCTTATAAAACAAAATGGACAACTGCAATATAAAAAATAAATCTGAAATAAACTCCCCAAAATGCTGCGTGTCAGAAATACAAAAATATTAATAAAAGCAATCAAACAAATTCTAGCAAAAGCTATACAGACCTACTAAAAGATACTAAAAGATTTCAATTCACCTTTTGTGACTGCAGAACAGCATTTGTAAACAAATACTGACTAGATTTTTATTTATATGCTTATATAATATATATGCTTATAAATTATGCAATACAAATAATGTGGTTTTCTACATTGTATTGAAGTTATTGGTAACAATGAAAAAACTCATATCAAACCTAGCTGTTCCCAAGTTACTAGGGGAAGTATCTTTTCCAGCACCTCCCCAAGATGCTGTAAAACTCTACAGCTGGAAAATGCTAAGGGCAAAGCTGCTATATTGCCTTAATGGTATCTATTAGCACTTACCCTGTACAACCCATGATTTCTGGTCCGTCAAAGGAAAAGGGATCAGAATCATCTGGCTCTGACCTCATTCTATACGTCTTTGTCAACACTTCATTTGTGAAGTAGTCGTTTGGTTCAAAATGAAATTCTAATGTGAAACTCTTAAAAAAAAGAATTGCAGAACAGTAACTTTAGTTATTTACAAACACCTTTAAATTCTTAACACCTAAATCCAAGCACTACACATGCAATAGAATACACCTTTCTCCAATACATGCATAACTTATTCTAGAATTTTTGCCACCCAAGTTGTACAAAGATCTTCAAATCTTTTCATTCACTTGATCTTGCACTTTCTAGTTATTATACTGCTTGCAGTAATGACGTATCTCCCAGCACACAGATTTCCTGCTACTAATGTACAGGGAGAATTTCTAAATTTAAAAATATTATAACTTAGAAAACTGTCTGATTTCTGCCAGGGAAATATATGAAATTACAGCAGT
Source organism: Molothrus aeneus (assembly GCF_037042795.1). NCBI lineage: Eukaryota > Metazoa > Chordata > Aves > Passeriformes > Icteridae > Molothrus > Molothrus aeneus. The sequence goes on along the minus strand of NC_089650.1, from coordinate 32,790,230 downwards.
TACAGAAAAAGTACCCAAAGGTATCAAAAGTCAATGGTGAAACCTAAGTTATCAGCTGTTAAGGCAAATCTCATCAGAAGCTGAAGGCTAAATTCAGTATACACCCATTCACAGGGTGATGCAAGATTAGCACTAGACCTTGTACTGCTTTCTCAGAAGCAGCAGCTGTATATTTTCTCATGATTTCCACAAGACAATTGGCTATCACAGACCATGTTGCTAAAATACAAATAATTCTTAAGATAACATAAAAGTAATCTTGTTTAATAAGTCAAACTAACCATAGGTTGTCCAACTTCTGAAAATTTCACTTTTATATCTTTTAAGTATTTCAGGATAGGTTCATCATGTTCCTGTAGAGAAAACACAGTGTATTTAATTTTCATAACATTCAATTACAGACAGATTTAAGGCCTCACAGAGATAAAAAGCCATGTTTAGAACAAGTTTGACTTAGGAAAAAAACCTTGTTACAACACTGAAATACTTCCATGAACGTGACCAGCAGATGGCAACAATGGCTGTTACAGAGTCCCCAGTACAGTACACAACCAAAACCCACACTAACACCACGTACAATTTTTAGACATGTCTAATACACTTTTAACACACACTTCTATAAGCACCAAAAATTCATTAGTATCATAGAATAGGTTCAAGAAATAAAACAGCAGGGAGGTATTTCAGTGCTCTGTACTCTCACTTGAAAAGTTACCAGAGATGACATCCAAGTAACAGTTCCATTATTGCTCTCCAACAGACATATAAAGTATCAAAGTGTTACTGCTTTCTTAAAGATACTTGGATTAATTACCAATGCAACTTTAAACAAAGCTAGACCACTGCCTACCTGAACCATATCACTGAGCAAGTCCACATTCTTGAATACTGTCAGCCAAAACTCAGGGATTCCTTTAGGGTCTTCTTTTTCTTCATCTTTTTTTTCTTCTTCAAGCTTAGCTTTCTCTTTCATTTCATCCTTAAGAAAATAAAAATATTGGGTTTCCTTAATTTTAAGAGGTTCATCATAAGGTTCATCAGTTCTTTGTTGATACCAGTGTCATGTGGATGTTTAAGCAACCATTAAGAATTAGCATCATTAATAGCAAGTAATCATTACAAACGTGGTTTTTTTTAAATTTCAGCTTAATGAATCTTGTTTCATGCTAAAGCTTGAGATTACTGATGAGAATTGATTAAGATACTCACTGAAATTTCTTCGTCAGCATCTGCTTTCCATTCACATTCTTCTTCTGTAGGTTCATAAATGGCATTGATGATTTCACTTCGCTGGAAGATTAAACCAAGAATATTTTCTAATTTCCTAGTCATTGCAATAAGCAATGCCCAAACCAATAAATTCGTAATCCTAAATTACACAATTAGTAATACATTAACTATCTACCTTTTCTTCTGGCTCTAGAAGATTGATACAGCAGTTAGGAGGTTTACAACACACTAAAATAAACACCAAAGTCCCAGAAAAGTTACAGTATCATCTGACATTTGCTCAATTAAAATGAGGTTTGATATACTGAAGTCATTTTGGTAACTATGGAACAGACTTAACTTTTCACTCTCTCAATCTTAGTTGATATTCACTTGGACGGCAAAATTGTATCAATTGAATTGAAGGGGCACATATGAGACCAAAGTCATTTGGAACATGAGTAAGTGTTCTGGTTTTTATAACCCCTTGCTGTATTTTAGATGGAAGCTTTAAAGTACAAATCAGAGTAGCACTAAAATACCTTGTCAAATAAGGGCTGATAGAGAGCAGCATACTTTCTTTCCAGCTCATGAACTTCCTCATAGAACTTTGCTTCTATCTGTGCACACTGAACTTGAAGATTCTTGAGAGCATTCACACGTCTTTTAACAACTTTAGGCAAGCTGAAAAATTCAGTGACAGAACTGTTACCAACGCTGCATTTTTAAGCACATATTGATCTCTCCTTAACCAGACTCCTTGCAAGTTAACCAACTTGTACCACAACACATTTTACACTCTGTTTTAAGCTTTAGAAAGTTTAAATCAAAGCTGCAACCACTTTCACCAATGACATTGAAATCCTTAGCACAAGCTCTTAAACTAAGGCTCAACCACAGTTAGAACCAGAGTATTCCAAGCACCTGGGTAAATCATGAGAGAAATTTGTGCAATAAATCTTCCTTCTAAAAACAAGTTCTACATTATTAATAAGTAACAAAGTAAAATCATAGTATTGAGTACAACTAAGAAAGGTCTCACCATTGATTTGTTTGGTTATATGAAAAAGTTCAAGACAGTTGTTATTATTTGCTTAGCAATTTAATCTTCAAAATTTGCTGCTTTGTTTCACTGAGTGCAGCAGCTAATAGCACCGTCTTTAAACACGCTGTCTGACCCAAAGTGAGCCAGAACTGGTTTGCTAAATGAGCCACTGTACTACAAATGTGCAAAAGGAAAGCAATTACTGCATGCCTCACAAAAGCAGATCAACTACAGAAAATTTTGGCAAGAATTAATAGCAAGTTTTGATACTGAGAAAACCACATGAAGTAGTGCTAATAACATTGCTGTATCAGCTAACGCTTACAGTCTAAGCATAAAATTACTATGCTAGAGACACCAGGCCTCCAAGCATCTGACCATAGTTTAAATAACTGATGTTTCATGATCAAGGCAAAGCCACAAAAGAGATTCCAAGGATCAGGAAAGTATCCTAAGAAGTGTGCCATACTGTAACTGCAGAGGAAAACATCAGCCACTAAATGCTAAATATTAGGATTCTTCATGAAACTTCAAATAAACTCTTCAATTCTGAGAGGCATTATGAACAGACTATATTAGTTTTTCTGCTATCTGAGCAGCGCAGTGGTTTATGACCATAAACCATAGACAACACTGTTCAGAAAACAAAAGAATCATTTTAACACTCTGCTCATACTAAACCAATGCTGTACCTTTCTACATATCCTGCAGATGTTCCTACCAGACCATCAAGTCTTTCCTGAAGGGCTGCAAGAATCTGAGGATTTTGCATCATCTGCACAGTCAACTGCCGAGCTGAATTAAAAAAGAAGATTAAGTAAGCACAAAGTGCATCTCTTAGACCAATCTTGAAAGAAAGAATTGTGCATAAAATAAAGAAAATTAGACAAGCAAGAATTACAGATGCAGAAGAACTGTTTAAAACTGTGTGAAGTCTCCCTAATACCAAAATACGTTTCTGATTTATAAAATCTGATTTCTGTCCAGGATTTCTAGAGTATAATTTCCCCTCTGATTCTCACCTAAAATAGCTGGGAAACCACTCAAAATACACATTTTTCGTCTCTAGGCTCCTGTGGGACACCTGGAGTACTTACCATTTAATTACTGTATGCCATTTAATTACTTCAGCTAATGAGTGTTCCCCAAAATTTTGCCATCCAGTTTTGAAAACGCTTCTTTCAATACATTAGAGAACTATAACATCTTGAGCAAAATGTTCATTTTTAATGTTATTCTGCTCAGGCAGACTTGAAACATGGCACTATCAGCAGTCCAAGTAATTTTATTGCAGAGATTATTAGTTATTTCTCTTTTGGCTAATTGCTCTTTAGATTCCATCTGTGCCCCCACACTTCAAATACAAAGCATGAGTAAGACTGTTCAGCACTGACAAAACTAGTATTTTGATATGTGCTTATGTTATTTGTTGAGGGGGGAATTAATAAAAGGATTTATTAATTTCAAGAGTGGTAACAACAAGCATGATTTGTTCTCTTCACTGTCAATTCAGCAGCAAATTATTAGCAACTAATCAAAAGTAAGAGATACATATACACACAATTTTTTTATACTCAAAACTTCACGTGTGTGAATTTTTTAAATAATCCTGTTACATATCCACAATAATCCTGTCTTTTCCAATTATACAGGTGGGCTGGCACTGCCTGAACCTGGTATGACTACAAAACATGACTACTAAACATGACTACAATGAGTAACTGCAAACAATTAATAAAAATCACTTAATTTGAAAGAAAAAGTCCTTGCTTCAGAACTTAAACACAATTGTCCATCTGAAATTGTTTTACCACCTCCTATTTTTTTTGCAGTAAAAACTTTTTAACACACTAACTAGAAAGCACATATGTTTAGAAACTCTTGCTTTCAACATTACCTTTGCTGTTGGCATCTTCACCAGTTTCTTCTTCTTCTACTTCTTCAACATCCTCCATATCCTGCTGATCAAGTTCAGACTGTTCTTTGCTATTAGAAATATTCAATAACAAGAAGTTAATTGAATCAAGTAGTTAATTTTATAATATACTCTAAGGTATTTAAAGAGCTTAAACTAGAGGTTATGTGGGTAGGAACAAACTGTTGCATCTTTTGACCTTTGACAAGCAAGTCTTAATAGACAAACAAAACCAATTTTGTCCTCACAGAAGTTTCACATTTGACAATCCCAGAACAGTTTACAGAATTAGCAACTTTCCAGAACAACAAAGTTTCTTTCTTAAAAAACTCCTTTATCTCCTGCTCTTATCAACCAGTCAAAGCCTCCTTCTGCTCCACATATCTTCCTTAAGATGTGCAGGCCTTGAGAACTGTGGGTAGGATCACCTACATTATACTTCAAATGCCACAAAATAGGAGCACTCAAAGTATAGAAAGAACCCTATGTGGAGTGAAACAATAGGAATCGGCAATATTATCTGGTTTTACCCTCCAGAATTCCAACATAGGAAGTTGACTCATGCCTTCTTCCACTTTCTTATTTACTTACAATTAAGATCACAAATCCATTTATCATGAGCAACATAAGCTTTTCTCCCACATGCTATAAACCTCAGGTCTTGTCACAGTGCTCAAGGTCAGTATCTAGACCCTGCCTATCCAGTATCTGGAGAGCCCAGCCATGTCAAGTACAGCACAGGACACACTCAGAGCTGCAGTAAAATCATTGACAGATTTTACTTACTTGTCTACGTCTGCCATTCTGCTAGATTTCAAACACTAGGGAAAAAAAAGAAAAAGAACACATAAGAACAGAAGCACTAGATTTCAGTTATAAACCCTATGGCCACATGCCATAATACTAAAAGAAACAAAATCATGTCAGCTTTATGAAACATGATAAATATATATTATAGTCTGAAGTGTGGCACATCTCCCTTGCACATTTTGAGCTGTCAGTCTTTAAAACATACAGAAACTTTGAAAATCTTCATTCTGGTTTAGAACCTATAGATCCACTCACATAAACTGAAGTACCAAATACCAGCAAAACGCCATGTTAAGTTTTGGATTGTAGGACTGTTCTAATATCACTGACTGAAAATTAGTCCTAAGTATAAAACTGGAATATAACCTGAGAAAAACTGAAGCAAAAAGGGCGCTGGGAACTGTTTAATCATTTCCAGCATGTGATTGCAGACAGAACATATTTACAGCTAAAACAATTTGAGAATGAAGATGCCTTTTTGTGGCTTCACTTTTAATCCCAACTTTACAAAACCAATCCAAGTAATTCCTCAGAATAGCCACAATATTGCAACATTTTACACACACACAAAAAAAAATGATGCCAGGTGCCAGGCTAAATTATTTAACATGACTAATTCCCATGCTCAGAATGATCACAATTTTCTTAAATATCTTAGTGAAATCATAAACATATTCCATACACAGTAACTAGAAGCATTTAATATTGAGACTATTGCAAATCTTGCATACCATCAAGAACCTATGTTCTCAAATATATTATAAAACAAGTAACATTTTCTACCAGCAAAACAGTACTTGGGAGTATATTCTCCAAAAAGATGTTTTAGGTAACTTGAAGTCTAACACAACACTATGCACAAGAAAACACAAGAAAAGGAGTTGGTAATAACTCCTGTTATTACCAACTGCCAGTAATTCAGGAGGCTCCAACTACCAGGAATAATTTGCTGGCCCAGAAAGCAAGGAAACAAATGCTTTAGAGTCTCCATTTTACCTGCTCTCCAGTAAGCTAAACAAATTGAAATTTCCTTCAGGAATTTCAACTCCCTACAATACATTCAAATGGGAATTTTAGCAAAGTGCTGCATGGATGTGTTCCAGAAAAAGAGAAAACTGCATTTGATCTGTCCGAAGTGTAACACAAAAACACAATCCCAGTAAGATCAGGATATTAACAGTCAGTCTGAAGAAACATCTTAGAATCTTCAGAAATAAACTCCTACATTTTATGTAAATATAATCTAAATATAGTTTTTCCGGTGTCATAAATACTTCCCAAGAATTACATGGAAAGAAGGTATTTGATGTCCTCCTCATTTAGGACCACAATTTCATAGTGCCAAATAAAGATCTAGAATGTAATAAAAAAGATTCAATTCCCTAATATGCAGAAAAACTAGAGAACCAAAGCCATCTATTTCAGAAAAATAATACAGTATTTGCTAATAAATAGGATGGCAGCACTGCTATAAACCAAAGAACATCTAACAATTCAGTAAGAGGAATTACAGCAATATTGACTCATTTTATTCAGATCACATTTGCTTGTCTTGTGATTTCAGTTTTATCCATGTAACAATCCCCTACAAAAATTCAAAAGACTCTCCTTTGAATATCATTCTCAAAGATAGCATACACTGAAGACCTACAGAAACAACATACTACAATTACAACTCTCACATACAGGTCCCTTTTTTACTTGAGCAATGTAACGATTAGCATTTTTTTTGATGTACACAATATTGCATCCATGAAAAATATACTACTTTTTCCTTACACACTTCCTCTTAACTTGTTTTTAATGCAGGACCATTTCAAGAAGACTGATAGTATTGCTGTGCAAAAGAGCACAAGATAGATGCACAGCTCACCTGACTCCCATACATTTCTCTGCAAATCTAACACAGTGATGTTCCTTGCAGAGACCAGCAATTCCTTTCTCTGTTCTCCCTATCAAAAAACGCTTTAATTTCCATAAAACAGGAGGTAGTTCTTTCAACAAATATGTGACCAATGGTAGCACAGACCCTGTGGTCTCTCCAAGTCAATGAGCTAGATGAAACAGCAGCTGAAACACATTAGACGTTTTCTGAAAGAGACCAACTTCCACAGTTCATTTAAACATTTTTTCCCAAATTAAGACAAGACTGGCTATGAACAAATGATGCCTAAGAACTTTTAAGAAGCATCCATCCCACCTCCAACAAGGGCCATTAGCCAATACCTTGGAAAAAAGCAATGACATGGTAAGAATTCTCCCAGAAACACTTATAGCTTTCAATTATGTTCAGAAAAAACACACTGGATCAGAAGTGCAGATATTTGACAATGTCATAACAAATTTTTATTTCAGAAACTAGTCCTCATTTTCCCCAGAACCAGCAGGTAAACTGATATCACTCAAGTTTCTCAGTTGCAATATTCAGCTCAGAGATCAGTTTAAAGATTTTTGTACACCATGTAACTGTAGCAGAGGAAGTTTCACCAGCAGTCTCCTGTTACTGAATTCCTCACTGGGCCCTTGTTTTCAGCTCTGAACAACTACTTGTCATCACAAACTTTCATCCATCCTTTCACTGTTCATCCTCTTTCCAAGATCATTTCTGACCATGCTAAAGGCATTCATCTTGCTACAGCACCCTGTGGGACTCCAGCATGTGCCTCTCTCTCCTCATTGCAATGGGCAGTTATCACCCTCTGCTTCCTGACTCTTAAAACAATCCCTGCAAGCACTGTATGGTTGTAAATTATGGCCCAGTTTACTCAAAGAGTTTGAATAACATTCTTCAAAGATTTTTTTGAAATTAAAATAGACTGTATCAAGCAGCTGACAGCTTCAGAGCCTCCCTCTAGTGCGTTTCTCTCTCTCTCATCCAATTTTTCCTATTCTCCTTGCAGCAGTCTTTTTCATGTCCCATCCTTTAATCTTCCCTCCATTTTTTACACAACTCAGTATCAGAATGTACACAGTTGCAAGAGTTCTTCTGCAAACTGAGAAGATACTAGTGTCTGTCATGACAATTATCTGCCAGCTCTAGACAACTGTTCTTGAGTAAGGAGACTACAAGGCACTGCCAAGAAAACTATGCTGGCAGACATTTAGGCTAATCTGTGCAACCCACTAGCATGGAAGAGATGTAGCTGCACCACATTTTGTTTACTGTCATTTACTTAACCATAAGTTTCTCTGCAAACACAGCTCAACTGGCTAAAAAAAAACCCAAACAGAAACAAAAACACTGCAAAAAAGCACTGAGAAAACACATTCCTTAAGAGCAAACAACCTCCACTATCTCCGAGCAATGCCCAGCTCAAGGTCCTGGTCTAGTCTTCAGAGTTTCAAATACACTACATACCACAATCAACAGCATTCTAATAAATTGCTGCAGTATTTATTTTGCAGGATCTCCCCACCAATAAATATTTAAATATAGAACTCCCATCAGTCCACTTTCCATAAGACACAGCTGTCCTTCCCAGTTCATTCATAGGTGCATTTACTTTCATAAACAGCAGCTACACCTTGGCATGCGAGCAACATAACCACTAGCATCACTCCCTGAATTAGTGCCAGGGAGATATCAGTTCACCAGTTGTCAATGCATGATTATAACAAACCTGGATACAGCTGGTGTATTACTTCAAGCCTCAGTGTCTAGGTAACTGTTTTGGACTAAGATACTGCTTGGAATATAGGCCTCCTGACTGCATGAAGAGGCTTATGAGCACAGGTAAAGGGTAGTCTACACCCCTGTATAAAGCCAGCATTCAAAAAACCTTAAAAATATAAATCTTAGTAAAATATTTTATTACCCTCTTACTTGAACAGCTACAGCCACTAACTGTTTGAATGCAGTAGATTGCATTATCATCAAATAGAGAGGCACCCACTGGCTTTACTTACAATGTTTTGCTGCTCATTGTAAAAATATGCAGAAGAAAAGCAACAGTTATCTTTTCAGGGCTTGAAAGAGAATGTGTAGGAAGTTCATGCTACAAAAAGAAAGCAAAAGTACAGAAAAGCAAGCTACAGTGCAAGTTTCCTATAGGTTTAAATTTAAAACCTCTTTCATACAGGTACCTTAAGCCTGCCTGCCATCACAAGAAAGCTTTATCAAAATCGAAAGGTTGGAAGACTTAATCCAGCACTACTTACCCACTGTTTTGAGTGTATACTCCAGAATTACTAAAAATTAGCAACATTCCCCTAAAATTTAAAACTTATCAAAACTGTGTGACAATTTGCTATTTTCAATAGGCTTAAAGGACACAATCTTGTTAAACTGTCATGCTTTTCAAGAAATGGAGTTTGATACAAGCAGAATGTTCATGTGTTCATCCTCAAGTAAGTCATGAGTGAGCTTCCAGTTTTTAAGGTTTTTTGTTTCTTCACTGAGTGATTTTGCATAAGTGAAGATAGAAATACAAACTCCAAGTGTTCAGTGCTTCCTAATCTTTCTTTTATCCACACAGAAACTAACCTGAATTTGCACAGAGGCACCAGCCATGTTACAGCTAGGACACAGGCTTTGGTGAGAAGCCTTTTCTTGTTCAGATCAGCTTTACACGTCCCAAGTAAGCACACCACTATTGGATTACCAGGACATCCGCTCGCCCTCAGGAAGGCAGGTCACATCGATGTGAGCTACAAGTCAGCTGAGGCAGCAAGACATTCCTGAGACACGGCTCCTCCAGCAAAACAATGGCATTTTTGCACAAGCCCCAGGGCTGGCAGGCTGACAACACATCTCAGCTGTTCAGCAGCTCTGAGCATACCACACCACAAACAGAATTCATACCCTCCCCTTTCAGGAAACACCTCTTCCCCTTCTCTAGACAAATTGCTCACACAGGAGGACAGCTAGTTGTACTAAAAAAAATCATCAGGATTAAGTCTGGTAAACTATTTGCACTGTGTGCAGAAACCAAAGGTGCCAGACAAATGACATCATACCAGTCAAGTTCAACTCTCACTAAAGACTGGGAAACTCAAGAGCAATACATTCACTAGAAGTTACTTCTAACTGATGTTCTTGCCTAGAATTCCAGGACTTTAAATTCTTAACTTGTAAGATTTCTCCTTACATCATCATCAATAAATACAGGAAACAAAAATTAAAATATTGTAGAGATCAATTAGAAAACAGCCTTTGCACATGGCCAAAACAATTGTCTGGGGTATTTTGCTCAAAATCTTTAACAGAAGTTTGTAACTTTAAAGAGCTCAGATGCTCTGCATAGTGATCTTAAAAGTCTTTTCCAACCTAAACAATTCTGTGAGAACTGAGTGACTGTTTAAAAAGTGCACAGTACATGGTATAGAGTTTCACACTTCAAATGTCTTGGGACTACAACCCAAAAAATGCATCACTCATTCCAAAACTGTTAGTAGAAGCTATGGTAGCAATCATGGGGTAGGGAAGTCATTATGAGAGAGATCATACAGTTCAATAGTAACTAGGAGAAAATTAAGCTCTTCTTCAAAAAGAAGCAATGGAATAATACATCAGGTTAAAAATGTCATTTTAAAAGGGAATAAAGCAGAAGACCGAGTGTTTCCTTTATACCTGTGAGATCAAATTCATGCATCCATTAACACTAGCATGAAAACTGGTCATGAAACAAAGGGATATTGTATCTATTACTATCCTGAGGGGAGACCTATCACTCCCTGCTACAACCCAAAAGCAGGCTGTAGCTGGGTGGGGAGTGGTCTCTTCTCCCAGGTTAACAAGCAACAGGATGAGAGGAAATGGCCTCAAGTTATGCCGGGGCATGTTTAGATGAGATATTAGGAAAACTTTCTTCACTGAAAAGGTTGTCAGGCATTGAAACAAGCAGTCTAGGGAAGTGGTGCAATCACCACCACTGGGAGTGCTCAAAAGATGTGTTGATGTGGCACTTGGGGACACGGTTAAGCAGTGAACACAGCAGGGCTGGGTTAACAGCTGGACTCAATCTTAGAGGGGAGGCCTTTTTCAACCTAAACAATTCCATGTTTCTATGATCAACACAGCAGATAAACATGGTAAACAGATAAACATGTTATCATTCATCTCAAGGAAAAAATATGCCTTCTTAGGAAAGCTCAAGGTCCAAAAAAGAAAATCAATCTCAATCAAATGAGCAGAGTAGTGCAGTGCTGGAACATCAACATATCACATCTGTGTAATGAAAGACTATCAGCCACTGAACTCTCCAGAGACAATTCCTTTATTAGTGCCACAAAGTTATTCTGTTAACAAAATATTTTTAACTGTTAATGTAGGAACAAAAATTGACAAAATTTATTTAAGTTTGCAAATCTAGAAGAGATAATTAAAACTGTCTGCCCAAATATAAGCACAGAACACAGGAGTATGATCTAATAAAGAATACTAATATAAAAGCTACTAAGTTCTGCATAAAGAGACTAAGGAGCTAAAGGTCAGTGGAAGCAAGGAACCCAGGTGCCTCAATACAGTAACAAGAAGGTGACACTGGACTCTTGCAGTAACTCAAATCCTTTCATTTTGACACAACTTATTGTGCTAGCACAAACTCATCCACTATGTACCATAGACATGCAGAGTTAACAGCAGAAATGCTAACTGGCGTGGAGATGTACAGGAATTCTTAGCAGAAGCTGAAGTAAGGTGTCCTGACAAAGCAGAAAAGCCCAAGAAATTCAGACAAGAAGCGGCATTTCATGAAACACACTCAGAACAACTTCTAGCTATGCACATGAGCTTAAATATCCGAGATGGGAAGCACTCATATCATCATGTGAGAGATACATTCCTTGCATAAAGGGAACAGCCAGTTTCTCTTCTGAATGATCTTCAAGTCAGAGAAAGTAAACCTTGCTGGAAAAGTTTATTATTGTAGTTCTTCCTCAGCTATGCATAACCCTATACCCCCTTCCTTCCATCAATGTGCGAATGACAGTAAAGTCAAAAACTGTTCAAAGCATTTCTTTGTACAGTGTTAGACCTTCAGTTACACGAGCATCAGCAGGGTCAAGAGACAGGCTGACACAGGCAAGTACCTTCTATAACTCATGAAAAGGGTTAGGCAAGTTAGAAGTTACTGTGACACTGTACTGATACATCTGGCTTATGATAATGTGGCAAAATCCAGATTCTGACTGTAGAGAACAAATACACATGATAAAAACATTAGGATGCTGAACCAAGTAACACAACACAATTGAAACTGCTCTTTCCCCTTCAAGTGGTATTATTTTGCACTCCCTAATAACTCCTGAGGTAAAGGCATCAACTTCATTTGCCAACGCAACTATTTCATTAGTCCTTGCAGGCCTCTGCACAATACACATATACATGTTACAGCATGAAAACACATTTTCCACATTTCAACTTAGAAGTGCTCTACACTTGTATGAGAATGCCAGTTGATGGGAAAAAAGTAAAATTCTGCAAAACAAAGTAAAGGGATCATATATATAAGTAATAATATTACTCAGCTATTAGTAACCTCAGGATTTGTTTTCATTCATGTAGAACCCCACTGTAAGCCTTCCCCTGAACTAATTTTTCTATCAGGAAATGAGGATTCAATCAACAAATACTGAACTCCTCTCTCTGTAGTATTTTTACTGCATTTTAGATAGTGCCTGTTTACTCCTTCAGCAGAAAAGAGCCTCCATACCAAGAAAGAGATGTACTACCAAATTACAAATTAAAATCAGGACTTAACTACATCTGTATGCTTGTCTATGCTGCTGACCTGAGCTCCGTGATCATGTTCTAAAAATAGGGTAATTAGCACACAATGTTGCCTTTGTTCCGAATGCCAAGATTCTTCAGCAGAAAATCTAACAATTTCTACGTAGAACAATCTTTCATTATTAGATAAGTAACAAGTTTAAATCCAAACCTGGAAAAATTAACAAGGATTTTTACTTTTTTTTAAAAACAAGCTACTTACTATAGCTTTTTATGGTTTTACTTCCCATCATGGATAATGCGAAGAACTGCAGCCATCCTAGAGGGCTGAAATCAAAGTCTTTACATATAAAGAAATATTTGAAATTTCCTAAGACCGTATTTCCCAATACAGTTCATGTTGGTGCAGGTATTCAGTTTTTTAAAAAGTGGCAAAGTAATAAAAAAAAAAATTGTGTTTAAACAAAGTTCTTCAGGTAGCAGGGTGCACTGTAACAGCTTAATAAAAACCAAATTTGTGTGTGCCACAACATCAAACAATGGGAAAGAGCATTAACTGGCTGCCTGGATGGCCACATAATCAAACACAACCATATTGGCAATTACATTGCTATCTGCAAAACTCACATGCTGCAGCATTCAAGTTTATCCAATTTGACTTCAAAAACATCTAAGCATCCTTCTGTGAAAAGAAAGTTACAAAATACTGAAAAAAATGTACACACTTCAGAAGCGTGCTTTTTGCTAGAACATCTGATGAATGCAATTTTAAATTCATTCACTAATCAAGAAGCCACTGAAATTCCTAAATGTATTTAGCAACTTCTTTGTTAGCTTCTGTTCAGTATTTTTTCTATGGAAGCCAGGCCACTACTAGACTACCAACTTTAAAGCACAGTTTTCAACCAACAAGTTAGTGTGCACTAAAAAAAGAACACAACCACAATTTTAACACATTTTGGAGGCTATTGGGATGAGATGTTACAACTGGCAGTAGAGACCCAACAGAAGAATGCCCATGGTTATGGTTTCAGCCAGTCACTTTCAAATGAATACACGTGCAGTTTAAAAAGCAATTGTAAACATGTAGTAGGGCTACAGAGAACTTGAACCATGGAACTTGAGCACTGTTTACAAAGTTATCTTCAGAAATACTCTCTTGTGAATTTCACTCAATCTGGCCTTTGGCAGGTACCACATACTTCCATATGTGGTACCTCCAAAACACTGAAGATAGTGGTAAAACTGTGTCATGAAGATCTCCCAGTTCAAACATAGCAAGCATGTATCTGATAAAGCCACCCTACACATGCAAGAAACAACATAAAGCACTATACCAGTTCATACTTCAACATTCAAAGATACTGCAGTATCGCGATTTAACAACTGCTTAAAAGGGTGACTCAAGTGAGGCAAAATAAATAGTATTGAAATCTAAAGTAACAAATAAAAAGAGGCAATTCTAACTACTTTAGAATTCAAAAGGTCAAAAACCTGCTACTTAAAGACATATGTAATGGCATGCAGTCCACTGAAGACTTCTACTCAACATGCAGAAATGGCAAGATCTGAAATGAATACATGGTGACTAAAACATACAATTACAAAATATGATCATCCTGCACTTCAGTAATGTATCCTTAATGAAAATACTGTATCCACTGCTCAACACTGGAGAGAGGAACTAGCTCAGTTAAGGGCCTATCAACATGAATACCTGAGCAACAGAAGCAGTTCACTTTTTTGTATTAATGGCATTTGAGTGAAGAGCAACAAGAAATGATACAAAAATACATACATTAACAAGAAGTTCAAAAATAATTGATTAAAACTTGGTTTCAATATGAACATTTTTTTTCACGTACTCTCCCTGCATTCCTCAACTTGACTTTTCAATGTCTATCAGGTTTAACGAGGGCCTGAACTAAACCAAAACTTTCCCTTGTGGGCAAGTCATCCCACAAGAAATCTGAAAGAACTGCTTCTCTGTTCTTTGAAACACTGCATATTAAACAATACCTAAATGAAGTAGTGGATTGAATCAATCGTAGTGCAGATGATCAGAAAAGATAACATTTATGTTTCTGTTGGGGGTCTTAGAAGTCTAGGGGTTTGTCCATTCCAGATTGCAGGCACCAACTTTGTCAAACCTCATAACAAGAATCTCCAACACTTGGTTAATTCTAGTATCTCTCATGTTTTGGGTGAAGGTTTCTTCATTGCTCGTTTGTTATTTGGTAGTGGCAGTGATAGTTTTTCAAATAAATGTAAAATCATCAGTTGAATGCTTCAAATCTACAGGTATATCCAAAACCCAGTTTTGTATCTAAAATTGGCTTTCATGGAACATAAAAATCTACCAAGGAGCAACTAGCAGTACTTTCTTCTATAGCCCTCAATGACAAGATGAAACAGTTGACGTGCAAACTGTCTTTTCATTGTGGCAAGTTAAGATTTTAACTGAGACATCACCATTGCAAGTCATGTCTGTGCAGATGTACATTTAAGCACACAGCCCCCAAAAGCATCTGTATTTTCCACTACTAAAAATCTAAACAGCTTTCTATCTAGGAAAGACCTGCAGTTTAACCTTTGACAAGTAGTTAAGATGCAGATAACGTCTCCATTTAAGCAGATGATGCAAATTCATTTCAAAGATTCATCTTTCAGGAAGTTCATATCTTAAATTATTTATATTTTTAAGTAATTCTGGCGTATCAAAGGTAAATTAGCAAACTTTTTTAATTGACTGCAGCTGAAGACTTAATCTGCAATATGTGAAGTCTTCCTGAAAACTTAAGGTCAAAAGTTATGACTGAACGCACAAGTACATCAATAATTAGGATTTTTACTTCTGCCTTAACTTTGCTGATTCAGAAAATAATATAATCATCTAGTGTAGGAAGCCCTCAAAGCCCTCACACGTTGCTTCTAAATAGCCTAATTTTTCAGAAGGTCATCAAATGATTCCCCAAGCAACTTCTGTGATGCCTTCCAGGCATGTCTGGTTTTCTAGACAAATGCATTATGACACCAGACCTACTCTCCAGATTAACAATGTTGGGTGATGAGGAAATGCACTAACCTCTGAGCTGAGTGAGAATCAGCTAGATTGAATTAGCTTTAATTATAATGACTTTTGAATGCCAAGTAATTTACAAATGAAAACTGACCTATAAGCATTAAACCCATCATCACAACCCCTCCTTGGATTAAACACGTACTGTGAAGTTCCACTCTTTTACTAGCCACCTCCCTAAGGAGAAGCTCAAAGGAATGCTGTTGCTCAGAGCAGTTCAGAAGACTCCTCAGCTGTACTAAAATAAAACCAGCATTAAAAAGTCTTGTTTCTGTTTGCAAAGCTGTGTCTTCTGTGTAAATGGCTATTTGTACCTCACAAATACAAAGCACTCCCAGCTCATGGAAAATCACAGAGCTAAAGTTGCACTGAATGCATACAGGGATGCAGAAAAACAAACAGGCATTGAAAGAACACCTGCATCTCCATTTTCTGTAACCTGTCCAATTCCTGCAGTTTCCTTTAGAATCAGATCCTTAGTTAGAGATATGCCATGTTTGCAGCTGTTTCACAAGAACCTGAATATGAACTACATTACAACTACATTAGCAAAAAGGTGAAGATACCAGAGACATATTCATTATACCTGATGTTCTACTGGAATAAACTGGCTTTCACCAAAGGATTGAATCAAAACTGAAAATAGAAGATAATTATCTTATTTCCCTCCCCTAAAATTTTTCACTATTGAAATTAATATCCTCAAGCTATTTTACTCCCTGAAGGAATACAATTTCTGCCATGATAGGTCAAGCTCTTCACGTTACCATTGCTTTAACTTTTAGGAGCCTAGTGAATAAACAGGTTTTTATCAAATGTACAGGATAAGCCAAAGTTTCCTCATAGATGTGGAGTTCTGTATTAGAGGACACGGCCTCAGCCTGGAAAATCCAGGTCTCACTCAGGGTTGTGAAAACTCTGGTAACAGAGGTTTATAACACCATGCCCACACCACCTTGGTTTCAGTTTCGCTTGTGCACACATGCTCAAAGCTAAGAAAAAAACCACACCACCCCTTTCCAGGGTGTTTAGTAAGCAGGTCACTATAACAAGTCCCCCATCTGCTCCCAGGAATAGTTTCTGAGTGAGGCAGGGGGTAGATGATGCACCGGGATGGTGGGAGCATTACTGTGTACATGTAAACAGGCAGCACTGCAGCAGATTGGGCACTTCTGGAACACTGGGCTGGCAGCACAGATGCAGCACGGTACTTCTGTGTGCTTCCAACACTCACCTCCTAGTCTGTCAAAGTCAGAGAAAGACCAGGAGCTCTGAAAAACACCAATCTACCACCTGTGCACATTCTGCCCTCAGAAATCAGGAGTACATGATATCCAAGACTTGTCACAAAGCACAGAAAAAGTGGAGGGCAGTAACACTGCTAAGATGTATCACTCTCACAGGACTAAGTGGAACACACACACACAAGCTCAGGTGTCAGTGGCCTGTTCTAAGCACTTCTATCAATGTTTCAGGTACTCAAAGCCTGAGCGGCCTCAACTTTTGTCTGGTACAGAAGCATCCAAATCACTTAAATTTCCATGTATGCATATTTTAAATACTATCTTCCTCTAAGGATTAATATAACTTCTGGATTTGCAAGAGACTGGAAACCACTCAGCTTGCTTCAATCAAGGTACAGTGATTCTCTCATTCTTTAAAGAGTACCACTGTAAAATGGGCTCAGCAGGAAGGCTGCTGAAAAGCTACTAACATGTTTGTCAAAACTACCTTCAGCAGTTCACAGCCTTAGGCCTTAACTCTTCCCTCAAGTTTCATTTCATGACTGTAATTAAAATTATCAGGCACTATCTCCTGCCTGATTAATGTAGCATCTACCAGCAGATGTTAAAATCCCAAGAGGAACTGAGCAAAGGAGAGTATTTGTCATACCTTGCAGACACTGTGCCCACTTCTCTTACCCTCCACAAATGAGTTAAAACACGAAATTCTCACTAGAGTGAGATACACTAGTCAAAGTGTATCTCAATAGGACTTCAAACACATACCTAACTGCAGAGAGCTTGGAGATAAAATGTGGAAGGTGCTGCTGTATTATTACTATACCAGTTGCTTGAAAAAAGGTTTGCGTTTTTTTCTGCAAGCAGATGAGGTCGGTTTTTTAGTCAATGTTGAAAGTCTCACAAGTATTGGCAGTGTAAGGCCCCTAAACATTCAATATGGAACAGAGTATGTTTTATACATCTAAACGAATGCTGAACACAAGATAGTAGCTCCAGTTGTAATTACTAAATCCTCCAGGTAGTTTCTCAGCCTTCCTTGGGGACACTATTTAGGGTGATACCAGCTAACAGGCGCTCGGAGAAGCGACATGTTGAACTCCCGGACACCACTGTACCCTGAGGCAGGGAGCTGCCCGTCCGCTGGCTGAATCTCTGGGTCCCCCTGCCAGCAGCAGAGCACAGCACACCCGCGCCGCGGCTCCGCACGGAGCGGGAACAAGGCGCGGGAGGCGGCACAAGGCCACGGCGCGCTGCCATCGCCGCTCCCGCTCCGCCATGTGCGCACACAGCGCGCGGGGCCCCTCGCCGCACCGGCACCGAGCCCCTCCCGCGCCCTCCCCGCGCCCGGCCGGACGCTCACCCGCTCCTCCCCGCGCCGCTTTCCGGCCCCCGCCGCCCTCCCGGTCCCCGGCCGCGCCGGGCGCGGCCCCGCTCGGGCGCCCACGTGTTGCGGGGCCGACCCGCCTCCCCCCAGCGCCGGCCACGCCACGGGCCCCGGCCTAGCGCGGCCCGGGCGCTCCGCGGGGCGCAGCGGAGGGACGCGCGGGAGGCGGCGGGCAGCGCTGCTCGCTGCGGGCCCGGGGGGCGAGCCGCGGCGCGGCCGCCCCGCGGGCCGGTACCCGGTGTGGCACGGGCACCGCCGCCCCCCACGTCCCGCCAGCCCAGGGGCCCCGCTAGGCCGGGCCGGCATCCACGGCCTCCCCGAGAGAGAGTGGGGGGCCCAGCGCCCCCCGCCTCCGTCCCGTGCCCCCCAGACCCCCAGCCCGGGGCGGCGGCGGCGGCCGCGCTCCGGCGGTACCTGCGCGGCCGGCGGGCGGCGGTGACTCAGGAGCAGCGAGGCGGAGGCGCCGCGCGGCCGGCGGTGAAAGGACCCGCGCTCCCGCCGCTCGCGCTCATATAGAATTAACGTCACCACGTAACCCCCCTCCCCCGCCGCCCGCGTCTCATGGCAACGCGTGCGCGCGCCCTCGCGCCGCCCGCCCGCCCCGGGAGCGCGCGCCGGCCGTTGGCCGAGGGCGGTTGGGCCCGAGCGGCGGCGCGCGCGGAGCCGCCCGCGCTGGCAGCCCCGTACGCGCGCCCGCTCACGTACCGCCCGCCCGGGGGAACGGGCCCCACGCCGCCGGCCAAGCCGCCAGGGGCTGCCCCGGCAGGAGCGGGGCGAGGGCGGGCCCGCCCCCGACCGCCAGTCAGGGTGCGATGCCACCCCCAGTGCTTCGGTGCTGCCTTAAGCCTGTACTCGGGGTTTCTGAAGGCACCTGAGCATAAATAGAAGTTAGTCGGGTAGGTAAACTGTATTCACACAGGCCGCAGGTACCACAAAACCACAGTCAGTACTAGTTTACCTTGAAAAACCAAGCTGGGCACCGCGGTGGTTCAGCAGTTTCGACCATTTCTGCCTCGGCTGGGGTGAACGGCCAAAGGCAGCAACAGCTCCAACCCTCCCATTTTGCTTTGCCCTACTCGCCTGCCAGAGACTTGGTTTCCTGCAAGTGCCTGTCATGCCTGACTTTGAGCTCCAAACAAAGCCGTTCCTAAAACGGATTCCTTTCTAGAGTTTGACTCCCATGCTCATGGTCTTGAGTAATAACATGGAGCACACTTGGAGAAGACATCTGTGATCTACATTAAACGTACACAAATGTAACTGTCTTTGAGACTTCCAGCTCCCCTTGGCTGGAAGGAGCCAGTGATTCCAAATACAATCAGGTGGGATGGCCAGACACATGGTGTGATGGCATTAGAGCTGTTTGCTGAGCATATACTGCCAAATACCTAATGTGTGTTCTTTGGAATTTACCAAATTCTTCCATCTACTTGTCTAAGCAATCTGCGGCCTGAATGTATCTATTTAAATAATAAAAATGACAACAGAAAGCAAAAGAAAAAGTGGTGGATCTGCCAAGTATCTGCAATACATTCTATATTAAGAACAAGGAAACTATAAAGGATTCTATTCCGTATGGTCCCACACCAGCTTTGTTCCAGTGTTTGGCAGTAAAATCTCAGCCCCCAAAAGCAGATGTCTTTGTGGCAAATAAATCCCATCTGCAAGACAGAAGTTTATGGAGAGAACTTAAGGATGCCTTCCTACTCCCCAGCACACTGAATTTTTGAAGGTGGGCTTCTTTATATCATTCCATTTTAAATAGTTTGAAACCACAAAGCTGTGAGGAAGAAAAAGAAGGATCCAGGACAGCACAGCATAGTCTGAGTGACAGGAATTAGGGAGAAACAGAGATGGGGATGCCACATGATTCTAAAATTAAAATACCTGAACCCCCACTTGCAGCCCTTTTAAAATTGTACTGGATACTAGTGTCTTATTTATCCGAGGTGTTTGGTGCTTGGGAATATGAAGAGGGCAGAGAAGTACAGCAGGCATGTGGTAAAAATGAGCAGTCGATTGCTATTATTGCAACAACAATTATGTGCCATTGCAGGCGTTCCCTTTATTCAATCAGCTAAAGTGGCAATCAACTGTAAATAAGTGAGTCACAAGGCAGTGGCTCGCCTTGCTTGTCTTTCTGAGATCTGCCACCTGGTGACATGCCGAACCCTGAGGTGACACCCAGTGACCCCTGTGAAGGGGCACAGAAGCAATGAGGCATGCAGAAGCCAGCAGTGTGGAGTAGAGAGCGTAAGGTAGTCAACAGCCACAGTTAAAGGCTGGGCACTAGTCTAAGCATGTCTAAGCTGGAAACGTACCTCTCGGTTGGAGGGAAATGCTTTTCAACCAGAATTCAGAAATGTCTTTTGGGGGTTTGAATTAGTCAAGTAAGTCAGCCCCTTCTCATAAGACAAAATAAAACCAAAGTCCTTAACCAAGGGCTTTTTAGCAGTTTTTGAAGAACAACAGGTATGGAAACATTTTTCAGTAAGAAGTGGTTTCTGTGAACAGCTAGAAAGGGACAAATGACAGGATATAAGGATACAGCTCTTGCTTCCACATGGCACCTGCCATCACAGATGTGTGGAAAGAGAAGAAAGCAAACTTACTTCTTACCTGAATTGTATGCACATTCAAGCTTTATAGTTTCCATTGTTTTGCTGTCAAATGGTTCAACTCATCCTAACATTTGTACAGTCATAAAAATTACATAAAGAAACGTTAGTAAAACTTGAGTTTTTAATGGCTGATATATTTTTCTTTGCTTTTTGTGTGTTTTGAATGAGTATGCTCTGTAACTTGTAGTTTCAGTCTGTCTGGATAGTTGAAGTACTGCCTTGGAATTGCACAGAACATCAAACTAATGCCATTTTTTGCATAATGGGAATAAAATCACCAGAGAATACCTTAGATATTGACATAGATATATTTTCCTTGTAAATGTGTTTTTGGTTTTTTTTTTTTTTAATATTACATCTTGAAGCTTTTTTAAAAGACTCAGAACATGTGTGTAAGATACATTCAGGTGTGGTCACTGAGTGCACAGAGACACAATGTTTTCTCCCGGCTGAGGCAAAGAGCCTTGACAGAGACACTAGGAGAACTGCCCTATGGCATAGAAGCTGAGATGTGTCTTCTGGGGATGGTGACTTGAGGTCAAATTGCTGCTCCAAATCAGCAGAAGAGTTTGAATCAGGCCCCTCACGTGCTAGTTGAGTGTTTAACACATGGAGCCACACAATAGCAGGGAATCTGACCTCTGCCTCAGTGCTTAGCACTTATCAGGAATTCTCCCTTCTGCATCCTGCCCCCCAGAGCTTGCATCACTGACTCAGTCATTGCCTGTGGAGGGGGGCTCCAGCAGAGGCTGTCTCCAGGAGCCTGGAGGGCACCCAGAGACAGAGCACAGCTCTGGGCTGGTACATGGAGGGCCCTAAAGAAGGTCAAGCACTGATTCTGTTGCAGAGGCTAAACCAGTATTTCTGTAACAGCCTGTTGCAACAGATGGGTTTGGCACTGAGATCCAGGCTCAGTCCTGCTAAGCACAGCATTCAGCGTGCTTGTGCTGCATTCAGGCTACAGCCAAGCTAAAGCAGCACTGCCTTAGCTTAGAAAAATGTGTTGGTCATGAAGCTTGGTATGCTTACTTCAAATCAGGAACTCCACTGTGGCAGGTGATTCACTGACCATTAAAGCTGCTTTCATTCTCTTTTGTACTACTTGAAAAATGCAGAAGGTCCTCAGTACAAACCTGGATGTGATTACCTGAACACTAGACACCCCTTCAGACTAGTAGGCACAGGCTTGGCACCTAACAAAGGCTCAGTTTTACAGGATTCATGTCCTGCTCAGCACTGCAAACCTGCAATGTATGAAAAACGACAACTAGGCATTCTCTTCTGATCATGGCAGATTCCAGAACAGCTTGCCCTGAGTGTTTTCCAAAGGACCAATTGTCCAAGGTTACCCTCTCCTGAAATCTGTTGGCAGATGTGGGCACTGAGTTACAGCAATGGATGATATGAGTGCTCCTGGTGTGCTTGTGTTAGCTGGCTGAGCTACAATCACCAATGAAGTTATCATCAGTCTCTGGAAATGAGAACACTCACTGAACTATTTACAGAGCAAAAACTCCAAGTGTCACAAAGAGATGCCTTTTCCTCGGTACGATCTCAAACAGCACTGAAACCCTGTGTGGAACTACTAGGTTTATCAGTACACAGTGAAAACAGAAAATCCACAGTATTCCATTAACGAGATGAGATTGCTTTCTTGTGGCTAAAAGCAATTCTTTCAACTCTCACTGGATGATTATTCCAAATTACATGGCTAGACAATGAATGACACACCACAGAGCTGGTTATTTTTCCGTAAACTATACGGAAAAACTAAGCTACTTGTTTGAGGAGCTACTTGTTTTATAAAGGAAAACACATCATCCCAGAAAGCAAGTCATAGTTTAGAAACAGTGCCACAGGCAGCATAGAAAGTTCTGCTGAGCTAACACATGGCAAATCATGCAAATCCCCCCATAGAGCTGAATGAACAGCTCTCACAGGTTTCTGGTTTGTACTTACTTCTGCTTTTGTGAAATGAGTGCAAATTTTCCCTCAGGGAACACAGGGGTAGGAGCAAACTAAAGAAATACAGTGTGTGTAACCTTTGGCATACTGTAATAAAAGACAAAGGAAAATTACATGGTTTGAAAAAAAGTGAAATGCTGAAATAAGACTATACACTTTTTGATACAATAAACCTTTAACATCTTTCATTTTTCAATATTTTTTACTGTCCAGGGACTAAATTATGACTTTTCCTTACATTAGAGGGATTGCTTATAGATAGAGAACATATAAATGAAAACTAACAGAAAGAAAGAAAAAAAAAAACAACCCAGACCTAGAGGAGAGATAGAGCAAAGAGGGATATGGTGTGTAGTGCTAAACTGGAGCAAAAAAAGTAAATTATTCAGGTGTATTGAAAACAATGAAGAAATGTATGTACAATTACTTTAGAGGTAGTACAGAAGTTAAAATCTTAAGTACAGCACACTTGATGTTTTTAGGGTTATTTCTGAGGGCTTGATTTGAACTTACTGCTCGTTTGGGTTCTCTTAAATATTGTACTTACTGTGAAATAATTTTATTGGAAAAAAATCAGTGCTAACTGAAATGTCACTGTAGAATAGACTTTTTAAAGAAGCTGTATGTGAAAAGTGATGAATTATTAAATCATTACCTTAGAAAAAATATTTTTATAATATATATAAATTAGTTTAGTAAGAAGAGAAAAAGAAGCTGTATCTCTTGCAGTGTCTGTGGTTGGTGCTAATGTATCTAAATCTAAGGCTAATGTATCTAACACTAACAGTAAATCTATGTCCAGAGGCGTTCTTGTTTCTAGTATTATTGGTCACTTCACTTGCTAAGATAAATGCCATGAAATGGATGGTTATAGTCAAAGGCTCTGCTTTGGTCTCATAAGGATGTCAGTAATATATTGCTTAAAGGGTGTCCAATACCTTGTACATAAAAGGAGCTCGCTCGCTCGCTTAAACTACTCTGGTTCTTTGACCTTCCCAGGTTTAATGGTTTGGAGTTGGGTTTGATTTTGTTTGCTTTTTTTCACAGTAAGAGAGTATACTAGCCATGCCAGAACTCTCTGCTGTTATTAAAGTGCCCACAGTAGCACCCCTGGATACATATTCAGCCTCACAGTGAGGGAGGAAATGGTTTGGAGCCATATTAAAAAAAAAATAGCATTCCAAATAAGGGGGAAAAAACAATAACCTGTTCTTGTGGTCTTGTGGGCAGAATTCTCTCCCTGCTTTTTCCCCCTCTAAAAAAAAATCACAGATAGAGCAATTACAAACATTCCATTCCGATCATCTTCAATCGTTTAGTTTTATTCTTACTATTTCACTATCTCTTCATTAGTGTTAATTCCAATGTTTGCAATTAAAAATCACAATAAAGCTAAGTCTTACATTTTATTATTTAAAAATATCAAAATATAACCGGCAATTTTAGCACTTTTGTCCCATACACACATCAAGTTGAAACATTTGCTTAGATGATTTGCTTGTCCTTTTTGCCAAGCAATTTATTTTCAATGAATTGACATTTACAAATTTAATCTATGACCTTGACCTTTAAAATAAAAATTCTCAGCAGCTCTAGTTAGAGCATGACCTGGCACAGGAGAGCTACTTCCTTACTCCCCTCTTGTAGCCTGATTTCTCAGAAGATGATGAACCTTCAATGAGCACAGATACAGACACTACTTGCTTTGCTCAATGCATTTTTATAAATCTTTATTTTCTTCAGCAACATGAGCAAAACAGGTGCCTTGGCACCACATAGCAGTAGAGAATACATGTGGAAAAATTGTACCTACTCCAAGCAGCAAAAAAATTAAGGATGCCTCAAAATTACAGTTCAAAACACAGCACTTCAAGTAGATGACATTCAAAGGTTGATCAGCTGCATGGCAAAAGCCACCTGAAGCATGTCAACTTAGGGATATGAACAAGCTTTATTAAGTAAATTTGTAAGAAATGGTGCATATTTTAAACTTTTGTATAAGGCTCATTTTCTCTCTTTGCTCCCATACTGCTTCCTCTGTAGCTTTGGCTTGGGGCTAGAGCTGAGAGGAGTCATAAGGAAAGGAAAGGTGAGGATATTCAGCTGAAGATCTTTTAGTCTGGGTAAATGGCTGCAGTATCTTGTATACAGATTCTTAGGACAGTCTGCCAGGGGCTGAAACCAGTTCTGTCCCAGAGGGTGTCTGGAAG
Source organism: Molothrus aeneus (assembly GCF_037042795.1). Lineage (NCBI taxonomy): Eukaryota > Metazoa > Chordata > Aves > Passeriformes > Icteridae > Molothrus > Molothrus aeneus. Next base: position 32,765,079 of record NC_089650.1, on the reverse strand, counting down.
AGTTTGTACCAATGAGGTTCTCAGATGCTTAAATCCTGTTTACTGCAATAGCCAAAGCACACTTTTGATTGAAACCAGCAGTGCAGGACTGAAGGGCACCTCGAGCATATACACCCAAATAAGAAAGTGCTAAGATAACAACATTATGAGGGACACTCTCACACTTTTCATGGTAAAAGGCCTGCTCAGGGACCCACTTAGATGAATCCCATAGAAGATAGAGAAGAGAGGTCCAGGTGAGTTTACTAATTTTTCAACAACTCCTTCCTCAAAGCTTAAGAGCAGTCCATCCTGATTTACAGAAAGCCAAACAAAGGTGGTAGGAGGTCTTCATGGACAATGAGCTCCTCAAAAACACTGTCACATAAAGGAAGCATTACAAGAGGTGGGAGTAGGGATAGGTAACCTGTGAGGAATATAGAGATGCTGTCTAAGCATGCAAGAATAGCATTAGAAAAGGCAAAGCCTCCCAGGACTTGAATCTGTTAAGGGACATGAAAGGCTACCAGAAGGGCTTCTACAAGTGTCTCAGCAGGAAGGGCCCTGTGTTGAATAGGACAAACAAATGACACAAAAATGGCCAAGATGCACAATGCTGCCTTTGCCTCAATTTGCACAGATAAGATTTGCCTTCAGGAGTTCCAGGTCCCTGAAGAGAGGGTGAAAGTTGGCACCCAACAGCCTCCTGGGTTTCGTCAGGTCTAGGGAGGTGTTCTTTCCCCTCTGGTCTGCCCTGGTGAGATGTATCTGTAGTGCTGAGTCCTGTCCTTCAGTAAGACAGGGATATACATACCAGCTCTGGAAAAGAGCTGTCCTGATTAGGAGACTGGAGCATCTGTCCTATGAGAAAAGGCTGAGAGAGCTGAGACTGTTAGTCTTGGGAAAGCTAAGGGCAATTTTATCAGTATTTATGCACACCTGCCTGGGGTTAATAAAGGAGACAGAGCCAGACTCTTCTCAGTGGTGCCCAGTGAAAAGACAACAGGCAACAGACACAAATTGAAATATGGTAAATCTCATTTAAACATATGAGAAAACTTGTTCACTCTGAAAGTGAATGGCACAGGACACCAGTTTGAATCCTTGGAGATACTCAAACCCCAATTGAGTACAGCCCTCAGCAACCTGCTCTAGCTGTTCCTGCTTTGAGCAGGAATTTAGACTAGATGACTGTTCTGTTATTCTATGATATTTACATAAAAGCCTTGTTGACATTTGATGTTCAAGGATGTAAGATGGAAAAGCTGGAAAAACACTCTCAACTAAAGTTTTCATTATGAAAAATGCAGTGTAATACCTTTAGTTCAAAACCACCAGAACAGTAGCACAGCATGCCTAACATACTCAGAGCTCACATGTCATCTGATTAATTCCAAAATGTCCATGAAGAAGGCAAATCAAAATTGTTCACTATGGCTTGCATGACAGATTTGCCTAGGGAAAGAAAGCATTCATACTTGGGGAAGTGGAAGTTGGCTGTATTCTGTTATTTATTAGGTCACTTTCTAGAAAGCCACGCAGAGTCCCAGTTATAAATATAACATTTTAGTGTTCTGCAGGAGAGCAGACTGCTCCTGCATCATTTGGCCTTATAATCTCTATACATTTCAAATCATATCTGTAGCCTAATTTAGGCTGTTTTCTTATAAAATATACTAGTATTTAAAAGCTGATGGTACTGCTAAAACTGCTTTGACTTTTTTGCTTGTCATTCTGTTTTGTTGCTTTATTTTGATGCTTTTGCTTTTCATCTTTCTCTATCTCCCACTGCAATGAGCAGACTTGGGATTCTTAAGAACTCTGTGGTATTGCTACATCAGCTGAAAAAGGATGCAGGGTAGAAACTAGGTAGAAAAATAAAGGGAAGTTGCAAAGTATGAGAGAAGAGCAAAGGAGAGGAAGTTTGGTGAGTGAAGTAACCAAAGCCTTTAAAAATAAGGTGGAATTAATTCCACCTGACTTCAGGTGCTCTCAACTCCAATATCTCCACTTTCCTGTGTTGCATTAATAATGGAGAAAGATAAGCCTTTGTACAGTATAACTCACCTGGGCTGTTTTAATTGTTGGAAGGTGGGAGGACTTATGCTCTAGAAGTGCCTTTTTTTGTCTGTTGACAATACAAGGTCTGAAGGATGATCTCAAATATAAGTGTGTGCATTTAATGAATCCACATAAATTCTCTAGCACTATTTTCCACACCTAAAGTGAAGAACAGAAAGCTGAACATTAGAAGCAGTCTGAGCAGCTTGTATTGCCAAAATGGAGTGCCCTAGAACACCTGGAATGAAAATTGCCCAGGATATTTATTTTGCAAGATTAGTATTGTTTTTCCTTTCTGTTTTGCACAGTGGTGTCTGGGTCTGAAATGCAGAGAGTATACATACAGTCAGTAGGTTTGGCTTGTGTTTGCATCTGTAAGCATCACATCTCTGCCCAATTTCACCTGGCTCCCTAAGTCCCTATTCCTCAGGTGCTCCAGAATTATTCTACTTTATGATGGCTGAAAAATTCCAGGTGTGGACAGATGTGCAAATATTATATGATGTGTTTCTCCTTTCCCTTACCACAGCTTTGTTGTTTTGGGGCAGATGTGGTGTTTGTCCTCAAGATACCTTTTCTTATTAGTTTGCTGCTCCAGGAAGCAACATATCTTAGTATTGTTGCTGATGCCAGGACACTAAAGATGGTCAAGATTCCTGGAAGGTCTGGATGACAGCCTATAACTGCTATGTGTATTTGTCCTTTGGGTGAACAAATATGCATTGAGGTAGAAATACCTGGTTATGAAGCAGCTTTTAAGCCTGGGGAGTTCATCCAAACAAGACACCATACAAGTAAAGAGGCAAACTGATGCAACAGTGAAGCTATGCAGAGAGAAAAGACAGAAAGCTGACTTGTTAATCCAAAAGTGCATCTGTTATGTAAACAACTTCTTGAAAAAACATCACTGTGGAATAGCTTTTTTTTTTTTCAGCTCAAAAGGAATAATAAATGGTAGATAAAATAAAATAGATAAAGATAAGATAAAATAACAAAGAACTCCAAAGACATGGTGAAAAGAGCCTTTCTGCAAAATCCCTTAAGGGATTCTGAAAAAAAAGTTTCTCCACATGTCAAAGGCCAAATTCTTTAATTTCTTCTTAACAGCTGATCATCCAGTCATTAATTCACTGCTAATGCACAATGAAAAATAATATGATTACAACGTAAATAATTTATAAGGATTAGCCATCACTGGAAATACAGACTTAAAAAAGAATCTTTAAAAAGATTCCCACCTTTTATTTAGGAATGGATAAGCATAATTACATTTGTTCTGTAAAAATCAGGTGTTCTATGTAAATTCAACAGTACACAATTAAATTTTATGACAACGGTGACAAGTTTTCAGTAAATTCTAGAATTCAGAAATTTCTAGGGAAGATTAGTTTGTTCACAAAATAAATTTTACCTTGGAGCTCTTGGGATTTCTCTACCAAACCAGTTTTACATTTAGAGTAACATATTGGTTTTAAATTTTCCATAGCTACCCAAGTAGTGGTATTTCACATATCAATATATGATGTACTATAAAATACGAATATAAATATTTACTATTATAAACTAGTACATTTTATTGTGCAGTCCATCAGTAAAGCATTTTTAAAAATATTGTTTCCTAGTAGATATTCAGACATGAATATATTCATTAAAATGTCATGGTATTTAAAATACCTTACATGTTACCTGGCATTTTATAACATTAAAGTGGAAGTACTTGAATTAGAGGAATAGGAATACAATAATTAAGTAATATGTAAAGGGGATATAAATTCATAGGCAAGCAGTGCTTCAAATATTTATGAATGTCTAGCATGCTCAGAGCTCTATTTTTTTAAATGGCAAAATATGAATTGATGAAATTCTGCTTTGCAAATATATGCTTTCGACAGTCAATGAACTGGAGGAATCCTGCTTCATTACATTGATTGCTTACTCCAAAAATATCTCCATCTACAGCTCTTCCTTTCAAATCCCATGAGACAGGCAGCAGCCACCCCAATGCTTTTCAGTCTCTCAGGATCTCATTAGATGCTGAGTATTCCAGCTATTCTGTTCCTGCTGCCCTCCTTCCTGCTGCCAAGCAATCAGTCTAATCCCAGTCCCAGTGGCTCCTTGTCCTGTGCCAAAATGGGCAGCATTGCTGTGCTGCCCTCTGAGCTCAGCCTCCTGTGTTACTCTTCATTCTGGGGTGTGTGGCCTGCAGCAGCTCAAGCCTCCCTCTGTGTGGTTCCCCTTGGTGCTGTTCTGCAGCTCAGTGGGGTTCCTACCCCTGGCTCCTGGCTCCAGCTTTAGCCTTCAGTTCCTGCCATCAATAACTGTGGCTGATAATTGTTATCTGAGGTCTCACTAGCATTACATCTATTTGTTGTACTCCTACCAAGGAACTGACAACATGTCCTAGGTGGTGGCTGGGAGAGCAGGTACAGCAAAGTGCAGCTGCATGGACCTGAGGGTTCTGTAATGAAAGATGTACAAGTTTTTCAAACCATTAAAACAACAACTATTTTCTGTTTGAACTTTGATACCTTAATAGAAGGCACTTTTGACATAGCTAAAATGAAAGAACAGCTTCAAAGGAAATAATAATATGTGGCCTCTTGAATTTTAATTCATTTGCTTCAGCTAATTAACTATTTGCACTGTCTATGTGTAAAAATATGCTCTTTACTCTCACTAGTTTACTTACCACTGTGGATGTTGGGGTTGTTGTTTGTTGGGTTTTTTTGTGGGTTTTTTGGGGTTTTTTGCTGTTAGAGTGTTCTGGAAAAAAATTGAAGCAGATGCAGTGATAGGTGATTGCAGGCCTAATCTTCTTCATGAATTACTCAGCAGTAAAAATAATGAAGTTGGTTTTTAGCCTGTGAAATGCTCACTTGTTGCTTTGGACTTAGATGGATATTGTCAAGACTGGTTGAAGTGTTTGGATAAGAGTCTGTACACTGCAGGAAATCTGTGGAAAAAAGAAAGTATTGAAAGTCCTGCATAGCCAGTGGAAAAGGATTAAAAATCCCCCAGGATTTAGCAGCAGGCAGGGCATGCATCAGCAAAGGAGAGAGCTACACATCTTTGCTTGGTGCTTAAGAGAACTCCTGCATAGATCCCAGCCTGAACAGCTCAGCATCTTTCAGCCATACCTACAATTGCTCCTTGCTTTGACTTCTCATCTTGTTGGTGTGCAACTTTTGTTTAATGGGATTATTGCACTGGAACAGTATAATTGAAGTTCTTTTCTTCCTTAGTATGAGCGTGTGCATTCCATCTGCCTCATCTGCATTAGTTGTGTTTGCTGGGAATGTGCAGCCATTAAGTGGGTCACTTGGAGCTGGATGGCGTGCCATCAGCCACACACAGTCCTTCCCAGCTCCCTCCCACATGCTGCTTTGCTGCATTTGCCCTCATGGGTATGACAGAGCACTTACTACTCTGTTCCAGTGCTCCTGAGAACAGAGAGACATTATTCTGTACTGTTTCTTGTCTTGACAAATTAGTTTCTTCCTCCTGGAAATAGAAATTTCTGCTTGCAGCCCCACAAACTGCATCTTGATGCTCCTTCTCTTTCTGTTCCCTATCCCTTCCACAGGAGCCCAGAGCACTTCAGAAGTTCCTCCAGTAGGCACATGGCTGCTAATGGCCACTGTGTAAATTTTAGGGGAAAATCTTAGATTTGCAGGCTGCGTATCCCTTTCTTAACTTCATGGTTATGGCATACATTTAGAACACTTTTCAGGGCTCTAGAGGTTCCATTTGATCTGTGTGTTACATTCAGAACAATCCCTGTCAAGCACAGGTGGCATTGTGCAGGTGCCATAAATGAAATGTAGAGCTGCAATAACCAAAAAGCAATGCAAATTCTAATTTAAATTATCTCTGATAAAGCCCCCAAGACATTTTATGTAGGAAGAATGTAATTTTGAAATGATTTTGCAAAGGGAAGAGATGAGGCAGCTGTGAAAATGAGGCTACTTACTTGTTTTTGCTTCTCCTTTGCCCTATCATTCCTTATCCTGCAGTTAACCAACAAGAGGTGACCCTGAGGGCAGGTCTTTTCTGTTCCCCACAGAGTCAAGCTGAGAGGCAGGAGCTCCCCTCTGCAGCACAGTCATTTCATTGAGACACCATCCAGCCCAGAGCTTTCAGCAGAGCAAAACCATTAAGAGCATCAGCCTGAGCATCTAGCAAGGATTTCCTGGATTACAGCTCAAGCTGATTTTACATCAAAGATGGCAGATGAATTTAGAGATTAAGATTTTCCTCTGTTTCTGGTGGATCTTCCTAGAGGCCATGCAAGCACTGTAAAGGGCCTAACCAGGATTGCTCATCCTGAGAGGTGATGACAGACAGATGTACAGGGAATGTGCAGTCACCACCCCTCTTTGATGGCCTGCATGTTTGGCAGATAAAGTAATTCACAGAACAAAGATAATCTCAGGTCCCTAAATTAATGGACTACATGGAACTTCAAAAGATAAGTGCAGATTGCAGGATTTTAATGGCCAGGAATCTACTTGCAGTCACAGTATCATTAAAGAGAATTCCATTGATAAAGGATGGTCAGACCTTATAAGGAGACAAACTCCATTCTTTGCTCAGCACATAGTGTAAAAGGATCAAAAAGAGCCAAAATACTATGAGTAAGAAGTGAGTAAGAAATTTCTGACTCTGCTGACATCATCAATGCGCTCATTAGCGCCTTTTCAATTATTAATTGCTCCGGCTGCTGCCGTTATTACTGATCCACATTAATCCTCCGAGGAAGACGAGATGACAACACCGAGTCACGATGACCTTGTCTTTCCATATGCTGCTGCTGGTCAGGAATTTTCCAGTGAAACAGCTGTTCACTGGAAAGGGTGAATTCTCAAAAAATATTTGGTTTTGTTGGAAATAAACACATTTCATTGATTTCTGTTGGGAATGTGGTTTCTGGTGTGACACGGCCTTTCCATAGCTGATATTTATGAAGAGGGTTTTTCCTGAGGATAAATAAATTTTCCTGAGTTCAATAAATAGGCTCTCATTCTTCCTGGCTATTCATCAAGTGAATGAGAGGAGGCTGAAGAACAGCTAGCACAGACTGCATTCTAGGCTGACCCACCTTCAAGAACAATTTTGCCTCACACAATGTTGCAGATAAAAAAATAATCCCAAACCTTAAGAAAACAATAGGAAGTGGCATAAACCTTTCTTATTTCTCTCATGAGTGCTTTAGACATTTTCAGTAAGAGTCACAGCTGTGTGAGAAGGAAACATCAGAGATTAACCTTCAGACACCATCAGTTCAACCAAATATTGAATTAAATCTATTGTATTCTGAAAGAAACAGATTATTCTTTTTTAAAATACTTTAAAATTATTCAAATTATTTTTAATATACTTTAAAATACAGCTGTGTCATTTGGCTCAATATCTTCTTCCCAAAGTCCAACCAAGTAAAAGTATTGTTCCAGTAAACCTAGGAACAATACATAGTTCTGTGTGCATTGAAGTGCTTTATAGTGTTTTAGTATAATTATAGGATTTTTGCCTTTCCTTTTCTTTTTCCATACTCCTGCATGGTTCAGTGCTCTTTCTGTGTATTAAGCTGGGTAGTGGTTCTGAGCAACAAAGAATTCTGTGATTAATGGTTATATAGAAATCAACACATTTATCCAGTTGGGAAAGTCTGCTGAAGCCAACAGATCCAACAAGATATTAACTCAGGCTTTGTTATCATCAAAGTTTTTATTTGTCTTTGCATGTGAGATGAGTAGTGGTGGTCTTTAGAAGGCTCCAGAGGAATCAAAGAGTTTTTCTATTTAGTGTGGGAAACAAAGATCAGGAACAGCAAGTAAATGGCCAGTGTGTGAGTTACAAGGCCAGAGCAGAGTGAGGCAAAAAATTGCTTGAAAGGGGAACAAATGGGATAGTAGATTCATGAAAGAGGAAAACCAGAATAGAAAATGAGTGAAGGTAAAAAGAGAAGGCTGAAATCTGGTTTTATAGACTGAGAGATGCAAGACATCATATTTTTTCTTAATAATTATTACTTTTTTATTATTATTACAATTGCTATGATTGCTAATGTTTCCTTTTCTTTAGCAATAATAATACTAACAGAAATGTGAGGAGTTAGGACAAAAATCCCATAAAAATTGCAAAAGGTTCTTAAAGAGGGACAGAAGTCTGCATAAGTGTTAATCAGTTTGGTTGTTGGGTAAAATTTCTCCCACTTTCTATTAAAAAAATAGTGGAAAGTCAATATTTATGCAGTGACCTGGAGGCAGGTGTTGTCTTGAATAAAATAGAACTAGGTCTGATCAAATGAGTGTGAGAATTTGTCAAAAAAGAGTTACCTGCTCAGAGAAGGAAGCCACTCAAGGTGTTCATTTTCCTGGATGCTGGGAATGTTTAATTTCCATTCCCAAGTCAGTAGCAGACATGCTCAGGAGAGGATGCTCACATGCCAAAACTCTCCCTTTGCTCTCCAGAGTAGCATGGTTCTTAGGGAAAGGGTGTTCCTGCCCTGAAAGATCTCACAACCCAAAGCCACAGAGATGTTTGCAGGCTGGTCTGGAGTGGATTGCCTCCCAGGCACATCAGGAGACAGTGAAAGGACTGAGCTCAAGGCAAAATCTTATATTATGTATTTTTTGGAGGAGGAGAAGATGAGTTGTCATAATTTTGAATTTAGATATTTTTTAGAATGTCATTTTAATTTAATTTTATTTAAGCAGCTCCTAAATCCCTTAAATAAATAAATTTTAATTAAATAGACAATGACAGGAACAAGGGTGGTAGGAAGGAAAAATGCTACCTACTTCTTTTCAAAGGAGCATACTTTTTAATGGGAAGGAAAAAGGAGTCAGAATCCCTCTAAGAATACTATTGAGCTCATAGCAGCTTAGAAGATCTAAAAAAAATAAATTGCAGTAGAACTGTGTAAGAAAAAATATGGAACAGCTGAAATAAAATGGGTACTTAGTCCTTAAAATCAGAATATTGTCAGACTGAGCATCTCCTTCATTTCAACTCTCACAGCACACTGCTTTTGCTATTCACTTATGTTTTTTCAAATCTCTTTTATTCCAAATGAATGTAATTTAACAAAGCTGCATTGCCTGACAGGTCACAACTATGTTTCCTGAACATTAAGTACAATAATGTTGTACTTAATGTACAAACTTAATATAAAAACTTCCAGGTTTCGTTTGTGTTCCTTTTTCTACAGCTTTATATCCACATGGGTAAGCACTTCAGTGCTGGAATTCACATTGCAAGTGTCCCGTAGAAATGATCCCTCCCTATAAGAGAAAATTTAGCAAAGTGAGTCCATTCAGTTATAATTTTGCTTCTCTGGAAAAGCACCAAATAATCCTAAGCAATAAAGAATTTTGCCTTTAGCTCTTTTCACCCTCACCCCCTTTTCACCCATTTCTTATAGGAAGAAGAAAGGAAGGACAAGTGTGTTTTGCCCTTACTTGTGTGGGTTTCAGTTCATGCTAAATGAGCAGAGATGGTGTGCAGGTAGAGTGGACTTTTAGCAGTCAAGCAATTTGTCTAGGTAAGGTTTTTCCTCCTTAGTGCCATTTAGCACCATTATTTTTGGATGAGACACGTTAAAGAGAGTAGAAATGGGCTGTGTGAAAATATGCAATGCCATGCCTGGATGCGATTTCCATGTGAATTATTTTAAACCTTCACTTCCAGGATGTCAAGCATTAGGGAACAAATGCAGACAATCCTAGTTTCTTCTCTGAAGGAGATTGTAAGTACAAGCTCACACTTTCTGGAAGGTCAGATGATGCATTAAAATCCCATAATTCCAACTTTGTGTAGGCAGTCCTTGCAGCAGCTGTAGAGATCATTCTGTGCTTGTTCCCTTTTATGTTGTTGTTTCTGTATCCACTCTTGGAAAGGAAAAAGATGTTCGCAATACCTTGATCTGTTTATTTATAAATTGCCAGATCTTTGGCTGGAAGCATCCCAAGCACAAGGAAAAAAAAAAAACACAACAAACTTAATATGGAATGCTATAGTTTAATTAAATGGGTTTATGTTATCCTAGAATTTCTTTGCTAGTTTATTTTCTTTCCTAATTAAAAAAAAATTACATTAGCAGCAACGTACTTGTCTCTCATAGTTGAAATTAATCTTCAAAAGAATGGAAGTTCTTATGAAAATTGATTTAATTTTATAATCTTGATGCAAAAAAAATGACACCACTTTTGCATTTACCTCTCATCCTCACCATCTCCATTTACATTTTCAGGAGAATTTGGAGCTCAGAAAGGTGCCAGACTGACAGTGCTGGAAGCCAAGGCCATTTCTTTCTGCTTTCATACTGCCATGCTGGTGAGGAGACTGAGGATGAGTAGGAGATTGGGAGGAGACACAGCCAGGACAGGTGACCCCAGCTGAGCAAGGGATACCCCAGACCACCTGACATCATGCTCAGTTACATAAAATGGGAGGAAGGAGGAAGGGAGGGACATTTGGAGGCGTGGCTTTTGTCTTCCCAAGTCACTCTTATACCTGATGGGGCTCTCCTGGAGATGGCTGAACACCTGCCTGCCCATGGGAAGCAGTGAATTAATTCCTTGTGCTTTGCTTCTGTGTGTGGCTTTTGCTTTCTCTATTAAACTTTCTTCGTCTCAACCCACAAGTTCTCCAGTTTTTGCCCTTCTGGTTCTCTCCTCAGTTCCGCTGGTGGGGGAGAATGAGCAGTTGAGTGGGGCTTGGCTGCTGGCTGGGGTAAACCACAACAGCTGACAGCTCCAGCAAGTTACTGGGCTTGAAACTATTCCTGCAGGTGTGAGGAAGAGGACTGTCTTCCATTGGGGAGTTGCTAAGTAATCTGGCATTTCTGTAGTGCATCTCAAATTAAAGGTCCTCTTGCAAAATCTCTGACTAGCAGTCCCAAAGTGGCATACTGGGGAGGAGGGAAAGAAACTAATAATCCATCCTGAAACTCCACCCAGAGACTGAATGAGGCTACCTGAGATGTGACAAGGGGCTTCCAAAGTCAGAGGGCATTCAGAGCCATTCATTTTTGCCATGTCTTGGCATTATATATAGAGGATACTTCTCAGCAGAGCAAATGAATCTATGCCAAGTTCCCTGTTGCAGTGGTGAAATTGCATCCTGCACCCTTGGTCAGCTGGAGTTCACTGCACCCCTCTGCTCTTCCCTGGGGCCTGCAGGGGGGACACCTGATGAGCAGCTCTGAAAATGGTGGACAAAAGGACAAAAGGTGTCAGAGGGACAAAACTGTCAAAACCAATGGTGTTGTTTCTTATTCTGCATGTGCACAACAATTGAGTCTGGGGCATTGGTAGGTGAGAATGAACAAAATGAAATGCTCCATCTGCAGTTTGAGGAGAGGAGCACACTGAGGGGCACAGGGACATCAGCATGTGCAGATCTCACTGGATTATTTGGCACTGTTTGTATTGGTTTATATTGGCAGGGTCTTGGTGTGAACTGACCAAAACCCCCATTCCCCATCTCCCTGCACTGCTGAAGGGGAGAAGGAATCAGGAGGGAAGTTAAGCCTGGAAAGAAGGGAGGAAAGGTGATGTATGATTTGATTTTAATTCTCATTGTCCTACTCTGATCTGACTGGCACTACATTCAATCAATTTCCCCAAGTCAAGTCTGTTCTGCCTGTGACAGTAACAGGTGAGGGGTCTCTCTCTCCCTGTCCTTATCTCTAGCCAGGAGTCTTTGATTGTATTCTGTCCAGCTGGGGAGAGGAGGGGTAGAGCAGCCTTGGAGGGCACATGGCTGCCAGCCAAGGTCAATCTACCACATTGTTACAACATTTCTACAAAGGAAAAGCCATTTCATTTCTAAGTAATAGTCCAAATTTTATTGTTTCTTTTAAAGCTAGCATACTATATATGGAATGTCTGTTGTCATTTGCTGTAATCCTTGCTGCATGAGAAGCTGTGTCTTGCTCAGTTGAACATCTGCAGTTTATGATGTGAAACACAATGACCCAGCTGACACATGTCACCAGTGTAACCCATGTAATCTGTCTCAGACACTTGTTCCAATGGCAAATTTCTGATATAAATCTATGCTAGTGAGTGCAAACAAATTCAAGACCGATAAGATGACAAACACTGTGGTTCAGCAGTTCATCAAATTATTTTCAGGTATTCTGTGAAGGCTTTTTTTAGTGAAATTTTGTCCAATATTCTAAACTGTTTCACTGAAGAATTAGATTGCAGGGCTTGGGCAGGGTGTGTCTTTTTTTGCTGGGACAGCTTTGTAGTTAGCTAAATTGAGGTGATACAAATTACCTCCTTATTTGTTTTACCTAGCTGTTTAATCCAACTTTTAAAAGCTGGAGGGAACTCAAAAGCTGTCTGGTCAAAACACCAGAACATAAATTGTTTGGGACAACCCTTCAGAAGACAATCTAAAAGATCATTACTAATGAATTTCCATGAAAATGAAATGTAAATTGCCATTAAGTAAGGGTGACAATACTGTCATAATACTGTCTTTAACTACTGCTATCTCCTTTTACTATCTTGGGACTGTGCCTATGGATGCTACATACAAAAAAACAATATGGAAAATGAAAATGAAAATAAAATAGGGATAGAAGATTTGGCATTCACTTTAGCAGAGTATTTAAATGTCTGGTTTTCAGAAATTACTTCTATCCCACAGGAGAAAAAAATGCATCTTGACATTTCAGGAACAGGTGAGAATATTGCCATTTTGAGCAGCAGCAGAGTGGGCACAGAAAGCCTTAGAGGCAAGGTCTTTTTAACAAGTCACATAACCTGGCAAGCAAGCAAATATGAAAGGCAAAGTGTGATGATCTGGGCTACTCAGAAATGAGTACAATTTAGGATCTAAAAGCCTTTTTATGAAATATATGTGGAACCAGTTACCCATCGACCTGAATTCTGAAAATCTCCTTTTCCCTGCTGTTACCACTTTCTGCCAGGTGAACTCTTACCTTTCCACACTCTTGATTGCTCTCTTCATGACCACAGCCCTCAGCTTGGTACCAGGGGAAGCTACTGAGCCCATGCATGCTAGTGAATCTGCAGATAACTCCAGTGTTACCAACAGAGTTGCCTTGTATTTCCCCCAGGGAAAAAAAAAAAAAAGAAAAATAAGATAATTTGTCCTGAATAAATAGGTGTTTTGTTTTTGACTGAGCCAGGTGTCACAGCCGTCTCTAAGGTCTCTTGTCTTTTTTTTTCCAAGGGCTGGACTTAGCCTGCAAAATTGGGATTTGAATCCATATGTCCTCACTTGTTTGTTACCCTCCAGACCACCAGCATTGTGCAGCTTTGTCTAGACCCCCTTTTTTCCTGGGCTATTTTGAAGTACCCAGTTCGAATGCAGTGTCATCCTACAAAACACCCCAAGCTGATTATTTATTTCTTTGAATCAAGATAATGTTAAGGTACAGACCTTCCATAGCAGGCAAACTAAGTTTTTGTCCTTTCTTCACAGAATTTTCTTCCCTCTCTATTTCTGTACCCAGCAGAGTACAAAAACATGAGACACACATTTGCCTGAATACCTCTCAGAGGGCACTGCAGCAGCTCAGGTGGTAAACACAGCCTCTGTCTTCATATTGACAAAATAAAATAGGCCAACACTCTCTCAGAAGCTGCATAATCTGCAAAAGCTGCTGACTGTGGGTAGCAGATGCTCGTGATTATCCTGGATACAAAGGGAATAGGACCAAGGAGGTCAAGCCAGAAGTAAATAGGGGCCATAGGATCCAGGTATGCAAATGTAACATTAAAGATGACAAAACTGTGCTAATGCAGATGCATGGCTGACCAGTGGAAAGATCTGGTGAGGAAATTTGTAACACCAGCTTCATTTTTACCAACAGGAAAAAATCTCAGAAAGCTACAGTGACACGCACAGAGCGACCCAGTAAGGTATTGTATAATACAAAAGAAAGCACTTGGTCTCTGTATTCCTTTCTTCTGCTCTCTCTGGGCTCTTTTGTAGCACTCCATGGGTCAGAACCACAGCGTCCTAGCAGGACAAGGAGCTCTGCTTTTTCCAGGGTCTGTGAGCTCTGCTGAGGACAGGGTGAGAGATTCTCCTGGCTGTATATTGTGCCTTGTTTTCGCAAATGCATCCTGAAAAAAAAAGAGTGCTTTGACTGCTAAAGTGTTTTTCCTTTGAACCTGACCCAGATCTTTCTAAACCGTCTCAGCTACAGAGCTAAGTGGAATGTGGCAAAATCCCACTGCTTGCCCTGGCACACAGCACACCTCCCTCGGCACGGCTGGAGTGAGAGCTCAGGGCAGCGGAGGTGGGCTCTGTGCTGCACAGTCTGCACAAGCACTGCCAGGCACAGTGGGCATCTGTCTTGTCCCACTGCTGGCAGTCTGTTCCTGTGTTTTTACAGTGGCAGACTGTGACTGACATCTTCAAAGAAATGCTGCATTCTTTAATATTTAAACTTGCATTACTCTGAGGTGGGATTCTGTGTATGGCATCCTCATGAAAATCCAGTGATACACTTTGGCTTGAGGTTTCACGGCAGTGTACTGGTTGAAGACCAAAAGTTATCTTTGCACTCCAGTGCATTGTCAGTACAGGAGTTCAGAAACACAAGAAACAATAAAATAGGTGGGTTGGAAGCTGCCAGTGACCTTTCCCAAGGACTGACCTCCCCGGAAGTGTGTGGCAAGGATCCAGTACTGAAAGATGTTGTTTCAAAGAGACAGCCAGCTGAAATCCTAGCCTGGAATAAGTACATGGGAGTTCTGATCAGCAGATTTCCACCTGGTTTGTGTAAGAGGAAGGCTGAGGTGGAGCTAACATTTCAGTTTTAAACATTGGGTTTCAAACATGGTAGCCAAAGAGTGAGCAAAGTCTAATAATAAAAGCAGGACCTTGAGGACAGCAGAGTCAAGGTCTGTGTCTACTCTTACTCCCGGCTGGTTGGACAACCTTGGCAAAAACTTGGCATCAAGACATTCCAAGACTGCAACAGAGAAAAGTAAATGGAAAGATGGAGCTTGCAGGAGACAGCTGTTCAAGGATGGAGACAGGACCAGGCACTAGTGTGAGACCAGGCAACAGGTGGGGCTGAGATGGCTTTTGGGGAATCAAGCACACTACTGTTCAAAGAGCATGGCTAGAAAATGACAGGTACTGGCAGGTGGGAGGAGGGGAGGCATAATTCTGTCCCCCAGTATAGCAAAATCAGTGCTCATTAATGGCTGCAAAACACTGCTGAATATGCAGAGCCCCACCCAGGCTGCTAACAAAAATGTGAGCATATGGATAGGATTATCCTATTATTCTTATTTTGCAACATTCCCAGGGGTAAGACCAAAGGAAGAATCCCTGCTCCACTGTAGATAAAAGGTCATTTTCTTTCTTGAATGAGAAGAGTGACTTTTCTTTTTTGCTCAAAAAACAGTTCCATATAAAAAATTCCCATGGAAGTGTCTAGAGGGCAAGGCTGGAAGTGCTCAAGTGAAATCCTAAATTCTCAGAAAACCACAGCAAAATTAAATTCTTCATCTGGTCACAAGAGGATGAAAGGAAAGGAATAGCAAAGGTCTGTCCTAATCAAGCACCAGAGAATCAAGAGATGCTTGTTGAAAGAGCTTTTCCTAGTGGTTATTATGCTCTTGGAATGGGGCAGGGGGTGGAAAGCCAAAGAAAAAATATTAGAAGAGGCTGAATAAAAATGTAGCTATTTCCATTTCCCTAACCGTTATGAATTTTGAAAAGATGTTTCATCTTTTGAGCTAGACTAAATTACAGACAGGATGACAGATGGAGTTTGGGCTGAGTACAAGGCTCTGCTGACATCACACTGCAGGGATGCTACCTGTGGTATCCAGTTTAGGGATTTAGAAATGCTACCATTCAAACACCATTTGTTGATTAGCTTGCATAAAAACATAGGTTGATAAGATGCTTTTGTTCCCATATATGAACTATGTGTGATTTCCTGATCAATGCTGAGAAGTATTTAAGCAAGTGAAATTACCCAAACCTTGCTACAGGGATGCAGCTGCTCCGCTTCTCTTTCTGTGGTTGCCCCAGATGTGGTTTTTGCCTAGCTCCAGTCTCCTGGTTCCCTGCCATGCCAGTGTCCTCTTTCCCACCAGGAAGGTATCACTGTGCTGGGCCATGCAGTGAACACATGGGCTTATCTTGCCACATCAGACCTAATGTGTAGCATGAGTAGTTGTTCATGAGTGGCCACAGCACAGGGAAGAAGCCCTGTGGCTGAGGGGCATTGAGGAGCCTGGCCATCTGCAGCTGGTCACAGATCACATGGGCAGGGAGGGTGGCACATGAGGCTGTGGGCTGTGAGGTGAAACTCAAGGATGGCACATTCTTCTGCTTGCAAGGGACTGCGAGTCAAGAAACAACTGTGGGTGGCCAAGACTGGAGACCTCGGTCTTCCCCACCCCAGCCTTAGTCCTATTTTTGGAAAGGTGATGTGCTAACAAGGTCATGGCTGTCCTATTGCCCCCAGCAGCAGCAGCATGCTCCTGCTCCTTTTCCTGATAGCTTTTTCTTTCTCATAACAAGGCCTGGAAATTACCTTTTCTTGGGATTCATTCTAATGCTCCCACTGCTGTGGTACCTGGTTTTCACAAAGACCTGTCAAGGTATTAACCCTGGGAGGTCAGAAGCATCACAGTGCCAGTGGAGCAAGGCAGGAGAAGAGGCACATCTGTGACATGGAGCACAGGGTGGCCCAGCAAGTGCTGAGCTCCCATTGACTCTGTTCCAGAGCTGGGACCTTCTCAGCTGTGCCTGGCACGGTGCTGAGCAGGCTGCAGGCAGCTGACTGGCACAGCCACCTCCTTGGGAGGCTCCCAGGCATGGGACTGCATGTGGTGACAAGGTGCCATATCTGCACCTTGCTCCACTGCCTGGACGTGCCTGGTAATGACCTAAAGTACTGTTTGAGGATATCAATGCAGCACCATTTTCAGGCTTATAGATACTCCAAATGGAAAAGACCTGTTAGCTCTTTTGACCACCCTTCTTGCCTAGAAAGGATTATGTGAGCCACTGATACCTGAATTTGCATCAGTCTTTCCAGGTGTTCTCTTTGCCGAAGGGTAAGCAAATTTGGCTGCAGATTGTAGCTTACTTGCATCTCATGAATCAGACACATCACTAATAGTAGTGCTTAGGGGGAAGCAGGGAGCATCTGGGCCCAGCTTGCTGAAGGACAGGGCAAATCTGTGGGCAGTAGTATTCATTCTTCCTAATCTGCCTCATGATATTCACAGAAGAGAATAAGAAAAGAGATGCCTAATGTGTGACAACATCATGCTTCTCCTGCATGCACTCACCCTCCTGGTGCCTGCAAGACAAGTCAGATTTCCCAATGTTGGGACTGGATATGTTAGGCCTGATGCCTGATTTTGTCAGTCAATGCAAATATCTGGAACTATTCATTCCATCTCTGGAATGTGACAAGGAAGGAACTATCTTGCCTTTACATGCTTAAGTATCTTTGCCTCCTGGGGATTGGCAGAGCTTGTTTGATGATTCTTAAATTGGGTTCTTAATTGCTTTTTGGAAGTACCCAGGTACTGCTCACATTGCCCAACCGAGCACTTGCTTCGTTATGCAAAGACTCAGATTAGAGGAGAGAGAAACAAGAACCTACTTGAGAGCTCCTTTATACCCCTTTGCATCAGGAATGTCTTATCTGAACCTGAAAGGGTTAACCTGGCACAGAGCTGCTGGGAAGGAGAAGAGAAACAGGCCCCAGTACCATTTTTTTCTTGCTAGCAGCTAATTTCTCTTTTGGATTCTTCTGTTTCCCTGCTGCAAGAAGTTCCCGGCTCCTGACAGAAGTCACAGGAAAACTCATTAAAAGCACAGCCTCCTGCCACCTCCACAAAGGAGCCAAAATTCACATCATGCTGGTGGGCTGGGAAAGTTTATAAAATATCTTATTGTGATTCTGCTGTTTGTTAAACACTGAGGGTGGAATGCATAAACTAGGAAACAGAGAGCCTGGCGCTCCTTGCTGGACCTATGGGATGATGGATGAGTGTTTGTTCTCAGTGCACTCAGCACTTGCCACCTCCCATGCTAATTCAGCATTTCTGTGGGGCTGCCTTTGCTGCTGTGAGCAGCTGACGGTGAGCACTGGCAGTGCCTGGCTCTGCAGGGTGGGTGTGGCATTGCAGGGGACACCCCGGACAGAAATCTGACAGTGCCACACTGATCCTGACAACTAATATGCTTGGACAAAGCAGCAACTGCAGCAAAACCAGAGAAATCAATGCTGTTATTCTGCCCAGCAGGAGCTCTAAATGGACTAGGAGACTACCAGAAGCTGACCAAAACCCTGAATTTTTTCAAATAATAAAATCCCTTTTCTTTAATGCAATATTCCTTTAAATTGGTTTGCTTTTTTTTTTTTTTTCAGACAACTGAACAAACACAATAGCAGATGGAGTCCCCGTTTCTTCTCCTGGCATGTTCGCAGCTGGAATGTGCAAAGCCTTAATCTCCATTTATGAGAATATTAGGAAATATATTTACATTCAGTGTTGCTGTGGAGGCTGAATGGTAAATAATTATGATCTCAATATACTGAGATGGTTGGCAAGATGTTAGTAATCAGTACTACAATACCTTTGTGTCATACTGCAATACTGAAAGGCTTCTATAGGAAAATACCTGTTTGATGCATTAATATATACAACAAATACAGAATTTTACTGGTATAATCCTACATAATACTGAGGTCATTTATATGGAATTTGTTCTTAAAAAGAACAATTAATAAAATTATTCTTTTAGCATGACAAGGCATAATTTGCCAGGGACTGTCTGAGGACTAGAATACTTTTAAAAAGAATCCAGCAGCTTCTTTAAAGCACATGTTCTGGGGTCAGCCCTTCAGTTATCACCTCAGTCTGTGAGGGTGCCAATTAAATTTGGTGTTGACACAAACTTATGAGGTTTTGTAGGTCCAGGGACAGATGGTGGGGTGGTAATCAGATGACCCAGAGGGCTGAAGTAGCAGGAATCAAATTGTATTAGCAGAGCAAGGTGGAGGACCAGGTACCAGGGGACTAATAAAATGGTAAACTCTGAGTGCATCAGCTGGAAACTGCAGAGGGGGAGAAACACTTGGGTACAGCAGCCAAACCCAGGCAGACTATGTGCTGACCTCAAATGGTCCCTGGGGATGGATTTCCAGAGGCAGGGAAATATGAGACAGTGGCTAACTTAAGGCACTATAATAGTTTGATACTATGAATCATTAATATCATAACTGTTAGAGATTATCAATACACGGAGACCAAACATAAAAGAGAGCAGCACAGCAAACTCTCCCCTGCCTTTGGAGTGGAGTTTGTCCTGTTTCTGGTACAGCTGCATGCCACTGCAATGGATTGGATATGAAGAGCCATCTTGTTCCTGGCTGGAATCTGCCCCACCTGCCTTTGAGGACACCCCCTACATCATCCAGACTCCTTTGTCAGAGCCTGCCACCCCGGCTTGCTCCGAAGTTGAAAAGGAGCAGGTATTTTAGGAGCTGCAATGTGTCTGATCTATTTTAGACAGCTGCTCTGGGATAAGGCATATCATGTCCTGGAAGTGCCTGTTTCACTCTGTCTCTAGACATCTACATCTGCTCCGAGGGCTCCACCCCGCCTGCCACCAGCAGCTCAGCCCAGCCCAGGCACCCCAGCTGACTGTGGGAAAGTTCTGCTAAACAGAAAGATTCCTCTCTGTATATTACTATTTTATTTACTTTTCGGGAGAGTGTTATTTACTTAGTTTTATTTTTGTTCAGAATCTCTAAATAGTTCAAGGGGTGAACTCTGAGTTTGAATTTTGAACTGCAAGTATGAATTTAAATACTTTCTTGCTTAAGAATAAGTATTTTTGCTGGAAGATTCTTTCAAGGAGTTCCTTAAAAAAACAAACAAACAAACAAACAAACAAGGATTTTAATTACTGTGGAGTTTGTGCACTTGCTTTCAGAAAACTGGATTTTTATTTTTTTCAGAAAATATATGACAATTAGAGATTTCTAGCCCTGATCTAATTTAAGTAAGCTGGCTCTGAGTGTTTGTGAGAATCCCAGCTGCAGATTTTGGACCTCATTTTGACTGACACATTCTTAATTTCAGTATGTCAACAACAGAGAAAAAGCATCTCATTTAACATCTGTTATCATGGTTTTACACCAGCAGCAGAAATTTCAGTTGCTCTTTCAGTCATGCCCCATAAGTGGCTGAAGGCCTGTTTTGCAAAGCAGTATGATGCCTGTGTACATTCCTGGGCTGGTGTTACCTGTTTGTTCATAGACTCATAGAATCCTGGAATCATCAAATGGTTTGGGTTGGAAAGGCCCTTAAAAGCCATCTAGTTTCAATCACCCTGCCAGGGGCAGGGACACCTTTCACTAAACCAGGTTACTCAAAGCCCCATCCAAACTGACCTTGAACATTTCCATAGCAGGAATGTGGGAAATTCACTTTCCCACATTTCCAAGAGCAAGTACATTTGGGAACATGGAGCCGTATATTGAGGACCGGGCCCTGAAGATGTACCAGTGCTTCCAAGAGAAAGCCACAGGCCGTTTTTCTTGGAAAATAGAAGAAAAAAATGTATATTACAGGTTTCACATTTCTGACTGTAATTGTGCCCCTTCCTTCACCATTGCTGAAACACCAGCTCTGTCCCCTAGCAGACAGCCATTACTCATTACATCTAAGCCTTGCCATTTTTTTGAGGCTTCAGCATTAATTTGCTTGGGCTCTGTTATGTTGTTTGAGGTATTTTGAGGCAATTCAGGCATCCACAATGATCTTCAGGCAGTGCACACCTATCCTGTATTCCTGCAGGTGATTCCCACTCACTGAAGAAATCCTGCTCAAGTAAACATCAGCAACAGCACAAGTACAGAACTGTATAACCAGACTGAACACCCTGGAAAATTTTGCCATCAAAAGAAAGACAGCTCTCTAGAGCTCTCCTTTTCATATTCATGAAAGATGGCAGAACTGCAGAGGAGTGAAAGTAAACACCATGCATAATTTAACAAGTATTGGCTGCGAAAATATTTTTAAGATTACCTGCAGAAGACCCAGAAAAATGTGACTAATTCATGTTGTGGGGTGTGGAAAACAAGAGAGCCCTCATGCAGTTTGCCATGCTGCCTGCCTGATGAGTGATGGTACAGCTGAGTGATGGTACAGCTGGTGGTGCTGTTCTGGTGCAGCTGCACCTGTCTCTGGTAGAAATATTCCTATAGAGTGGTGGTGGTGGTGGTGGTGTCGTTGTTCTCAGTGCCATGCTGGGGCTCATGAGTGCACCTGCAGCCCCATTTCCACTGGCAGGCAGTACAGCTGCTTCCTGCCTGTCCTGAGAGCTCAGCCATGTGGTTAGGAAAGCTGGATTTTGGCTGGGTTTCCCTGGCATCTGCCTCAGTCTTATTTCCATCTAGCTTTTCCTTGCCATGGCTGAGTAAATGTTGCTAAAGGCAACTTTTTGAGAGTTTGGGATTTGGGGTGGAGAATGGATGGGAAAGAGTGGAAGTCCTGTTGGGATTCCATGTCTACCTATATACATCTGCTTTGAAATAAGAAGGAAAAATACAGAAGACAGAGTATAAAGCACCAGTTATTAGCAAGAAGCCGAAGACTGGCAATACTGAACTGGCATTCCCTCCTGAGCTGTATCCTCTCTCTAAAAGCAGCCTAGAACCAGCTGCTTTCAAGAAAGAACAAGAAACCTGGACACTACTATTATTGGGTAGTTTCCTCTGGGTAAAATGTCTTTTGAACCTGTATTAAATGAAGGAGGTGTTATAGTCTGAGAAATGGGTATTTACATTTATGCAAAAACTCTAGTCTTTTAATCCTTAGCAAATAATCACTTCCAGCAACATGAATAGAAATAGAAAGCCTTTCTTAAAGAGGCAAGGATTCCTGCATTCCAGTCTGGGCATATGGTTTGATTCTCTTCCAGTTTCAAGTTAGTGAAAATAAAGGCTCATAGTGAAATAAAGGTCAAAAAATGCAAGCAAAAATAGGCCAAAACAAAGCCAAAAATCTTTAGGAATTTAATTTCAGAAACCAAAGATGGGAGGCACTGTTAGGTGTTGCAGAGTGCAGGAGAGAGGCCATTGTCATTCCAAGCTGGGTTAATGCCAAGCCTCAGAACCCTGAGAAGGTGGTTTGTTCTCTTCCTTCTTTCTCTACCATGTAGATATGGCCTTTGGGTAACCTGGGCGTACAGCGGAAGAAATGTCAAGAAATCAAATTGAGTTTCTTTTTTGGGGAATACCCATCAAGCTGCAAGAAAGAAAAGGTCACTATCTATTTGACAGGGTTTAAAAACATTCCCCAGATGCTATGGCTGGTACAAAAGCAAAGATTGTGTAATTCTGGGGGAGCAGCAGGGGTCCTAGTGGTGTTTTTCCCATGTTCTCTGGAGAGAGAAGCCAATCAGAAAAATTAGCTACATTTTAAAAATTCTTCTAACTGCATGAAGTGCAGGCTTTTCTATTTGCTGTATTCTGTTGTATGCACTTCAGTTGTTGGATGAATGATAATCACTGTGGGATTTGTGGAAAATTTAACCTTACAAGACACCTCTTTCAGTACTGTTTGCAGGTAAGCTCTCCAGAGCACCATTTAATCAAATGGTAGTAACCATAAATTATTTTTTCATAAATTATTTTTTCATTGGAAACCAGATAAATTTAAAAGAGTGAGATGCTGAATCTTGAACACTCAAAAAGCAGTGAACAAAAACTCCCCAGCTTCTTGAAAATTGCCTTGAGTTACTCAGATGTAATTAAACTTTCATTTTAATTAAAAAAAAAAAAGGAAATTGTTACACTTTTACGAACAGCTATTTTTAAAATTTGAACCACCTGTTTCTCCTTCACATTTTTGTCTGTGTTGAATGAAGTATTACAAATTCAAGTACAGCACTGCTCCCCTCCCTGTTTCAGGGCTCTGTGGGCACTGGGTGCAGAGCAACACACTTCTGCAGGGTCTTCCAGGCAGGCACTTGTGTCACACTCATATTTTCTGGAAAAATCCCTTTGCCCAGGACTTTTCTCCTGGGAAGCTGAGAAACCTCAGAGCAAAAGGAAAACAATAATTATCTGATTTGCTTCTCCTGTGTTTTGCTCCTTTGGAATGTGTTTGGAGATTGTTTACCAACAGGTGGTTGTTTCACTGGTTTTCTGTGAATTATTTTGACTCATTGGCCAATCAGGGCCAAGCTGTGCCAGCACTCTGGAAAGAGTCACGAATTTCATTATCTCCTTAGCCTTCTGTAAGTATCATTTCTGTATTGCTTAGTATAGTTTAGTATTGTATTCTTTAATATAATATAGTATCATAAAATAATAAATTAGCCTTCTGAGAACATGGAGTCAGATTCATCATTCCTTCCTGCCACGGGGCACCCCACAAATACAATACACTTGGGAGCCCTTTGCAAATGCCACTCAATATCTGGAGGTGAGATCATTAGGTGTTGACAGCCATGTTGGTTTGTAGACGGCACAGAGAGCCAAGGGATTAAGGATTGAGTCTCCTGCCTCCTCCTTGTGTGCTGGAGGGATGCAGTGCCCAAGCAATGCATCTCTATGTGTTTGCACAGCGATCAACTGCATCAGTTGTCCCCAGCTTCTTCTCCAGCCTGGACCATGCTCCTTCCAAAGGAATAGTGGGCAGAGCCAAAAGTCTGAGCAGTGGGAGCTGAGAATAGCTCCATGTGGGGGTGTGTGTGCGTGTGGGGGAAGGTGGAGGCACCCCCAGCACCTTACTGGGATAAGGGCAGAGCAGGGACCAAAGCTGCCATGAGAGGAATTGCCCAACAGCTGAGTCCAAGTCCCCATGCAAAGAGCCACCGCAGCCGTGTGATTCACAGCCCTGCTTGACTCCATAAGAAACACAGCTGATCCAGAAAAAATTCCACCCACATTTTATACAGAATAGAAAAAAGGCCTGTTTTTCAAAATATGTTTGGTTTCTACAGGTTTTGTCAATAAGCCCAACACAGACTCGTGCTTTAGGTTCCCAGACATCCACAGGTTCCCTCTGCGCCCTGGAGTCAGGGCCTTCCCTCCTGCTGCTCCTTCTCCAGTGCAATGAACATCACTAGTTTCCTTCTGGCACAGGTGTGTGGTCAGGCTAAGGGCACAGAAAGCCAGTCTGGCAGTAAAAATGCATGCACATATCCACTCTCAAATCCAACAGGCAAACAAGAACTCTTTCTCCAGAAAACCTTTGGCTGCAAAGGAAAAAGTCCTGCTGCAAGCCCCTGCATGGGAGGTGCAAGTGAGTTTCTGCAAGCAAAGAGCAGATTTCTCCTGGGAAAAGACTTTTACTGTAATTCCCACCTTATCCATGATTTTCTTTCAGTCTCTGTTCACTGTTAATTATTTTTTCAGACTCTACCAATTTATCCTCTCTTTTTCCCAAGGCAATTGCTTCAAGGTACTTCAGCATTAATGGGCCATGTGTTTATTTTTAGCTCTGCATCTCCTTAGTGTAGGAGAACCTGGTGGATGGCAAAATAAGCACCTCTAGCCATCAGATTCTGCCTCCAGTGCCCTTCCAGATACTATTCTGTCTTTTTTTTTCAATGAAGTGACAGTAAATACATGGTGGTGGCCTGCTGCACAAGATGTAACATGTGCATCTCTGTGACAGGCACCTGCTGGCAGACACCAGCTGGAAGGGCAGAAATGCTTCCAGCAAATTGCGGGACACCAGCTTCACCTTTCTGCGAGTGCACAGAAACAGCAGAGAATGGAGGAACACTCCAAAAGGACACCATTCCTCAGTACAATTGCAGACTACCCCTTTCATCCCAGCTGGAAGGGCTTCACAAAAGGCATGTCAGTGCTGAAGCACCCCAGAAAACGTGAAACTTTACTGAAGGTCTAACTGGTGGTGAGGAGGGTTGGGACAAAATGCTGGCACAGGGACAGCCCAGAATAAGCCCCTGGGCTTCGAATTTGGCAAACAAGTTCCTGGCTCAGGCTTGTGGTGTCTGAAGCAGCTGTGTGCCAGCACTGCAGGTGGTACAGAGCCCTCAGCACTATGGCAAGACTAGAAACAAAGCTCAAAGATGACAGCCCTAAATGATATGCACACACGCTTTCCAGGCCATGAGAATTCCCAAAACAAGGAGGACCAACCTGAAATCAAAAGGTATCTTCAATATCTTCAGGTACCACAGAGGGAAGCCAAGTGCCAGAATTATTGTCATTGGGGCAGGAAGAAAATCCATGAGCAGTGGAAGTGGGTAAAACTAATTTTGTGTTGAAGTGACTACACAAGAGGGTATAGGATGTCAGGGTGCAAGCCATCATGGGGGCTGTAGATGTTTCTAGGGCATTATTAATCTCACCCTAAAGGAGATGCCAGCATTCAGTCAGAGAAACTGTACCATTTCTTCATCACAAGACTGCAAAGGTGCCTCCCTTTGTCATCTTAAGGGAACACTACCAGAGTGGTTCAGTCACCAGTGATTGTTGGGGAAAAAATAAACCCCCCAAAAAACACTGTCCTTAACCCCTGCCCATGTATAAAGACAGATCTGTTGGGCTACAATACCAGAAATATAATTCTGTATAATGGGATAAAATCTTGCAAAATAATTGTCACAATGTTTAGCACTGTAAAGCCAAAGAGGATCCTCCCAGAGCCAGTTATGGCTTTTGGGGAAAACTCTCTTTGCTATATAGGAATTTTTTCAAAGACATCAGCGTTCATTCAAAGGAAAAGCTGTTTAAAAGGTCATATCTGAACTTTTTTATTTACTTTAATTTAATTCCTTTAGTTTCATTAAGGAATTGAGAAGTCTAAGGAAAGAACCACATATATTTTTTAGGAGTCTTAGATGAACAAAATTACTGACACATTTCTAAGATTTACTGTGTGTGCACAAGAGCCCAGGGAGGTAGAAGAGGCCTTTCTGGGCAGCATCTGGCCAAATCACACATGTTCTGGCCAAAGGATACAGGGTCCAAGAGCTTTTACCTCTCCTCTGAGCAAGTGCTGCTCACAGGCTACTGTTTGGCCTTGGGATATTTAACTCATTTTGATTCTTTTTGAGGGTAATTTGAGAAGATTGAAGCACATGCAGGGTACCTGGAGTGGCAGGTCTGACTCAGCAGTGGCTTGATCACTGAGGCACCAAAGAGGGAGAGGCACCTTCATCACTGCACCTTTGCCTGGTGTTGCAAGGGAACAGAGCTTCTTGTTTCCCCATCTGCCCTCGCTGCTCCACCACCTTGAGGACTGCACTGCTGCATTGCAAAACATCCACCGCCTTGTCAGGGGTTGTGAAATGGCCTTAGGAGATTGCTCGTCCACCAGAAACTCAAAAAGCTCCATAAAGTCAATATACATCAACACTAGTTTTATCTCCTTGAAAACACATGTGTAGGAAGGGCTCAGCAGCTGCACAGTTTCCCTTACCACTGTTTAACACATGATTTTTTGATTGGCACTGTGGCATCTTTTAGTGGCCATATCTGCAATAGTCCATGCTTGAATATTCCATCTTGGAAGAAGCATGCAATCCTGGAGCACAATGATGTGATGTCACATTTTCCAAAGAGTTGTACCCACTAACATCAGAAAAATAAAGGACCCGTGTGGCTTAATTAACTGGAACAGAGCTTATTCCTGCAGTGCTTTGGTTGATCTGTTCAATGTCAGACATGACTTTTCATCAGTGGGACACTCTTCTTGGGCTGACATTTTATATTGGGCATGGTGTGTGTGGGGCTTTTAAAGCTCAAGGCTTTTCCTGACTATTTCCTAGACAAGTTTTCCATATTGACACGTAGGATCTGCAATGCAGAAGTGTTTCCTAAAGAACTTCCAAAACACTTCACTCACCACATGTGGTCCCCTGCCAACCCAGCAGCTGGGAGCAGCACTGTGGCTTTGCTGGGCTGTAGTAGAGCGGCCCAATTACATGGAATACACAGCTCCCATGACTGATTTCCCAGGCCTGGCACCTTGCTGATTGCAAAAACAAAAACCTGTAGATGAAGGCTGTGAGTCACATGACCTCTTTGCAGGATGCTGACACAGCAGTGTCCTGTGCAAGCAGCAGGAAAAGCAGGAGCCAGGGCAGGTCACCCCAGGACTGGGCTGTGTTTGCAAGGGGAAATGCCTTCTGACAAGTTCTTCTTTTCAACAGGCAGGTCTCCATGCTTATCTCTGGGGCTGAAGGTTTTCTTCAAAGCAGACATCAGGGAAAAACACCACCTGTACTTTGAGTGCTCCTGGCCTCCTTCTGACCTTAGCTCAAGCCCCCCTCTGGGAGTGAAATCTGGATGAAGGGGAGGATTACCTCTCTCCTTACATATCAGTAATTAAGTGCAAAAGGATAAGGAGAAAAACTCTGGGATTTCATCCAAGAGAGGCCAGGACAGGGGACTGGGAACTTTGTGTGGGTAAAAGTGTGGAGGTCAGGAGGTCACCCATACTGGTGTAGTGCTGGGCAAGGAGGGGTCAGCAAGCCCCATTCATCCTTGTTCCTCCAGTTGCAGGATTTTAATAATGCACAATGCAGGGAAATGCTGCATAAAGCAATTATTCATAAAGTCCATCCAACTAATGTGTGAATGAATTCCAAAATATTAAGTTTGCCCTTAGCCCTTAACAAAGAACATGTTGAATCCCATTTGGATCATTGATTTGAAGTGAGAGTTCAATATCAAAATGCTTTTGACATATTTGCCACCTCTGTAGATTATAGAAGTTATTTGCTGTTGCTGCATTTTTTATTTGTCTCCTGACTCTGGGAGCAGAGTTGGCACGTGTGATCTCAGAGAGGGGGGTCTCTCTGGTTAGCTGATGGCTGGTGGCTGGCCTCAGGAGGACAAGGTAATGAGATGTGCTTGCAGAAGGTGTCAGGAGCCGCTGTGCCACAGCCAGCCTCTCTGGGGAAAGCACACGGATGGGCAGGAGAAGGACAGGGATTCATCCACTCCTGTCAGCTCCCCCCCATTTCACATTAGAGAGGTCAGCACACATGCTAGGAGGATGTATATGCAAAGTCATTATGGGACTTGAAATTGAATGTAAAGCTTTTTTCAGTCCAGGGGGAAAATATCTCACTGAATTGGATGGCTTTTGACCCCATTTTGGGTCCACAACATGCCACTAAAGGGAAACCAGTAAACTCTGTGAAAACTGTTCTGCAAAATTTTATAGTGCATTTTATATCTTTTTTCATTTTTTAGCAGGAGAACTCCACACCAGATGTTCTTTCATCTTCTTGCTTTCCTTCCCTGCTGTTGACAGTGATTCAAATCCACTGAGGGCAGAAAAGCCACACAAGTACTTAGATGATGAAACATAAAGCTTAATACTTAGATAAGAACTTGCACAAAGATTAGGCACTTGTAATTAATACTAATCTATAAGTTTTATTGATGAGCATTTCACCCAAGAAATACATTTTCTATGTCTATAAAGTATTTTCCCAAGTTTCTTCACAGTCATATAACTATCAAAGTTTGATGTGTTTTTATCTCCATAACATAATTGCTGGCTGGGATTAGGAAGAAATGTATCCATATGTCCTACAGATATGTTCTACTTTCCCCAGTGCATTCCAGTGTGGATTTGGGTTTTTTGAGGCAGTTTTTTGTGTGCTCTGTGGCTTCATTAATAGGTCGCTGCTGAAGAACCAAGAAACGAGACCACTGGCAAATCCTGGTGTCACAGTTTTGCACTCCTGTGCAATGTGGGGATGTGGGGACATTTTCATTGCAAGGAGGTTAGACTAGCCTTCCTTTAGAGGTACCTTCCAACTCTAACTCTTCGATGATTCTATTCTGGCCTCTGGGTCAGTGACATCTTGGTCTTTATTCCCAAATCTGGTCTATTTTGCTGAGGATTAGGATAACATGCTGGAAGTTTTTGCAGAGCGTATGTTTGTGCCATGAAGTTGCTTCTCAGAGTCAAAAAGCCCATGCTGGTGCAGGAGTTGACTGCTGGTGATGAAGTATGATGCCATCTCAGAAACAGGGGAATTGAAGGAAGACATTCACACATGAGATGTTGGCCAATCTGTCAATTAGGCCACAGCTTTCCTGGAGAGGGAAAGAAGGTGTTTATCTCCTTGAAGCCACGTGAAGACAGGGAGAAGGAGAGGGCACACAGTGCTACAGAGACCAGCACCTTGTGTCAAGTGGGACCAAGATGAGGATTGGAAAAAGGCCACCTGCTTGTTGGAGTTATGAGTCAATAAATCAGACATCAGGCAGGGAGATGCATTGCTGCAATTACTTGCAAGCCCCTGTGTGTGACTTTGTGCAAAGGAAGGAATGACAGCTGTGATGGAGGATGCAATAGAAGCTCTGCCAGTGATGCTGGATGTCCTTTGCATAGAGTCACCACCCTGGGGCACAGACATGGAACTGCAAATCCATGTGTCAAAGCTGGAGCCAAGCCTGGCTGCCCAAGCTGACACGTAGTCCTGGCCATGTGGGCAGCAGGCTGTTCTGCAGGCATGTGGGGCAGGCAGGGGTCAGTGGGGGATGCACCCCTGGGACATAGGTGAAATGATGTTCTGAGGGATCCCTGAAGGGAAACAGAAGGGCAAATCATGAAGAAGGGTCTTTCCTCACGCAAGTGGAGAACTGTACTGGTGTGCAGTGTTGCACCCCCTGAAAATCCCTTGTTGCCTTTCAGATGGGAAGGAGCATTACTGAAATGCTTTAAAGGTGCTGTGTCATAATTCCCCCAACCCAAAAAGATGGATCCTAAAGAGCACTTTGTGATGAATAAATGATGTGACAAAAAGGAACAAGAGTGAGTATGCAAGTGCTTCCCCCACTCACATGCATGGTTGAGCTCTTCCCTGCTGCTTCCTCACAACCTCTTTACCTTTCTATTTTGTACTTATACAAATATGCACCCTGTACTCTAACATACCCTATAGCCTTGCTTTATAATCTGTTATCACTTCATCTTCCAGCACTTGACCGCAGCACACTGCACAGCCTGACCCACCTTTGAGATAACTCATTTGTGCTCTCGCTTTGAGGGGCTGACTCACAGCACCCCACAGCTGCTCCATGCCTTTGTGTCCCTCTGCACTGCAATGAAAGCAGGGCATGGCACCCAGCGGGCTCCCTCCCACGGGTGGGCTCCTTTCCACAGCCCCCAAATTCACAACTACTTCTGCTGCTGCTGTGTAAATGAAAACTGCAGGATCAGAGCCCTAAGGGCTAGAAAATATTGTAGTGTTAACGTTTATTCAGTCTTCTTGGGCAACTCAGCTGGCAGGTCGTTAAGTAACAGCTGAGAAGGAGGCAGCAGGCAGGAGTGCTTGAGAAGAGAGAGTGAGAGGCTGGCAGTGGGAAGGAGGGGACGGATGGGGCTCACAGCAGGAACTCCCAACTCTAAACCCTGAGCAATATGTGCTGCATGTCAGAGGCAAGTAACAGGAGAGGAGACAGTAGTGGTTTTCATTTAATAGGGAAACATCATTTCTGCAAAATGCTGCCTGCAATATTTTGCCTCTCTGCAGCACAAGTGTGGTATTTGTGGGAGAGCTCAAGTGTTTGCAAGTCATTGAGCACGAATACAACATCTCTCATGTTCCTCCAAGTGCCTGACTGCCTGGGGAGCAGCCACTGGACTCATTGAGCCAAAGTCAATGGGAATTTGACACTGTGGATCTGCTTTCCCAGGGATAGCAGCACCCATTTTCCAGGCAGTGTTCTCCATTCCTAGCAGCTGGGCATGTGCTGCATGGCACCCAGAGCAGTGTGGTAGCACAGGGCAGTGCCAGGACACCCAGCTTGTTAGCCCCCACCCAGAGCCAGGTTCCAGGGGCTCTGCTCATCCTGCCAACATCAGAGACAGGGCACAGGCAGAGCAAGTAAAAGGAGATTTGGACATCTCCCAGCCCCCCATCTGATTTTCCCACTTGGATTGCAGACTCTTTGAGTAGGGGTCATCACTGGAACACAACCCAGAAATGTTTGGGTTTGGAGATAATCGAGTAATAACAGGAGATATTAGTTCTTCAGAAAAATTGTTGCTGGATGCTCATCTCCTTGGATGATTCATTATTGATGGTCTCCACGTGACTTTTTTCAGCAGTCTCTTTTGAGTTCAGTTACATGCTTCTTCATTTGTAGAGAAAGAGGAACTGAATGAACATGTCACCAGCTTGTCACTTTTTCATTCCTCTTTCTGCCATGGCCCTTCCTTTAATAGTCTGAACCAATTTTAGAAAAGTCTCTGATGTCATTGATGATCCATGGCCTCTGAGAACTGGAGAGCCAGCTACCAGTCAACGTGGGCTCACTGTCACTAGAGGAAAGAACAGTACTAACACAGGCAGTGCTGGAGCAAAGCTGATGATGTGATGTACAATCTCCAGCTGCTTCAAAAATTCCATTTTTAGTCCTTTTATTGATTAAATTGACAGATCCTACCCCTGTTCAAGAGACATTTTAGGCTGAACTAAATGCAGCTATCAGATATAGAGATACCAAATATGCTGCAAGAGAAAAACAATGAATCTTTAAAGCCCCGGTGCCCCGCAAAGACACAACTTGTGACCTACCTCAGTGCCCTTAACCCATGTAGAACAGCACTGTGCTCAGCCCAAGCCCTCAGTCCAGGCATCAGTATGCCTCATCCTTGTTGCAAGGGAGAATAAATGAGGGCTGGGCTCCCCCACAGCTGAGCAGTGGGTCCTCATCCTGGCTAAGCATATCATTGCATGAATAAAGAGGCAAATCTAGTTCAGTTCTATCTCAACCTCACTGCTGCATCAGTGCCAGGGGCCCTGCGACAGAGCCTGGGAGAGACAGCTACTGGCTGGGCAGCAGGAGCTCCAGATGGATGCTTGGCTCTGTGCCTCTTTTGCCACAGCTGGAGCCACAACTAATGATGAAAAGCCACCCAAGGCCTTTCCGATATTCCTTGAAGTCATCCCTGAACTTCCCTGGTTGGGCAAGAGCAGTAGGAGTGGGGAAGGACAAAAAAAAAAATCTCTCTCCTCTATCAGTGAGAGGGAGGAAAAAACATGAGGGTGGAACTACAAGGGTGAAATTAGCACTCTGCCAAAAGCCAGTCAGGAGTCCTCCATGGATTTCAGAATATGACAGAGAGAGAGGAAAACCCAATATATTAAATCTAGCCACACTTGAAAACTATAGTACCACATAATTCCTACTCAGATGCCAAACCTAAACTGTGGTGAGAGAGAGACTTGCTTGGCTGGAGGTTGGGCTAGCAACACACTCAGTACCAGCTGCTGTGCAAACTGTGTTAGCAACTTCTGTTCAAGACACATATTGCAAGATGTTGCTCAAGCTATATAACTGCAATTTCTTATTAATTCTGGGTATAAAAATCAGCTAATGAAGGTGTTTCAATAAGCAATAATATTGCTTATTGCATCAGTTAGGAACAGCCTGAAGTAAAATCCAATCTTACTACGAAGAGCCTGTTACAGCCTGGCATGCAGGAAAGGCCATTGGCAAGGTGGTAGCTCACAAACCCAGCAAAATGGTAGCTCACAAACAAGGTGGTAGCTCACAAACCCAGCAAAGTCACCTGGTGATTCCACATGTCCCTAGGAGAGCCTTCATCCTGCAGGATCAATAGAAGCCTGGTGTAAATGGCTCTGCACTGCCAGCCCTGGAAGTACTGGAGAAGAAACGGCAATAAGACTTTGATGTACGGAGGCCCTGGGCCTCTGGGCCTTCTGCATGTAGGAGCAAGACAGGTAAAGCCATACTGGCCACTCTCACTGGCTGTGATAGAGCAGCTGAGCATCTCAACACCACAGGGATGGCTCAGAGCAAATGTCCCTGTCATGCTGGTGCCTCAATGGCTGAGCAGCTCAGAGACATGAGGTCCTCAAACCCCTAATCTGAATGCTCCTTGGATGATGGGGGTAATTCAGCACACACACTGGCAACTTGTCAGAGCCAGGCTGGGTCCAGCCTTTGCAGGCTGTCCTGTGGCAGTGATGAGGATCTTCCACAGCAGAGGTAACTTTGACAAGGCAGTGGTTTATGTCACCACAATCACTGACCAGGCAGATGTTGCTCCACGCCTGGCGAACAACAGGGGCCAAATCACACACTAGGCAAATTCTCCAGAAACAGAGTCCTATGGTAATGCTAAATGGAATCTTCCCACATCCAGCTGGGGCTTTTTGTTTAAAGTATCCATATGCTTTGATTTGCAGGCAGCAGAAAGCTCTGCTTGAGATACATCCATCATAAATTAGAGCTCTTTATTTTATGCTCTACTCTTCTGATTTTATGACCATGAATGGTAACTTATGTCTGAAGAGATTTATTGCTTTGCTGTCACTCTCCTGTCACAGTGCCACCCAACACCCAATGCTGGCACTCAGAGGTGTGCTGAGGCGTGCAACAGCACTGGGCAAAAACAGGCTGGGCTGGTTTTATTTCTGTGCTCGTTATCATTTCAGATTTATAGGTGGCCCTCGTGTGCTAAAGTCAGAGCTGGGTTCAAGCAACATGAATTCAAATCCAGGCCATGCCTAATGTTTCCTGTGATCTCTGCAGGAAGTTTCATAAATCCCTAAGCTACAAAATGGAGATAAACTCTCCTGAAACTTTACTGCCCCTAATACATTGTCCAGATGATCTGCTTAGACTAGTCCTTTGGGCTGTTAGCTGCTTCTGCAGAGGTGTTTGCACATCTGGCCCTGAATTTGGCTGAAAACTTGCTCTCCACATGTGACAAGTCAATAAATAGCATTTACGCCTTCTGGCCTTCAGTAAGATGAGAGGCTTCCCAAAAAGCCTCTGCAGGGCTGGGGATGCAACAGCCCCACTGCCAAACAGGATACAGGAGCCAGGCACCGCAGGCAACAGCTCAGTACAACAGACAAGCCAATGAGTGTGTTACCAATAAAACTGTGCTTTGGTGTAGTTGCAGAGAAAATGGATTGATGCTGGGCCTGGACTGCTGTGAGGTGATCCTGTTGGGAATTTGCCATTCCTTAGATCCATGTTCCTGCCCTCATACATCCCCAACGCTGTTCAAAAACATTGCTGGGGGCGGGATCTGCAGCTTGTGCCCATCAAATGTCAGCAAATCACTGGCAGTGCCTGTGCTGAGGAGGTTAGGATGAGGTTGAGGAGCTTGTGCTAAAACTTAGTCCTCCTGGCAAAAGCCATGTCAGGCAGTCAGGACATCCTACCCCAAGAAGAAAGGAAGTGGCAAGGCTGTGCTCTCATAACAGAGAGTAGATGACAGCTCAGGGATATTTTATTTGTTTTAATTTGTGGTATGCAAATTCAAATGCTGCAGCAGATGTTCTCTAGTCTTTAGTCAGAATATGTTTTCTGAATGTCACTTTAGTGATCTTTCCTGCTTTTTTTTGTCAGGTTGGTGATCCCCTGCACTACATTTCTTTTTAGTGCTTCTTTATTATTTAGTGGCAAAACAAGCATTTATTCTTCTAGAGGTTAGTGTGATCTGGATATCATCTGGCCTATTTTTTGTATTTTGTGGAAATATCCACAGCCTTCTGCAAAGCTGATGGAGAGACTTCTGACAGTCATCAAGCTATGCAAAAAAATCTTAAATTATTCCGTTTGGGGAATTTCTACCGGAAAGATGACACGGAGTGATGCACTTCACTCAAGTGTCCTTGAAAATACATTTTATCACATCACTTTCATGTC
Source organism: Molothrus aeneus (assembly GCF_037042795.1). Classification (NCBI taxonomy): domain Eukaryota; kingdom Metazoa; phylum Chordata; class Aves; order Passeriformes; family Icteridae; genus Molothrus; species Molothrus aeneus. The sequence continues at coordinate 32,730,356 of NC_089650.1, read as the reverse complement.
AAGAAAGTGCTGCAAGCACTGATGGAAAAAATTCAGTATTCAATGTGCTTTCTGAGAGCTTTCCAGCAAACATACAGGAGTGCAGCAAAAGCCTCTATTTTTATTTTAATATTTGCATACAACTCCTCATCAGAAATCCAGGTGTGCTGGAGCTAGCAAGATCCAGAAGGGCTGTGGCCAGCTAGCAAAGGGGAGAACATCCCCCAATGCAAAAAAAAAAAAAAAACAGTTTTCAATCTTGCAAAAAACACAGTAGTCCCTTTAGCTGGTCAAAAAGCCAGAACAAGGGCTGGATGCTTTCCCCAGACTTTCTCCTGGGAAATCCATGAATCAAGGGCCAGGGCATCATGTGCAACATCTCCATGGGTTGTGAGCTTGTAGTCATGTGGGGAAAATTTCCATCCAAAGGTGAGTGGGATCTTCCTCTGTAGCTCTGTGGGGATGCTGCAAAGCTCCTCTGTGAATGTCACTTTGAGGGTTTGGTTGCTTCAGCCTCTGCTCATCATGACTGTTCTCAGGGCTGCTTCTTCTAACAGGCTGTTTTCCTTCCTTCTGTGATTCAGGCTTAATTTTGTGTCATTTCTGAGTTTCACCTGAGCAAGAGAAATGTAAAAATCTTCTTTGTCTAGAAAATTATTTTAATTAGCAGTAATTTACTAAAAAGTTCTCATGTGAGCAATGAGAAAGATTAACATTACACATTGAAAATACATCCAGGTGACAAATGTGTTTCTTTTACAAGACAACGTTTGACTCACTTCAATTTCAATGGGTACTGGGAGATTAGTTTTTAGTAAATATGGTCCTGATCCAAAGCAATCTTGCTGAAGGGGGCAACTGTCTGTTCATCCAAGTGAAATGCTGATTCCTCTGACAAATGCTAAGCTCACCTGAAATCTCAATCATCTGAACCAATTTCTACAGCAAAGTTAGAGTGACAAAGGAATGATGCATCCAGACCAAGGGACTAGATGTTCCATCTAGTTTCCAGACTAGATGTCTCTGAGGCCAAGCCACCACACACTGGCTTTGCAGAAAGCTAAAATGTGGGCATTTTCATCCTATTTTCTGTTGGAGAAATTTCTGAGAGTACTGCTTATAGTGAGGGGAGCACAGGGTCAAAGCAGAGGTTGATGATTTTGATCAGCTATTTGCATGGGTTTTGTTTGCTGTAGATCAAAGCAGGTACTCAGGTGGCGTGCACAACAATGTGCATATGTTAATGTGTACTCTCATGTATATAACCTTTGGAGGAGTTTGGTTGCCTGTGTGAACAATTAGTTGGGGTCAGGCTTCAGGAGGGGTTGGGTGGGATAGCAGCAGACTGCAGAGCAGCTTCAAACAACAGTTTGTATGTGATACAAGGAGCTGCTGTGTCCCTTGAAGGCAGAGAGGCCCTGCAGACAGACCTTCACAAATCAGAGGGCTGGGCAATTACCAGACACATGAAGTTCAACACAAAGTGCCAAATTCTGTACCTGGGACAGGACAACCCTGCATGTAAGGACAGACTGGGGAACAAGATGCTGGAGAGCAGTGCCATGGAAAGGGGTCCTGGTCAATGGAAAGTTGAACAGAGTGAGCAGTGCCCTGGCAGCCAGGAGGCCAATCCTGTCCTGGGGGACATCAAGTACAGCATCACAGCTGGGCAAGGGAGGGGATTGTCCTGCTCTGCTCTGCACTGGGGCAGCCTCACCTTGAATATTATGTGAAGTTTTCGTCGCTGCCTTATAAGAAAGATGTTAAAGTACTAAAGAGTGCCCAAAGGAGGAAGACAAGGATGGTGAAGGGCATTGAGGTGATGCTGTGTGAGGAGTGGCTGAGCAAGCAACCTTGTTCAGCCTGGAGGAAACTGAGGGGAGATCACACTGAAGTCTACAACTTCCTCATGAGGGGAGAAGAGGGGCGCCTCTCCCCTCTTCTCTGAGGGTGCCCAGTGACAGGACCCAAGGGAATGGCCTGAAGATGTGTCAGGGGAGGCTTAGGTTAGGTATTAGGGAAAGATTAAAAGATTCTTCACCCAGAGGGTGGTTGGGCACTGGAACAGGCTCCCCAGGGAAGTGGTCACAGCACCAAGCCTGTCTGAATTCAAGAAGTTTTGGACAACACTCTTGGGCACATGGTGTGACTCTTGATGATGGTCCTGTCCAAGGTCAGGAGTTGGACTCAATAATCCTTGTGGGTCCCTTCCAATTCAGCATATTCTGTGATTCTGTGAATAGCTGCTTGTCAGTGATAGAAGTTGAGGAGAACAAAATGCCACAGTCGTGAGCGAGGACATCCCAGTTGTTCAGGCTTAACACTGCTTAGTTCAGGGCAGGACTGGAAGTATCATTATGGACAAAAATAAAACCCAGTTGTTGTTGGAAGCTTTCAGAACAAAAGCAGGCTCGGAGTACAGCCAGTACCCTTCTTCTTGGCTGTGTCTCCCCCAAGATACAGTTGGAAAGGCGCAAAAAAGTGGGATTTTATTTTTTTACTTAGTCACAATGGTGTTTCCCCTCCATCTCACTTGTCCTTTTCACAGCACTTCTTGGTGCCCACCATTTTTTGTTCACTACTATATTTCTATGAAGAAGGACACAGTGCTAAGAAGGTTGTTGCCACTGCCATGGTCTAAGGTCAGAGGAGAAGCAAGATTTGCAAGGAGGAGTCATGTCTTTTAGACCAAACAATACACTCAGAAAAAAAATGGAGACACCCAAATGCTCCAAAACCTTGCCTGCTCTTTTCTCCTGCCTGTGTCTGATGGTCTAATAAAAGCTATGAGTTCTCCTGACAGAGCCTGTCTCCTGATGCCAAGGGATGTTCACTTTGCTCTAACATAGAGTGAGTGAGCATAGAGACTGCAGGGTGCTTTGTCCCTGCATTCAGGAGTCTCATGAGAGCCTTCCCACATTCTTTGGTGGGTGCAGACTGAGAACTCCCAAGCAGGAGAGACCTCCCTGTTGTGCAAAGCAGTCCTTTGCATAGTCAGATGCACTGAGGGCACTGAGCCACCTGGTCAGCTAATTGTGTCCAAATGCCTTGCAGCATGTATAGACAAACTCTAGAGCAAGGAAGCACTGTATGTATTTAGTCATGTGCTGAGAGAAACACACAACCAGCCAGCTGCCTTTGTCCCCACCAGCCAGCCATGCCAGCTAATATCTCTAAGCTGAGCCTGTTTCATCCTTGATGGTATTTAATGAGTGATCTCTCTCCCAGTCCTTATCTCAACTCATGAACCTTCATTAAACTTTCTCTTCTCTGTCCAGCTGCAGAGGGGTGTGAACAAGAAGCTTTCATGTGTGCCTGGCATCTGGCCAGTGTCAAACCATAAGAGTCAAGTACCAGGCATGAGAATTTCACTGTTGGGCTGAAAGAGCCCTCAGTACACAGGCTGGTTTAAGTGCAGAGGACCAGGTCTGCAGGGAGCTGTGTTTTTTTTTCCATCCCAGGGCTATCCTGCTTTGGGCTGTGCAGGTCAAACAGGACCTTGGTGAACACAGGCTGGTGTTTCCTTGGCCAGGTGCTCCTCACTCTGAGGCTCCTGGGAAGCAGGTGGCCTTGCTGCCCTGAGGAGAGGGGCCACAGCAGGAGCAGCTGGATGCAGGGGACATGAGGGATGAGACAGTATCCTGCTTTGCACTTTTGGGGTTCCTGGGAGCCTGGGCCCTGCAGCTGGGTTCTGTGCAAAGAGTAATTTCTGCTTCTGCCCTAAAGAGAAGGCAGAATGGTTTCAGGTCCCTGCTGGCGCTGCTGACACACCGTGAAGCAGCCACAGATGAAAATGCTTGTTTCCTTGAGCAAGGATTAAATAGCTCACCAAATGAGATTGTTGTGGTTTCTGACTTATTTCAGTTTTGCAAAAATATTAAAAGAGGGTTAAACCAGGGAAAGAGTTCACTTCCTCTTATCCACTTCCTCAAATCCAGATTGCTCTTTGGAGGCAGTGGCAGCAATGATCACTCATCCCTGAGCTCCCTTCCCTCTCTCTGTGTCCTGGATGAACAGGGTGGGATGTGGGGAGCAAGGCAGCCCCTTTTGTGTGCTCAATTTTCACACCCACACATAAGCACTTTCCTTTCACCTGTGGTCACATGTAGCATCATTCCATCTTAGGACTGACTGCATTTTATCAAAATTATGCAAATTGATGCCCCTCCTCTCCCATGCAGTCTGAACTCTGGAAACTCACTTGATTACTTCTTTTAATGCATGAGGTCTGCTTCAGTTCTGAATCCCAATAAAGATGAGAAAACTGCAGAAGTCTGCTAGACAGAAAGAGTTGAATTTATCTTTTTTCCGACCTGACAGGGAAAGGCTGGTATAAGCAATCTTGGAGGAGACATACTCCAAGGACAAGGACAAGAGCTGGCAGGGACAGTGGGTGGCCTTGGCAAACCACCCTGCAGTGAAACCCAAGAGAAACCACAGCTCTGCTTTCACCTCAGGACTGTTCACCCTTCAACCTTGCCTGAGGGAGGAGCCCAGAAACACTCCACATACCCCACACTCCCCTCCTCGTGGTCTGTGTTTTTTCTTTCCATGTGCCAAAGCAATACAGGCAGTCAGCAACTCCCAGGGCCTTTCCTCTTACAGCCAGGAGATATTTTTGGAGGTGGATTAGGTGGACTTGTTTGGTTGGCTTTTACTTGTCTCCCTCTGGATCAGATACCAGTGGCTCATCTTCCCAGGAGCAGAGAGCCTGGCAGGGAGCATGCTGGTAGACATGGCTTAGCTGGCTTTCCTTTCCTCGGGCAGATTGCCTCTCTGCATAATGATGGCCATATCCTCAGGCTGGCATGTGCCAGGTAATCCATACTGCAGGATGACTCTGCTCCAGAGGTCCTGAGAGCAGCACTAAAGCCATCAGCACTTGGGCAGTCAGTCAGGAGATGCGGCAGCCTCAGTAACCTCCAATCCCAGCCAGGAGATGTCCTGAAGGAACCTGACCTCCAGATTCCTTTCATTTTAGTCTGGCCTGAGCTTCAGAAGGGTAAAATGAGAATAACTGTGAGTTACTTACCACTCCAAGAGCATGACAGACAGTACCTGTGGCCACTGCCCTTTGCTGTGGATGGTGCTGTGTGGTGTCTGGGGGGGACCTGAAGCCCCCTGGCCCTGGGCAAGCAGCTGTGAGCCATGCCAGCCACAACACCATGAGCCCCTGGAGCAGCCACTCAGGGTCAAGGAGCTGCAAGCTGCAGGAGGTGAGCGATCTCCCTGATGGCAAGGACCCACAGCAGCCAAGGGCACACAGACAGGGAGAAGCAGCAGAACTGAGACTGGGGCAGACACCCCTGTGGGGTCTGATGCTGCATCAACACCATCAGAGCACACCACAGGCTGTGATCCCAAAGAATAAGCCACTTGAATCAGAAGATTCATATCCCTCCTGAAAGCCCAAAAGGCATAACAAGACTGGTATGACATCCCATTTTCAGGTTCTGGGGACACACACATCTTGATAATGGAGGCCTTGTGTGGCACTAACAGCATGGGCAGCTGCTTTTGGCTGATATGGTTGGGGCTAAAGGCAAACTGATGTCCTGTGGGCTCTTCTTCTCAGGAAATGAGGGTATTCAAGATGATTTTTAAGAATTTGGGCAGCAGCAATAGAAAAAGAGTAATTCTTTAGAGATAAGGGAGAGAAATAAACAAAGAAAAACTGGCAATGGTAAACACCATTGGGAGGGCATCTTGTCAAAACAAAGCAAGAGTCAGCTGGGGCTCAGGACAGATGGGCTGCTTTGGCTCAGCTGTGATTTTGTTGTTTACACAGCCCCTGAAGCCAGCCTAGGTCACTGATCTCAGCTGTCCATGACCACGAGCCCTTGCTCAGAGGAGTTCAGAGGAGACTGCTTTCAGGCCAGCACAGACACAATTCCACAACATGAGGCAGACAGAGATTTGGTGTTAGGTGTTATTTCTTCTAGACCAGCCTCCCAAGCAAGGACTGAGCTGACAAATACCCCCATTTAGGCATTCCATCTGTGTCTTTCATGCAGATTCTCAGGGACCAGGTTGATAGCTCTCTTGGTTAGAGTCAAAGCTGCTGCAGATCTCCCACTTACCAAGCTGGAGTCAGACACACTTAGGCTTTGCTGGAGCTTCACAACAGCAATGGTGCAGTGATATCACTTACTAACTGAGCAGAAAGTGAATTAAGGAATCTGTGTGAGCCAAACCTCCTTTGGTCACCTGTGTGCCCTCACCTACAGAAGATGCAAAGTGAAAACTTCCCACACAGCAGACCTGACTTCCCAAATCATTTTCCCACTGCCAATTTCTAGTCTTCAACTCACCAGCAATGGGAAATGAGAGATTAACAGTATTCAAATGGCTGTGTAGGACTCCTCACAACACTGTGGCAGTCCTGCTGTTTGTTTACAGTCCAAAACGAGTCACTAGCACAGGTCTCCAGATCCCTGTACGGCGCTTGCTGAACATTTTCCTGTGCTGACCGTCCATCTTTGCATCCCTACCTCGGCCCACCAGGTACCTCCTTTTCCCCAAACCTGACTCTGTGCAGCAGTGGAGCTGCTCATTGAGACTGAGGGCATTGACCTGCATAGTTTAGCTGCTGTTACACATAAGTGTACATACACACACCTGTATCTGTGCACATGTGTGCATACATATACATGCACACCTCCTGTGTGCGGCCCAGAGTGAGCAGAGACCCTTGTGCCCAGAGGCAGGAGGCTTTGTGCACACACTCTGCTTGCACAGGGCCCGTCAGGCCCTGATGGGTGCCAAGCCTTTCCTGTGCAAACATGGTGCTCCAGAGGTGCAGAAACAGGGAGAGCTGCAGCACCAAGCCATGAGACAACTGCACCCCACAAGGTCCCCCTCCATTGCCTTGGGCAAACACGTCTGAGTCTGGGTGCAGCACCCCTGGGGACAGCAGGTGACGTGCCTTTTGTGCCCCATGGCCAAAGCATAGGAGTTCTCTGGCTAATTTAGCAGTGCCCACCCAAATCAGGCCTGCTCCCCCCCGTGGGCTGCTCAGCAGCTGAGGTGTCCCGGGGTGACCGTGCTGCCCATGAGGCAGGCAGGGCTGGCAGAGCCGGGCTGGCAGGGCCGGGCCGGTAGAGGCCGATCCGGCATGGGCCGGGCCGGCAGGGCCAGCGCTGGCCGCCTGCCGAGCACAGCGTGTCCTGCCCCCCGCCAGCCCCGCAGCTCCCTCCGGCAGCCAATTCTCCAGCAAAGCTGCGGTGACACAGCAGAAAGAGCAGCGTTCACTCACAGAATCATGGCACAGAATCATCGAGCTGGAAGGGACCTTAAAGATCACCTATGGCCATGCCACTGCTATGAGCAGGAGCGCCTTGCACTAGGCCAGGCTGCACCAGACCCCATCCAGCCTGGCCTTGAGCATTTCAGATGAATCTCCTTCCCCTTCTGGGAGGCAGAGGGAAGGGCCAAGCTGGATGTTCAGTTGTGTGACCAGACACCCCAGAGCCATGCACGGGCACCATGCAGGCAGGGCTGGCAGGCAAGGTCTCCTGGAGCCTGCCCGAAACACTCCAGCCTTTAGATCAGTTCTAGGGGAGGTGAACCAGCCAGGAGCTCATTTGGATCAGGCACCCATGAGCTGTGCAGCAATTTCTGCCTGAGCACTAATGCCTGTGCCACCATTGTGGCCTGAATTAGCAGGGGAAAGGAACTCTGTGTAGTACATTGAAGCAATCCCACAAATTCACATTTCAGTCAATTCACATGTGTTCTTCAGGGAACAGATGCTTTTATTATGTGCAGATGGGTACAGGTGTTAAAACTGACCACAAGTACAGGGTAGTACAGCTCTGTATCCATGCACAAAGAACAGGAAAATTTGCTGCAAAAGATTGCCGTGGGAGACCTCCCTTGCAGTTTTCTTTCCCAGGTGTAAGTGACAAGATTTACTCAAACCCAGCTGAATCAGGTTTCTCGGTACCTGCAGCAGCCTTCCAGTGGAGACCTGGTGTAAGAGGTGCAGGTGGGCTGGGGGAGGCCATCCATCTGCACCTGCATTCCTCCTTTGAGACCAAAGCTGTTGCTTTGGGCCCTGTAAAGTGTGGAAACATCCCAGGGGGAGACACCAGTGAGCAGGCAGCCTGTTCCAAGCACTGGGCAGCTGGCCCTGAGCAGCCTGTGGTACTCTGGGCACAGAACCCTTTGCAAATGTAGAGGCAGGCACTGTCGGGGTAATGTAAGTTGCCCCAGGTTTGTTACAGCCAAAACATGCCAGTAGGCAGCTGTAACTGATGGATTTACCCCATCTGAGGTAGAGGAGTTGCTCTCTCCTGGGACCACCCCTGCATGGACTTTGCACATGCACTCCTCTGGGGTCAGCTTCCCAAAGTTTTACTCCAGATTCAGTTTCATCAGAGGAAAAAATTGTTGCAGCAGATGAGCTGACAGTGCATAATATCTGCTTGTCATCTCAGGGATGGGTGAGGGAAGGAGAGAGGAAGAGTTGTAGGTGCACAAGGCAGAAAAAAAGAAAAGAGAAAAAACCAAAAGTAGCCAAGATGAAAACAAAAAAAAGTCAAAAATACCCAACCAGCCCCCCTAGAATTAAGCTAGTCAATCTGCCTCTCTTTTTAAGCCAGTCAATTCCTCTCTTTCACAGCTGATTTGTCACTTGCTTGATGCCAATTGCTCAGGCAGGAATTACCTAATTATAGGTTGAGTTTTCCTGGAGTTTGCCTTACAACTCAACTGTGCATGATTCCCTGGCAGCATCTGTGCCAGCAGCTACTGTTGGCAGTCTTTGTATCTGGTAAGTGTGCTGCCTCTCCACAGGAGAGACATGAGAAGGTTGCTCCCACTTTTCAGGAAGATTTTTGGTTGCAGGCCACGCATGGCTGATAGCTCATGATTCCTGCTGTTGTCTTACAGTCAGGAGGAAATGGATAGTGAAATTGACTTCTTTCACTTTGTTTTCTTAGTTATTGTCAATTTACTTAACATGGGCGACACTGTTCATCCTATAACATTTATTAAAGGGAGAAAAAGCATGACAATGATTCATTCACGCAGAGCAAATTTTACAGGAAGGTTTCATTTATTTGTTGAGAAAAGGATTAAATTAAAACCAGAAGGGAAAAAGCCAAAATTAAGGAAAAAAAAAAAACAAAACAGGGGTAGGCTGGGAAGGGGTAGTCAGAAGACAGATAAGTGGGTGGGAAGGTGAGGCACAGCAAGGCATCTGTTGTCAAAAATGCCATCAAAAATAAATTGGATTACATCACTGGATTACATTGATTACATCATTCACACATACCTGAGGAGGCTGCTGCTGCTTAATCCATGGCTTTAACAGAAGAAAGACTGGAGGTTTCAGCAGCAACCCTATCCTTGTGCTTTTCTAATGCCAAGGGTTGCTGTGGCACAGCAACAAGCCCAATGCCCATCACACCAGCTGCTTTCTCACAGCCCAGAGGGTGAAGCTCAGGGGAAAGCAGGGTCAGTGTTTGGCAGTGTTTGACAGCAGTGCCAGCAGGGGTTGGCGGCCAGATTGCCAGCCTAACTCCTCCTTCAGGCCCAGCTCCTGATGGCAGCTGAGCCCAAGTGAGGTTTTCATCCTGCACCACTTCACTCACTGGATTTACAGACACAGGATTATCAGCAGATTAGTGCACAAGTATTGTAAAGATTTTTTCCTAACAAGGTAAAAAAAGAAATGTGAAAACATGGCTTTAGCTTTAGCAGTTAAAGCTGCTGTCCTGGGTACACCAAGGACAAACCCAGACTTTTTGGGTGAGAAAGGTGCCCTTTTCATTTCTATTAGCATAATAGGAGCTGGCAGATTAAGATGCAATAAACAAGCAAATATATTTTCATATGTTTGTGGTTTGGATCTCTAACAGACATCAGGAAAGTACCTCGTTTTGCAGTGAAGAAAAGACCAGAGAGAGAAATATTTACAGCAATAACTTGCTTTATATGCTTGGACTGGGTAAAGAAAGGCCTAGTCTGTACCCTGCTGTTCAGTAACAGCTCATTTCTAGGTCTCTGACTCACTTGGAGCACAGCAGCCATGTAGATTGTTTACTGAACTGCAGCAAAACTGTGTGCAGTGCTTACAGATAATGCCTGATGCTTTGTAGTGTGGCAGGCAGCAAATGCCTGCTGTGGGTGATTTATACCTGAAGCAAAGCTGAGGTACAAAAGGAAACTCAAAGTTGCAAGGACTTGGGCTACTTCTGTAAGGGGAGAGAAGGCAGCAAACACATGAACTCCTCCTTCCCACAGCCACTGGAGCTACAGCTGGACCAACTTCTTCTTTTCCAGAAGCATGACTGGGCAGGCATAAATAGCAGGTTGTGCTCAGAGTCAGCTGGGGAGAGCAAACCAAAGTGGCATCAGGAAAAGGGCCAGTTCTGAGGATACAGCATGCTTTAAGATGGTGAGTAGGAGTGTGTTGGTTGGGTAATTCACGTTACCTGTTGGGAAGGAGAGCAATTCCTGCTCAAGCTACCATGTTTTTGCTGCATTTATGACAATGCAGCAAAAACACGCCTGCAGTATGAGTCTCAAACCTGGAGATAGGCCAGTCATTTAAAGGCTATTTGATCCCATAGCTTACCCAATAATTTCTGGACATTTGAGGCTGGCTGCTCCTTTGCTGGCCCTGCAGGAGTACTATACAGACAGCAAGATGTGAAGGCAGTTACAGCACTTGAGTGCCACATGCCACAGTGGCATTTGCCTGGAGTCCCTGTTCACAGGGGCTTGGAGTGTGCTCTGCCATCCTTGCTCAGAGCCACTGCCATGGCTCACCTCAGTGGCCTGGAGCCCCTGCAGCAGGTGCCACACAAGTGCACCTTCCTCTGCCGATAACACGGGACACAGCCTGCCTGGGAGCACTGCTCTGCTCTGCTTTCTACGCCTGCCCAGGGCATTGAGCCTAAAATGCTCCCTTTCCAAATGAGTCCTGAGGAACTGGGGCCCCAGCAACCCAGTCCTGACATCTATTTTAAAAGAAAAACATGCAAAAATGATTAACTGCTAAGAAACACCATCGTCTCGATGGGTTGCTCATAGTCACAGCATACCACCTCTCGGAATGGGCTGGCAGGAATTTAAAACACTGACAATTAAACAAAATCCATGGGTTTTGGTAGAACTTTTGAAAAGTATTTTTTGAGCAAAGCCTTGTGACAGAACTCAGCTTCATTTTCAATGACAACTCCTAGCACTTTTGGGATTTAATTAATTATATATCAGCCTTTTAAAATCTGGGTTTCAGCTTATTTCTTAGCTATTATTCAATGTTTTCATTACTGTTAACTAAATCCAGGGAGCTTTTGGAGTTTTAGTCTCAATTAAGCCTTTATTCCTCATTGTTTTAAATGCATGGAAGTCAACCGAGTTGTTTTGTTTGATATTCTCCATGCCACGGTGAATTCTGTGCTGGTAGGACTGTAAATGGGCCATGTTGTTCATGAATTACTAATCCCTGTCACTCACATTTTCTGGGGAACACATGCTATATTTAGTCTACATATTTGGAAAAATAAAGCTGGAGAACTGTGAGGCTTTTTTTCCCTCATTAGGAGTCTTTAGAATATTCTCTAAAAATGATAATTCAAGTCAGATAATTCAGTCACCAAGTATAAGTGTTCTTCATTAACCATGGTGGAAATTAGACCCTTGAATTGAGAGGCTAATTAAGATAATTATATCTAAAGCCTGAAAGGAAACTATACAGACATTTCTTAAAATCTCATTTGTCCTTATGTAAATCTGGACCAACTCCACTGTCATTTTCTGGATTTACACCCAAGTAATTGAAAGCACTATTGAGCCCTTCTAAGCTCAATATCAGCAAAAGGCATTGAAGTAAAACAATTAACAGGCAGGCTGTGTTTTTCCCTCTAACTTCTAGATTAACTTAATATCACAAAATACCTTTGCTCTTCTTTCCAAAGGTATTTTGCCATTCTGATGGATTACTTATTTAAGAAAAAAAAAAACAAACTAAAACCCATGATGTATTTAGAGGGCTGTCACCAATTTAAATAGCTGCCAACTTTTACAACATTAGCAAATGAAGAGAGTGGAAAAGTTCCAGGTCAACTACTGCCTCCTCCAGGGGTGAAGTTATTTCTAATGTGTTTTTCCTGTGGAAGGAACATTCTCCTCTGCTGTTTCTTGTGACTGCCAACTGCACAGAGACCACCACTTAGTCAAATCCACTAAGTGAATGCTGTGTATGAACCAAGTAGAAAAGTGGATAAAGTGAGTGAAGAACACCATTTAATTATACACAGTTATGAATTTTAGCAGTTTGCATTCATGTGCAGTCACCTGCCATGCAGTCATCAGGAAGGTGAGTCTTTCTTGGCTTATATTTAGTAGGAGGGCTGGGCAGATTTCTGACCACATGTTGTGGTTTTCTGTCCCCAGCCCATCCCATCAGCAATATCAGCTTTAGACAGAGCTGTGCCAGTCTGTTCTACACAGAGCAAATGTGAACTGAAAGGCAGCCTGCTTAGACAGCTATGAAACACCAAGCCCTGCCATCTGCTTATCTCTTATATCCAAAACCTGTCATGAGAAATGGGGAGAGCTCACAGCTCTCTCTGACCCAGCTCACCTAAGACAATTCCAGGAGGCACATACCCTCACATCTAAATTGTCCAGACAGGCAGACATTTAAAAAGCTGAAGATCCAAACCCTGTCCATCACCAAAAATACCATGTTATTCCATACTTTGGATCTGGTTTTCTTCTCAGCCTCAAAGAACTGAAGGAACTAAGAGCAAGAAGCAGCCTGGAGGAGACTAGATGCTGCTGTTGCATACAGTTTACAAAAACACTTCAACAGGAAAGAAAGAAGGGGATGGAAAGAAGGGCATTGTAATATAACAGCACGACTACCAGCTCAGCCCAAGGGGCTCTCCAGTCTTTTAACCTGCTGGCTGACACCTACCAAGCAAATGCTAGCAAAGCTTTTTGGGATTCCTGGTTCTTCCATCGTCATTGCAAGCACACCAACAGTGGAGGGGGCGTTCACAACCTTTACCTCTTTTCACAGGCAGTGTCTGGGATAGGAGGAAGGCCTTCAGGAAAAGAGAAAAGAAAGAAGCTTTCTTTCATCTGGTTCAAAAAAGAGATAGAGAGGAGCCAGGTTCATTTAGTAGAAAAGTACCTAAACTGCTTTTGCATAGGGCTCTGAAGGGTATCCAGGATATCTGAAGCAGATGTGACATCTGAGGCCAACAGTTGTTCTCATTACTGATACAAAGTGTTGTTTCTTTTTAAAAAATTCTCTTCTTTGGAAGGTTTCTAGTGCCACACACAGCAGTCAGAGAGAGACTGCCAACCTCGGCAAGGGAGGCTGCCGCATCTCAGGGAATGTTAGCTCGCCTCTGGAAGACGGCCAGTTCTGTCTCCTGCAGTTCTGGCATCTCAGGAGGAACTGAGAGTCATTGCCTTGCAGACAGCAGATATCCTTGGCTCGGTAAACATGCAGGATGCTCTCAGTGAAACCGGAGACAAATGCAAATAGGCCCCCTCTGTCCAATCCCGAACTCCCATTCCCCTTTCACAGCAATTGCAGTCTGAATTTAAATTTAGGGAGTCCATGCAAACATTCCATCTCTGGAGGTCAGCATCAGCCCTTCCCAAATGTCCCTTGCCTTATAAACCTAAAACCTTCAAGTTGCCATCCTGTGAGAACCCAGGTTCTGTAAAGTATCTTGAATTTAGGAAACAGAAGAGGTCTGCATTTTACCAAATGCAAAGGGGAGTTCAAGCTCCAGGACTGTACCCTCTGTTGTTTTTTTTTCTTTTTCCATTTGTACTTGGGAATTTGATTTTTATATATTAGGGCAAATCACTGCAAGTGATTTCTTTCAGCAGCAGTAAGGCAAGGCAGCTTTCCATGACCCAGGGCATTAAACCAGTCTGCCCTTCCATGGCACACCAAAGCCAAAAAACCTTACCCCCCTCTTTCCCAGTTCCATCAGTACTCTGACATTTATTGTCACCCGTGCACTGGTGGATTGGGCTTCTCCAGTCAATCTCCTTTGCAGCAGCAGTCAGATTTTAATCAAAATCTATTGCTTGTTTTATGAGCAACAATAGACATCAGCACTGTTTTTTTAAAACTAAAATTGGGGTTTCAGTTGCTAATGGCATATGAATCAGTTCTCTCTGACTTTCCCATAGGAAAACCTTGAGGATAATTAATCAGCTTTTTAACACAATCATGCCTCTCTGTCCTTGTCTTCGCTGTTAGGATGTTCTGTCAAGGTACCTGTGGAAGTTCAAGGTCATAGTCAGAGCATTATAACAATCTGGCTACAATTAACATATGTAATTCTATGAATAAATATCTACTACTCTACACATTCAGAGTACACGAATTGCTATAGAAATAGCATTCTGTGAATTAAGTATTATACAGTGGACTCCCAAGCAACCCAGATCATCTCTCATAGTACCCAAAAAATGTTGCTTTTGGTCCATTGGAGCAAATCTGAGCAAAATTGCTTCTTTCTCTTTTGTAGATTAGGTCTGAAGAATTGAAATGGGGATTAGGATCCCAGATAAGTACCTGATTTTGACCTAGAGGTTTGTGTTGGAGCTGTTAAAGTTATAACTTTAACAGTGTAAAGTTATAATTTATAACTTATTAGTTACAAGTTTCTAATATTATTTTTTAAAACATCATCTCCGGTATCTATGGAGAAAGAAGCAAAAGGTAAATAATAAATATGTAGGCATTGGACGCAGTATTTTAATGGCATTAGTAAGTCTTCTAAAGTGTAGATTATTTCATGAAGACTGTTAAAGTTTAGTAGTGAAAAGAGAATGAGTGGCAAAATATTTTTATTGTGCTAGTGATAAACAGAAGCAAATACTGGAATGATGTGATAAGTTTAACCCAGTAAATAGCCTCCATCTCCACATGTTTCATCCTAATGTAATCACCCAGTGTTACACAGGTAGTCTGCTGCACACTTAACTCAGGCTCCTAGCAAACCAAGTGACACGCTACGTAACAATTTGTTGTTCCCTAAAAGTTAGACCTGGACTTGGATTAAGGAATAAATTAATTAAAGATCTGGCTGCAAGGGGAGAAGAGAGAGTTTCCCAGGCAGTGATTTTCCATACACCTTTCCTCCATTGCTTTTAGGAGACAGAGCTGGTGCCAGGCAGTATGGCAATACCCCTGGTTGGCTGGCCATGGAGGAAGTCACATCATTGACCTGGACATCATTATACCACACTCAGGCCATGCCAGCTCCAGAAGGGAGGCAGCTTGCCCTTGAACGCTGGCTCAGCCAGGGATACCAGGGCTTCCTTTGTACCTTTTGGAAGTCACTGCAACCTGTCCTGGCTTGGCTACACAGCACATATCCTGATTTTCACAGAATCACATTTTCACTTGTTCCAAGATGCTTGGAGTTCAAATCACAAGCAATGGCTCAGAGAAACACAGAAAAAAAATATGGAGCTACAGTATGGGAAAGGGAAGGGCTCATTAAAACCATTGTATTTTAAACATTTCTCTGTACTGCATGCAGAAATCCTTTACATGTGAGGGAGCTGGTTTTTTTATTAGAAGGGAAAGAAAAGTAGGAAATGGTGCCTGCTTCCTCATTAGCAACTCACTTTTCCTACAGCCTACAGCAGTTATGGGTAAAGGAATACAATATGCAGTAACCGCAATCCTGGTAGAAACAGTTTTCCTCACTCTATAAAAAGATAATTGAGAAAATGAGAGGATATCTAATACATTACTTTTTGGTTTTTACTTTTTTTCTTTTTTTTTTTTTCAAACAATGATTGCACTTGCATCTCTCCTTGAATTTCCCATGATTTAAAGCACAGTCTGAAACCTTTATGAATATGAAGCCTCCTTGTATCTCATGATGAAAAATTAATCACATGGGCATTAACTGACTTACTCCAGCCTATGCAGTAAATCAGTGCCAGCAATGATAAAACCCTGGGGTCTTAAACTCTGCCTCCTCCTCCTCTAGCTGATTATTGTCACTCCGTGGTATTTAATAGCTATTTCAGCAGAAGACCAACTGTTGGTCTGTTATTTTTACAATAAATGCCTGTTATTGTGAAAACTTTGAAAAGTCCTCAGCGTTTGCTTTCTTTAAATTGAATATTCATATCTGCTGTTCTCCATTGAATCATTCAATGACTCTTAAACATCATTTTTGAATAGGGTAATTAAAAACATGTGAGCACATAAATAGTAAGTCGAGAGAAATTCTGGCATCTAAGATTTTAACAAAACATGACAACTCTCGAACTTGAGGAAAGAATATGGATAAGGAATGGCCAGTGCCTCATGGCACATAGAAACAGTGCCAGGGAGGAAAATTACAGAGGGAAAACATATGTCACATTATGGAAACTAAAGAAAGGTACATGCACACATTTCTTCCTACACACGTGGGTGTTTTTACGAGTGGAGCAAATTTATTCCAAGTTCAAAACTGGAGCATTTGGAAAGTTCACAATGACAAGTGCAACACCATTAGGAGCTGTAGAAGCAGCATTCAAGGCACTAGCATTTATTCTACCTTCTGACATGAACACCCACTCATTCTGCCAACAGGAATCCAGAGGGAATAATGATGAGAAATTTATTTCTCTGCATTTTGATATAAATTCAGACTTCGTTATAAACCTGAGCAATGTCAAAATGTAAAGGCACAATTTTTAAAATGCTGCACAGTTCATGAGATTCTAAATGCCATTTGCAGATGCTGCTGGTTCATGATCCAATCCTAACCTCAGGCACAAATTGTTATAAAATTCCAGAAGAAAAAACCCACTAGGTTCTCCCAGTGGTTCATGGGGTCAGATTTCCAGGATATTCAGAGATGTTTCCTACATTTTTATTATAATTTGATCTTTGCTGTTAAAATGCTACAGCCAAAGTCAGTCAGTTACTGAATCAATAAAAGGCTTTTGAGATCATGTATTAATCATATTTACAAAGCCCTAGAGACACCACAGAATAAATGGTTAAAACTCAAATATGTTAAATACAATAGCAAGAAAATGATTGATGATCTTGTTCATGCATTTTAATTCAAGCATGTATTTTTTTTTCAGCAGGAAAAGAAATGTGAACTATTATTAAAAAAAACTGGTATCAATCATCTTCTGCTCTTAAGTGCTAGGTAATTAATTTTACTGGTCTGGTACTCTGTCAATTCAGTATCTTCTGTTTATAATCACTTGAATACATTTGGATTAGAGGTTTGGGGTCTGAATATGCAGAGGCTGAAACTTGCTGTTTTCAGCAGGACAGACATTTTTCGTAAGTGCCAGCTATTAAACAAACAAGATGCTACCAATACTGGATTGGTATTGGAGATGCTGGAAACCTATGAGTTTTACAAGAATCGTTTCTCTTAAAATATTTCAGTCTTATGAGAAGACAGAACTACACAAGAAAATTACTTTTACCCTACAATTCAATGAGGAGGCTAAAAGCACTGAACTCCTGCTGTATTTCACTATGAAAAGTAAGCTTGGAGGTTCTAGACAGGCTTTATTTGCTCTAACATAAGGAAATTTAAATCCATTATCTAAGGCCTAGCAGATGGCAAATTTATCAGCTGATGATTTATGGCTTAAATAAGAGTTCATACAATTATTTTCAAAGCAGTAAACCCAGCAACTTTCCACTACAGCCCTGTTATTCACCGGGTGCCCTTCATGAAACACGAACCTGTGTGGGTTCCCCAGGCACAGGACACCACTAAAGCTCAAGCCCTGAGCTCCTCATGGCTGAGGCTGGGGAGCCAAACTCTGCACTGCTGATACCAGCCTGTACCTTTGAAAGACCTAAGGATCAAAGCACATTCCAGAGGCTCAGGACAGTGAGGACAAGATGTGCTATCTAAATAAATGTAATCCACACCCAGTCATTTCTTACCCACTCCTAGACACTGAGCTTCAGGAACAGAAATGTGAATCTTTATCTCAGGCTGTTGCAAGTTTACAGCCCAGGACACCTTGAGATATGTAGACAGACTGTCTCCAGAGCTCCTAATGCTTTCCAAGGTAGCTACTCCCCTACACCAGGATAGGAGAAAATCAGCTTTATGGATTTTATCTTTTTCCATTTGGCAACTACCAAGTGGAAAAAGATAACAGTCTTCCAAAAGGGAGAGGAGAACTTAATGTCTTCCCTTTGCAACTGCTTCTCCAGGGAGAAAGGTGTGAAAGCTGGGGCTGGTTCTCCCCATTCACGAATCTGAGAGTCTATATTCTTCCTTCTACACGACAGACCTTTTCTATGTTCTATTCATCAATCAGCCTTCATCTTTCCTCCCTCTTCTTTTTGAACTGGGCCTTCTTATCTCCTGTCTTCTCCTTCTCTCTACCCACACACCCACAGAGTTATTACCATATTTCACTGCCTCATGAGCTCTACAGTCAAGCAGAAAGAAAAAGCAATGACACAGGAGGGGAAAATTTCCTGCTTTCTGCGTGATTATATATTGGCTCCTCTTGTAACTTCTGCAGCACTTAGGATTATAGCCCAGGTGGCAAACTTTTTAAACAGAGGGGAGTCCTAGAACAAAATGATCCTGATACTACTTGCTAATTACTGCCAAGGCTTAAAATGTGTCTCACTGAAAAATTCTGCAAGGTGACAAAAATGTCTCAGATTACGGGGAATGTAATTCCTGATACTTGCTGCATTTTAAGCACTGATTGTTTGGAAATGCCAGAAAAACCCCTCCTCTTACCTACACCACAGCCTGCAAGATTTACTGAGCTGCTGAAATTCAATCCTAAACACTCTGGTAAGGTGAACTGTACCACATCTAATCTTGGCACCGTAGGACCCGTCTTTGTGTGACTGCTGGAGTGCAAGGGCAGAGTTACCTCCAGTGCCAACAGGAATGGCACCAGCAGCATTGCTGCAGGGCACTGCTCCTCAGGGTTATACTCCTAACACTAGGACATTAAAAAACCCTCATGCCAATAACATCTCCAGAACAGTCAACACTGGTAACAGATTTAAATTGTTTTCAGCACTTTGTGAATATTTTGTACTTTTTCAGAACTGCATCAGTAATTAAGTCTCAGAGTATTTCTGATTTTAGAAAAAAGTTCCCAAGCTGTTATTTTGTCCATGAATATAATCCAGCAGTTTCTACAATCACTTTCAGTGCTCCAAAAGCAGTGGCATATAAATATAATCCTTATACATGATACCAGACATGTACCAAATCTAAAGTTAATATCTCAGTGGATGTTACTCTAATCTGGAGCTGCCTGTTCCCCCATGTACACAAAGAAAGCCCTGCTATGTATTTCCTCTCTGCACCCCCTTTTTAAGGTAATATTTAATCAGACGCCTAGCCTGCAAAATGAAGACATCCACTGAAAGTAGGTCATTATTCTTATCAAAAGCAAGATCACCATGCTGGATTGTTTTACCAGGAATCTCAAAATAAGAACAGATTAAAAAATCTGTTCAGTAAAACAGTACCTTTTTAAAATACCTTTAATGGAAATTTTATCTTTTATAGTGATTTCAGCTGTTGATGGCTTAGGACACAGCCATGCACGACAGAGCATTACTGATGTGCCCTTAATCCTGCACTGGACCAAAGCCTCAGTGGAACAGCTCTTTTATCTGCTGGTGACTTTGTGAGAAACAAGCTGAACCAGCACAAATGGCCTCCCTATGGAAAACTGTTTTGCTTTCTTTTTGCCAGGACTGTTTTTAAAAAGGGTACACTGCTTGATCCATTACAGGAACGAGCATCGCTTACAAAGTCTGGTCCTTTATTGAACCATATAATAAAGAAGGAGCTACTATGTATTACATCTATTACAATTTTGCTATTGTTTTTAGTTTCGGAGTGCAAAAATTAGAATTCTTATTCCTGGAAGTAATTATTAGTTTAATATTCTATTCTATTAAGGGAGAAGTAATTTGCATAATCCTAGATGTAAACATCTATTTCTAGTCTCATGAACAGAATACAAACGACACCTTACACAAAATGATACTGCAAAACTATAATCGTGTTAATTACAGCCAATGCATTTCCAAAGTGACTGGTGTTAAATTCATTACTCTCTTGTTTTGTTTAGTTTTAATAGCATTAATGGGATAAGTACTACAGTAAATAGAACAACTATTTAATATTTGGGTTTACCAGTGACAAAACCACAGAGTTTCTTAGATTTCGAGACCAAAATTAAACTAAACAGAATTTTGCAACTGAACATTGAAAGTTTCTCTCTCTTAACACGAGATTTAAAAGAGCCTGACTAAAAAAAATACAAGAGGATAGATTAACCTAAACAAGTATAGAAATAATTATTCAGCAATGAAATCAGAAGTTTCTACCACTGATAGCAGATATGTCATGTAATAAAAAGGAAATTTAGAACAGATGAATACAATTCTAGTGAAGTCCAGGAGACATATGCAAGTGAAGAATTTAATCTTCCATAATCTTCTCACATGGCATGATTAATCCCCTACCTTTGGGCTCTGGAAGATGACTTCTAGAGATAGCAACAGAAACAATATAATTTTTCTGCATATAAAATATACAGAAAAATATAAAGTATGCCAATATACAATTATGTTCCTAAACAAAACATTGCATTCTCCTATCCTCTCTTACAAATGTGACTCAGCAGCATGAGATTTGTGGCACAACATAACAATTTTCTTTGTTGTGTCTGGTTCCTATTTAATGATGCTCTCTGTATAGCTGCCAAAAATGCTGAAGGTCAGCTAAGCATGGATGAAAATGTAAGGCCACACTCAGGTTGCATAACTTCCACTGAAGAAGTTAAGCCATACCTGTTTGGTAACCAGGGAGAGCAGCGAGCACGGCCAGGGAAGGTGCTGGGCAGTGAGGAGCTGGCAGGGTTGGCAGTGGGGACAGGAGATCCAGGAGAGCTGAGGAACAGAGGCTGCCTCAGTGTGGTCCCAGCACCTGCAAACCTCTGTTCAGACTCAACCCCCACACAAACCAACAAATAAAAACCAGTGTGTTCCTGTCATGCAAATAGATTATTCCTATTCTCAAAAACTGCATGCAGGAGGCAGTTTCAACCTAGTCTCACTGCACATTACTAGACACATATATTAAACCCAGGGTTTTTAAAATGTAAGGAAAAGGAGAAACTACCTGCCTGTATATGTGAATCTGCTACCTAACAAATAGGATTACCTTGCTTAAAATATACCTACAAGTCCTTGTGGGTGGGGTGAATGCCTTCAAAATATTCTGATGAATTTCATGTGGGGCAGAATCTAAGTTTGCTAAGGGCTGCAGAAAGGAGAGTTAAACATCAATTTATTTTAAAAGCCATTATTTTAATCTTATACTATTGATGCCTAGAGAGGGTACCTGGAACAGAGGCTAGATAGAGTTAAAGGAATAAAGTAGATATTTATTAAAAGGCCTTCAAAGGATGAACCTTGGGTGGTACAAGAGCCCAGCTGTGTCTCTATTCAAGATGGACACAAGATGGATGTCCAGTCACGAGTTTTCACACTTTTATACGTTTTGGTCCATTGGGGTCCAATTACAGCTTCAGGTTATGAAGTCCCATCCTCCCAGACTGCTTTCCTCAATTTGCTGTTGTTTACACTTTTTGGGCCTGAAGCTGCAATGGTGTCCTTGGTTCTCAGGCTGGAAAAGGATTGTTTTGTCTAACTAAATTGTGAAGAGAACTTGCTAACACTTTATATGAAGTTCACAGTTACACACTAAGGCAGTACGGAATCTGAAAAATATGAAAGATAAAACTTAAAGCATCACTATTAGTATCAGTATCCCTGAACTTTTTATCTTATTTCAAGACTGGATTGGAGTTGAAACACACATCCATATGTACCTAACTTCCACTTTGCATGGAGGCCAACCCATATTTAGAAATATAAAAATAATAGAATAATGGTGAAAAATAGAAATAATCTCTGTGAAACAGTGCATAAAGAAAACGCCATAGGCTGTTACAACCCCAGTGAATGCCCCAACACACTGGTCCCTGTGGTTTTGTCCCAAGCTGTTCCAGGTAACCTCTTTGATCCCTGTCACTGTGTCAAGAGATCACTTGTCCCCCTGCCAAAGGGCAAGCTACAGCTAGGGACAGCTTTAAAAATCGGGATAGCTGTGAGATGTATGAGCTATTGCATACCTAAGGCTTAGGCACCAAGGAGGAGCATGAACAGCCCAAGCAGCCTCTGCAATGCGGGGCTGCTGCTGAAGCAGGTCAGAAACATCAGCAGAGCAGAAATGGCAGTGACAGCCACCACGGCAGAGCGCAGAAGACAGACTGAGCTGCTTCTCAGGGCTACAAGCAGCCTTTCTCTTAAGGGGCAGATGGGATAGCAGTGAACCCAAAATATTTTCTAAGATGTTTACATGTTTACATCCAGGCTAATTACTGAAGAAGACTCCTAAGGATAAGGAAGAGCTGAATCCAGCAGTAAATCTGTTCTTCTTTCCAAAGACTAAGTTAATGCCTTTTTTTCCCCCTTGAGCTGGTGCACATCTTGTAATGAGCTTAGACTCCAGGACTGGAACCACACAGCCAAATCCTGAGCAAGCATCCACTTCTGCAGACCAGGACAAAGAATGAAGGGACATTCCTATCCAAGGGAAAAGCCTGCCACGATCCCAGTTCTGCAGACAGAACAGGGAAACAGTGGTTCAAAATGGAAAACAGATAATTGATAAAATATAAAAGGACAGAGAAGTCATAGAAATATAGTTCTTGCCTCCATGAATCTTCAGATTCAAGAGGTTTCACCAAAAACAGGTCAGAAAAAAGTTTTATATAACTGTCATTTTTTAATTCTCCTTTGTATCTCCGGCATGCGAAAGTAAAAGTTCTATATATGATAAAATTTCTGGACTTTCTTCTTCCCAGTAAGAATGACACAATTTAAATCAAATGACCAGAAGGCTGTTCATGTAACAAAATATTTTTAACCTTTTCAAAGAACCTGCAGTAAATCTGAAAGTAACCAGATGTGCAAATGGTATAAAGTGAAATGACACAGTACTCTCTTTATTTAGACAGCACCTTGATTCGGAATACAAAAGCTGCTTCTGCAGAGAACCCCTGCTGCTGCCAAGCTTCACATGTTCTATGCCACAGTAGTTAGACTACCACAGAGCAAATCACTCCTCTCTGGCCAGCAAGTTGGTCAGTGGTTTGAAGAGAGTATTTCAGAAACTTGTGCAAGAGCAAAACTTTTCTCATCAGCTCATTACAGCAGTAAAATGCAGACCCAAGCGGCTGCTGAAGCGCCAGGGCTGGTGGGAGCTCCCAGCGCCGTCCAGGCAGAACAGGGCACACAGCTCTGGAACATTCCACAAAGGAGATTTCTCTAGGCTCATACTACACCTGTCATATTAAGCAGCTTCCAAGAGCACATGGCAGCAACAAGGATGGGATTCTCTTTCCTCCCTGTTTAATTCTCCACCACCTCCACACCTGCCTAAAGATTCTAACAAAAACAATTACTGTCCTTAATTCTTTGGTAAAGAAATCACTCTAGTGAGACCTGAGTTTCACATTATTCATCTGCAGATGTCTGTAAGAGTGTATTTGTCAGGAAAAAAATTATTACCATGTTTTTTATTACCAGGAATATATGTAAAATGTCAATGGAAAGTTGCAGTCAAACAAAGCATTGCTGACAAAACATCTGAAAGAACTTGGGAAGTTTGAGTCTTCTGAAGAAACTGAAAAAGGAAAAGCCTAAATTAATGGAGGGGAAAAAAATCTCTTTTCTAGTTGTAATCATCTCAGGTATAGCAAGTAAATATGATTTATGCCTATGGCTTTAAACAGCCCACTAAATTTTATTTAATAGATTAAAAAAAAACCCAAAACCATTACTCTCAGTATTATGCAGCACTGGGAAATGCACACAGAACCAACTTGATACCATTATCAGCTGCAGCTGATCAAGTTACTCAAAAACTTCCTCCATCAAACCTATAGTTTTTAGGACCCAGCAGAAAGGGAGGTACACATGCAGGTACACATGCTTCTGGGCTTAAAGCAAATATTATTAATGAAAATTCTGGGAAAAAAAGAATTAGGGAAAACAGAACCAACCAAAAAGCAAACCCAGAATAAAATCCCTAATGATCAAAGACTGAACTATCTCAGGTTTTTCAAACAGAACTGCTTTACTGCCCGAGTAAACTTTTCCTGTAAGTAGATAGCCTTTTATACCAGGACCACAACTCAGCCTATTGTAGTTAAAATTAAGAGTTGTATTAAGCAATGTCATATAAACTAATTTTCCAGAGAAACTGCCACAAAGTCATGGTATGAAATTATTCTTAACTCTTCTAGTTCAACTGAAATGAACTCAATGGAAGATAAAAATGCTGCATCTCCTATCAGAAAATTCTTCATTGGGATCCACCACAGTGG
Organism: Molothrus aeneus; assembly: GCF_037042795.1. Classification (NCBI taxonomy): domain Eukaryota; kingdom Metazoa; phylum Chordata; class Aves; order Passeriformes; family Icteridae; genus Molothrus; species Molothrus aeneus. The sequence goes on along the minus strand of NC_089650.1, from coordinate 32,705,951 downwards.
TTTACTGCTGCCTGCCCCAGTGCTGAACAGGCTAACAAGTTATATTTTTCCCTTTATAGTCAAAATTATGATGTATACTAAATATTTTTATTTAAAAAAAAAAACAAAACATTTAATCCGGCTAATTATGAAGGCTACAAAATCTACCCCTTGGTTTGTAACTTGAAAGTTCAATGGCTCCTGTCATACTGGCAACTTTAAACATGCCAAGAAAACAAATTACATCTCGCTTGTGAAAACAATCCACCAAAAGAGGCAAAGCTGACCCTTGGCTTGAATGTACACAGAATCCTCAGCATGTGGATGGAGACTGCACTGCACATCTGCAGTGGAAAGTGGCTACACTTCCTCACGCTCAAAATGTCAAGGTCATATTGTTCACAACCCAGTTTTCCACAGTCTCAGCTAGTTAGCCTTTATCTTCTAAGAGAAGAAGTATCTTTTAGTCTCTAGCACAGACTTTTGAGGGTGTCCATTTGACAAGAAGACACAAGGAAACAACACATATAAAAATCATTCTTTATTATTTCTAGTGTCATCTTCTGAGTCACGATCCTCAATTTTTTGGAGTGGCCGCCTAATACCAATTACTAAGTCTATGGAGAGAAGCTCTGTAACACAATGAAGAACTGAAATTACTAACTGGTATTTGCAATATACTGACTCTAAGCCTTCATTGTTTACAGGTAGTGGCTGATTTTTTTTGAGTAAATTAATGGCTTCAAGATAGAATTTGGTAAAGCCATCTCGTTCTGTCTGGTACAAGGCCTCGGGAATACTTAGCAAAGCATCAGCAACCACGTTAGATACAATGGTTACCTCTGACTGCTGACACTGTTTTGCATAATCCTGAATATAATAATGTAACAGGATTTCAAAGTAACCCCCTACTGGCAAAACTGATCCCGCTTCTATGAGGCAGTTGGAGTAATCCCGTGCAATACCTGCACAACTCTCCTCCTGTTTAAATGGAACTATATGGCAACATGTCTTCTCTAGACCTTTGCCAACATCCAGGCACTCACTCGCAGTGACTGTATCAGTGTTATGTGCCACAAAGACAGGAATACTGTGGTTCTTTTGATTGTGGACCAGTAGATCACTTTTATCAGGGTAAAAAACTTTCCCCTCTGTTTCGTCACTAAGTGCTTTCAGCTGACATTCAGAAACCTGGTTAGTATTACAAGTATTTTCTATTACCAGTTGTTTCTGAGTAGCTAAAGAATGCCAAGTGTAAACATCTGAGGTTTTACTCTGGCTTTCACCTTCTGCTTTCCATTCCCCCCTCTGATCAACTGTTCTAAACAGCTGCTGCAGCATTGTGAACGCCTCTTGTAGAGCAGCAGCATGTTGCTCATTAACGCCATCGACCGGCCCACACAGGATCAGGCAGTGGGGCTGGAAGACACACACACTGGCGAAGCCAACGTGGACACATCTCTTGGAGACGAGGAGCAAGGGCTGGCAAAACGTTACCACTGCAGTTTCGGTTATCTCTCTGTCCATGGTATCACCAAAAGGCACGTAAGGGGAGACACCAGTGATTTCAGTGATAAGGGCCATTTCTTCCGAGGATAAGCACTCTACCACAGATATACCATATAATTTAGCATAGTAGATAACTACGTCTTCTTGCTTCACACTGGACAGTAACAGCTTAACGTTTTTACTCTGCAAGTGTTTCACTAAGGCTTCTGTCCTCTTAGCGATCCAGCGCAGGGAAGCCTGATACTGACCTTCGGAGTCTACAACAAACTCCACACCCGGGGCCGTCAGGGCGGGCCGCAGGGGCTCGGTGACGAGCAGGGCCCGCAGCTCCCCGTCCGTCGGGCAGTAGGCAGCGAAGTCCCTGCGGAGGACGATGCCGGGCAGGACCCTGGAGCTCGCCAGAGGCAGGCCGGGCACGGCGGCGTGCAGCTCCGCGAACCGCTGGCCGAGGAGCCGCAGCACCTGCGGCCGCGTGGCGGCGGCCGGGGCGCAGCGCCGGCACATCTCGGCGCACAGCCGCGCCAGGCACCGCCGCTCGCCGGGGCCCAGCCGGCCGGCCAGGTACGGCTCCAGCAGCGGCTCCAGCGGCGGCTCCAGCGACCCGGGCGGCGCCGGCCGCAGGTGCCGCCGCAGCCCCCGCGCCACCGCCCGCTCCAGCACTTGCGCCTCGAAGTCCCGCAGCGCCCGCCGCAGCCCGGCGCCGCCGCCGGCCGCCCGCAGCCCGCCCAGCACGGCCGCCAGCAGCACCACGAAGCTCTTGGCGCCGTCCCCCGTCGCGGCGCGGTGGCTGCAGGCGCGGGCCGCCATCACCCTGCGGGGACACGGCCAGCGTTAGGGAGCCGCCCCCGCCGGCCTCGCCCGGCCCCCCCGCCGCGGTACCTGGCCGCGGGCGGCTCCACGCTCAGCGCCTCCAGCAGCCGCCGCCCGTCCCGCGTCGGCATCGCCTCGCCCGTGGGCCGCAGCAGCAGAGCCCGCCCGCCCCGCGGCCCCAGCGCGCCGCGCACCGCGCCCGCCAGCGCCGCCGCCTCCTGCCACAAGCGCGGCCGCTCTGGGCCGGCCGCCGCCATCGCCGCCGCGCCCGGGCCGCCCCTTCCTTCCCTCCTTCCTTCCTTCCCCCCGCCGAGCGTCACGGCCGCGCCCGGGCAGCGGCGGAGGGCGGGACAGAGGGACGCGGGGAGCGGGAGCCGCGCGGGAGGGACGGAGGAGCGGGAGAGGGAGCGGCGCACAGAGCCCAGAGAAGCGGAGGTGCGACACATCTTTATTGGAGGCGGACCGTAACAGCTCAGATCCCTCACGCAAAGCGGTGATCCCGGGTGTCGGACACGGAGGGACACGCGGGACGGGGAAGCGGGCGCTGTGTCCTGAGGGCTAATCTTCCCGCTTGGCAGAGCGAAAGGCCGGGGTAGGGCAGAAAGGAGAAAAAGTTTAGGGAAAAAGCCCAAATAATCTCACCCCGAAGTTACATCGTTCGAGCTGTTTCTGTATTACCACAAAGTAGTGCAGCTTCACTGTAAACATCCCAAATCCTCGACTTTCGGCTCACCAGCCAGAAAGAAGAAATAGTGTAATGTTTTAAGAGCTGATTTTTTTTCCCCCCAGAGAATGACTAAGCAGGAACATCAGTTCTCAAACACAACAGCCCTCACGAAAGATCTGGTATTATATATGGCACAAATTTGACAAATCTTTACATGTCTCCGAACAGCATAGAAACCCATCAAGAAGGCACTGTTTACAATACTTGAATATCTGCTAAATTTTCTGTGATTTGCGGGTACTCCTGAAATAAAAATAATTAAAACTTAGAGATGTACAGAATTTTTGTTACACATTATTTACACAAACAATGGTAATAGCTAAAAATAACAGCCTTTAAGAAACTGACATACAAAGTCTGTTTCATAAACATGAATCTAGGAAGAAAAAAAATTGCCAAAGGCACACAAGGGCAGCAAACAAACAAAAAAGGAGAAACCACAACCATTACATTTTACGAGACAACCTTGCGAATAATTTGTGAGATTTCATAAGTGGGAGGAAGGACAGGAAAACCAGACTATACACCCTCATCAGGTGATATCAACTATTGAAAAGGAATCAACACATGAAATCCAAGAAACATCATCCACTGAAAATGATACTTGTTGTATTTCACATGGCATATTTACTTTTTCTTAGCTTAGGTTATCTGTACCCAGTTAGGCAACCTGTACCTAAATGGCAAATTAAAGGCATAGAGTGCATCTGAAAACAAACAAACCAACCCAACAAAACCACATGGCAAATTCTGCAGATATTTCCTGTACAAGGAAAAAAACCCAAACAAAACAGGAATTGGAAATCAAATGTGAAAACAAGTGCTGTTATAAACTTTAAAAACTAGAAGGCCACAGCCCTCAAGCATCAAGCATCTGCAAACTGTACAATCAATTTTTATATATGTGCAGAGCTCAGTCTTAAGCAGGTAGTAGTCAAGATCTGCTGTACATCATGGCTAAAGAGGACAATGGTGACGCACTAAAAAAAGGACCCATACATGTCTGTGACCAACTGTACAGTAAAAAATAGGGAAGAAGTTTCTTTGTTCTATTCAAATGAGGGAATATACAAAATCCAGCAAAATAACAATTACTAGGTTTTTACTGTACTTTTCAGAATTTATCTAATCATAAAGTCTTGCAAAAGTCTGCAGTTTTACTTTTCAAGAAGTTTCATCACATATCCTTTACCTTTCCAGTTCATCACTAAAACCACTTTTTCAACAGAATTCAACTCTAAAAAATAAGTTGAAAAGGAAAATAAGCAAAAGGATTTTGTTTTGCTCTGTTCAAGTCTTTCACTCATCGTGAGCTAAGCATGAACTTCAGCTATGGATTATCTTTTTAGTCTGACATTGCCCAACACTGCCAGCCAGCCAGCTGGCTGGGTCAAATCCAGTCACTACCATGTGGTCCATGTAAAAATGCATGCAAACTGTGTTATTCACTGCTCTTGAATAGAAGTGATTGAAAAAATCAGCATGAAAAGGCAGAAGTACATTTCTATTTACAAGGAGATAAAAGCTTGAAACTATCAGTCAAGAGTTTCAGCACCACAAATTTAGCAGAATATTATTTTAGAGGATTGAAGTTATTGCCCAAATCTCACTCATTGGATTATTCTCATGTTCAGAGTATGTTTAAAGGCTTGTAATGGATCTTAAGACAGGTGAAGCTTTGACATCTGAATGCAATAATGAACAGCCAAATTCCAGGCTAAAAATGTTAAAGTGAATGCCGTAATACTCTGCTTTCTTAATGCCATTTCATACATGGGTAACTTCAGTTTCCATTTAGAGACTGAGGCATTTGTAATTATTTTGTTTGTTTATGAAAGGACTTTCCATGTTCACAAATTTTGCCCCTGTTAAATCAGCTGTAGATCTAATAGAAGTCCAACCAGGTTTGGTCTTGCCCATGGCTACAAGATCTGGTTAACATAACACGTTCCAGAAAGATTATTCAAGACCAAACCGTGCTAATGTGAAGCTGTACGAAATATGCTGAAGTTCACTGCTTACACAATAGACTTTCACACAGCTGAGGCCCACAGAAGAGGAAAGGTAAAAGATTAGGGGAGGTGCATGGAAGTGTCAGCCACAGAAATATATAAGCTGGACAGATAAACGAGTAAACAGTATTTTCACTAAATACTAGCGAGACCGATGCAGAACAGAAAGGCAGATCACCTGGAGACTCAGGCAGGCTGCCCAAGGCAGAGGCATAACCTGGCCATGGCAAAAAGTCAAACATGACTTTCAAACTATTCCACTGCCCAGGATGGATTTGATTCCTGAGAGGATCCTCTGAAAACAAACTTGGCTGTCATTCACACTGTGCCACTCATCCTCCTGTTGTCTCACCTGGGGTACTGAAAATACTTTCTCATTTCTACAGCCCCTTTTTGCCTTGGTATGCTTGACTGGCACAGGGAACTCACCAGATAAATACCAGCACTACATTTTTGGCTGGAATTTTACAAATTCTATACATGCATATATTTCTTCAAATAAAAAATGTTAGAAACCCTGGTTTTGAATTTAAACTTAAGCTTTGCATGAATTTGTATGGCTACAGCATACTAAGAAAGTGCATCCATGTATTCTGGTAGGTAGTATATACTTGCAGTACAGAGGGATTTCAAACACTTGGATTTTCCTCTTATTTGTTTTGAGATACGTGGTGTTAGCCATCACACAACTTCTGAGCTTTCCCTGTGTAAACATACACATTTTCATTTGCAACTCTGCTCATGACAGTGCCTGAATCCTATTCTACACTGCCTTTTGGAGATTCAGCTCAAGCTACACACTAAGCATACCCCTTGACATTTTGTTTCAAAAATACCCATGAGTCCTGGCATCAGCAGTCTGTCTGCTTACCATAACATGGCCATAAACAAATGTAAATCCAAAGCTGTAGATTTTTCAAGACTTATAAACATACCATAAATCCTTGACATTTGCAATTCATGAGAGAGTAGACCAAAACAGTACCTCCCTGGCTGCTGTACTGTTAAAAATGTGCTCTGTACAGTAGATGTGGGAATGTTTTTAAGATGAATCTTAAGTTTTAAAACTATAAAACAGCTGGCTTACAAGCCTACAGTAATTCAGGATAAAAACCTCATACTTCCAAAACTAATCAAGGACATTATATTGCAGATTTCCCAAAGACTTTTTACTTGCCATTTCCTAACACACACAATTTTTCCTATAATAATGTATTTGTTTGACCTTAAACAAAAGTTTACTTCCAAACACCCAATGCCATTTACAAAAGCTGATGGCTACTTCAAAATTTTTTGTTACAAAAATGGTAAGTTTATATATGTAATGAAGTATGCCTGTATGTCATTCTACCATAAAGGACTCACATCCTACCTACGGGGTCTGACCTCAGTGTTGAACTTGATCTATTCTGTGGTGAAGATTCATCAGTGTGACGCAATATAAACACAAGGCTGATGTCGTATGACTGCGAGACAGAGGCACACACCAGGAGCAAGAGTGTACTGGCACTTACACAGTTCTTACTGCAACTGGGTAGACACAAGTATGATTCTGAACCATGAATGCTGAGGCAAAGTTCTGTAAGTTGTTGCTACACAGTTCTTTTACATAATATTGCATCATATAAAGTCCAGCTTAAAATATGGCCCCCAGTAACAGTGTGATCATTCCAGTTCAAGAAGGCCCTTGTTCACACTTCTTATTTGAACAAGACATTAATGATAAGCTGTAGCAGAACCATAAGTACAATGAAGACATAGTGCTTAAACTGCAAGGAATGGTAGTCCCAGGGTGACGAATTAGAAGTGACTCTATTTCGTAGCGCCATGATCTCCCTGTAAGATAGAAAACAATACCCTGTAAATTACAGACTAGAGAATTTGACACTTTCTACTATGTTAGGGTTCCCTACAGAAGGCAGCTTTAGAGGAAAAGGTTGAAACATCAATGAGCAATCAATATTTGAGAAAAGATACATACCAGCCTCTAAGAGAAAACAAAATCCTACAAGATTACTATTCTCTAAACCATTTTAAAGCATTTTAATTAGTAGTACCTCTTAATGTCTTCCTGTGTTTCCTTTATAGACTCAATGGCACTATGTAGTTCACCAAGGTCTGTCCCTTTTTTCCTTATTCTTGTATTATGCTTCATAAGTTGTGCTAGAAGGACACAAAAGCCAGATGTAATTGACTGAAGTGACTGCTGCCATAAAAGGAACAAAGTGCAAATGACAAACTAAACCTGTAGCAAAAATGAGGAGAAAATTTTCTAACTAGCTTCTATTGAAAACTTTATTTCAGAGTCACCTATACCACAGGACAGCAACTTAAGTGCTTGAAATATCTTTTAAACATTCATCATATTATTTAGCTTCTGCAAACATTATCAACAAGAAAAATCTACCCTCTAGCCACATACTAATCTACAAATTGAAGTAATTTTTTAAGAAAGAAAACAGTTTATGAACACTATTCTTTTCCCCTAGGTATTAAATATGTACAGCACTTAAGCCTACCTACACCGCATTTAAAAAGACAGGAAAATTTGCAATCAAAACCATGAGCCATTCTGCTCCTTTGTTTTCCAGAACATGCTTCACATTGGATAGAACTAAAATATTGTAAAAACATTGTGATAAGAAGAGTACTCGTAACACTGAATTCTTCATCTGTCAAATAAATTTATTATTTCTGTAAGTAAATGTATCTTTTTGTACCTTCACTCCCAGAGGAATCCTGGTTATCAGGCTCTGGGGATGAGAAACCACACTCTCCTTTCTTCAGACCGGATGGCTTTCGTTTGATTTTTGGAACAGTAACCTAAAATTGATAAATTTGTGTGTTACTTCCAGAGAACCAGAACTGTAGCAAAGCATCATATTCCAACAATGACAGTTAAAAGCACAATATCTAAGAGAAGTCCAAGTTAAAATTTTTGATGTATTAGCAGTCTGAATTTTGTGCATCTTCCCATTTAAGGGAAAATACACATTAAACTGCTGAGCTCAAATTTGCATATTTTATATTCCTATCCAATCAAGTAACTTCTACTGCTTAGGATGCAACACAGAAGTAAAAGACTTTGTATATTGTGTATAAACAACATTTTTGTAGGCTAATAGCATTTCCCATTAATCCCAATGCTCTAATGATCTTTATACACATAATATACAATATATACAAGTTCCTGGATTTTGCACGTGCTGTCAGAACTGGAACATACCATTGGTGTCCGATGTCGAACTTTTGTCTGGATTGCGCCATCTTTTTCAAACTGGATCATATCATTCAAAGGGTCCCATGGTCTGGTACTAGACAAAGTAAATAATATTAACACTACAGCAATTTAAATAAATATTTCCTTGCTCAGAAACTACTCAGTATGAAGAGGCTAAAACTCTCACTATATAGAAATCAGATACGGCATTATGATCTTATCTTCTACTTATGGTCCAGTCTTAACCTGCAGGGCCAAGAGAGCTAAAAAATGAACTTCATGTCCAGATCAAGCCCCCAGCCAGCTGATAGGAGTACAAATGATTACATTAACCAACAATACCATAATGAATTTTTTTTTGCCAATCATATCTGATTGAATCATGAAAAATTTCCTGCTTCAGATACAGTTATTATTTTAGAACTACAGGGAAATTAGGGGAATTTAAAAATATTTAGACTGCTTTTTGTTGAGTTTTCTTTTTTCCTTTTGAAAGATGCCTGTGAAGGAGAGTTTAAGAATCAGTTACCTCAAACCTGCTTTTATCCCAAAGTGGCTAATGGTAATCAAGACTGGTTTCATGAGACGCTAACGAGCTATGCACAGTTTTCTTGTTCTGATTTTTAAGAGTGCTTTTCCAATTACAGTCTGATTGAGAATTTAAAAAAAACACAACAGCATAAGACACATAACTCACTGGAGAACAACAAGCAGCCAAAGGAAAACACCAACATCACCACTGATTACAGAGCTTTCAGGACAGAAACTGCAAGTGACTGCAGGAAGGATGTTCTGATGCAGAGCTTTAGCCAGAGTACATTAAGCATGGATTTCCTTTTGTGTCCTTCTGCATGCCTTTTAAATAGCTGTAGCTGTTTCAGATGTTGTGAACACAGACCTACACTTACATCTTAGCTTAACCTGACCTGAATTAAATGTCATCTGAGGTAACTGGGTTAAGAACTAGGCATTGCTCTCTTCTCTATCTGTAATCCAGATACCTAAATCCATAATCCAGATACCTTAACAAATGCTCCAGCTCACTGAACACATCTTTCACAGTAGTGTAGAAGACTGCTCTCTACATGCACCAGGTGGTGAGCCAGCATTATATGCTTGAAAGGAGAGGCTTTTTCCAGGGAATGCTGTCAGTGCAGATTGCTTTCTTGTACATAGCAAAATTTCTGTGACACATCCTTGAAAGCACAAGGCCTCAAGGACATTGGGAACAATGCAGATTTACAAGATAGGTCTTAAACTCTAACAGATTTCAAGTAAAGTCCTCTTCCTAATGGTTTTGCACAGGGTTCAAGAGTATGGGCAGTCCATTCAGCTGGACTGTTCACAACTCTTGAACAGGAATCAACAGCACTAGAGGATTCAAACCAAGAGAGGGTGCTTCACTGAGCATTTGGTCTAGTTGGAGAATTTCCCTGCTGCATGATGTTTTCAGTGGTGAAAGTCTGCACAAACTTAATAAGAAGACAATGAAATTCATGGGAAAGGAATTAACTGAGAGTTGTTAAATACACAGATTCCTTGTTTGGTTCCAGGAAACCTCCAAGTTCCAAATTTGCTGGAGATGTGTAGAGTACTCGGGATTCTTGTACTCTTCCCTGTACATACACTTAGGCTATGACCTTAATATCACCATTCTTGTACAGAAAGGTAAAGGCCTCCCATGTTTAGCCATGGGAATATGCTTCCAGCATCCATGGATTCAGAGTTACTTAACTTCATTGTATCATTGTTGGCTATTTTACTTTTACAATCCCTACAACACAGAAGCATGCTGGGTACTGAAAAAAAATCAGCAGAACATGGGGGCTCTGTGAAAACCATCGCTAGTAAAGGGCTCAGCTTCAAGCTGACTTTTGCAACATTGGTGAGGACACAGAATGCATCCTTCCAGCAGTCAGGGAGACAGCTGCATCTTCAGCTTCTGACCCAGAGCATCACAGAAAGAGATTCACAGACACTCATGTGCAGGACAGATTTGACAGCCAGGCAGAGCCACCTGGTCCCAGCATTAACTATTGCTGCAAAGCTGCTATTCTCAGAGTTATTCTAATATATAACAAACTAAATGGCTCAGTCCAACTATGCACAGGCTTCTCTGATTTTCAGACACTAGATTTTCTGATTTCCAGCTGGTATGCCCATATGTACCATATTTTCCAGTTTGGGAAAATCTGCGTAGATGTCAGTCTACGGGGGAAAAAGGGAGGACAAACACCAAACTGGCATGCCCCAAAAAATCTAGAGCATAGCACAGCTATGTTGTTATACATAAATAAGCTATATGTATCAGCTCTTTTGCTGCTGAAACCACAGAAGAGGCTCAGCAACATTACCAAGCACTCCAGGACTCACTCAGCATATTTATAGTGCCATTCTCCTGTGACTGAATCCTGATCGAACAGCTTGCATGTCCACTCTTCATCCTTAAGCTTCCTCTCTTTGGCACTCTTTCTCTGAGCTTCTTCCAGAATATATTTCTCCTGAGTAGCTTCTGTTTGGTCTTTATTATTTATTGCTTTTGTCACTTGTTGCCAAAGCCTGACAAATGAACAATATACAGAATCACCAGAGTCACAACTTGGTTGACAGAAATAACTGCGAACAATTTCCTCAATTATAGGCTAAGTAAATGGACCACCCTCCAAAGAGAATATTACCATTTAATAGAAGTTTTATCTACATTTCTATCAAGATTTCCCTGATTGTAAGCCATATAAATAATGATCTTATATTTAACAGTATTACTTTCTTTTATTTTCAAAGGCTAGTATCATCAAATATGGGAAAGTAATGATAATTTGCTTCTATTTTGGAGAAGATTATGAGTTTTATTTTAGAAAAATAAATACATGGTTCTATAGTGAACTTACTTCTCTGATTCAAAGTCATCTTGCTCTTCAAACTTCACAGTGTATCTATGTAATCTACGCTGCTTCACCTCAGATGTTGGGTTCCAGAATGTCTCTGAAACACCTGTCTTCTTGTCACTAATAATAACTTCACTGTCCTGTAACAGATATGATTAGTTTCTTAATTGTAATTATCTCAAAGAGTGTCAAAATAACAAAAAAGCAAGGCATGAGCTTTTTTCTTTCTAATAAGAATTTCTTTTCTTTAGAATGCATGCAGTTAAGAATAATTAGATATGCTAAATTTAAAATTCAATTTCTGCCCTCTGTGCTAGGTTCTAGCTTGGAACAGAGATGCAATGGAATCATTACCACATTTAAAAATGAGTGATGCCATGTCACCTCACCAGATCTGAAACAATCTTAAATATTTCATGCTGGTGCCATAAAAATTCTTCATAGTACTAATACATATACCAAAACATTTCACAAGATTCATTGTGAAGGAATGTTTAGTTTTCTTTGTAAACTACTTAAACTTTTCCATCTTTTAAGAGCTGGAAATAGAACAATGTTGATTCTATACTTCCTGGAATACTTTCTGCAAAAGCAGTACTTCATTTTTTAAAAAACATGAGTCTTTTTTGTATTTAAGTGCTGTTTTCACCTGTCTCAACTGTCAGCCAGAATTTATAAAAGAGCATCACTCACTACTTACCCAGTGACCCTCTAAAACAGCCAGAACTTCTTTGCCAAGCTTAATTCTCCCTGATATTTGATTAACACTGTCATTGTTACCCAGAAAAGGCTGCAAAACAAAAACAAATGGTTTCATGTTTATTTTAATAACATATTATTTTTGTTTATATGTTTAGTCCTAAGGAAAAATGTGAATTTATGAAATGTGCTGTAAACAGCCCTGATATCTTTAATATGGCATCTCCTCCTTATTAATCTTAAAGAAGTCTAAAACCAGAGTACGTAATTTCTTCTTTCCTTAGAAGATTTTCTGAGTAAAAGTATTCTCTAACAGATGTTGAAAGAAAGAAAACAGAAAATAAAGCAGAAAACAGTGACACGATATCCCGAAGGACACAGTCATTTGCTACACTAATTTCATGGCTTTGCCAAGGACCATTTGTTACTAGAGATTATCTTTTGTAGAAACAACTTTGATTGCCAGGGATTTTCCTTTGGCCTTTTGACAGGCTGCACATGTATCCTGTGGACTGACAAGACAAATTGTCAGTTAACACAGCCTCCCAACTTTAATGTTTCCCCTATAATTTCAACTGAATACAACTTCTCTCTCCATGTGTACACTTCTTGAAAACGTTTTTTTTTAATCAGTTTCCACCTCAAGGATGGCAAATGCATTTTTCAGAAGCCATCTAGAAGTAGTTCAGAAACCTTTGTTTAGCTTATGCAAGTGGATATTATGTTTATTCTTCTCGTGCCCACTCACTGTGTTCACGAACCTTGAGTTTGAATTCAATTGTTGCGCTGTAGCCAGTTTTCTCACAGGTGATGTTGACTATTCCTCCAAGCTCTAAGGTCATTGTTCCATAAAGAATTCCTGCAAGAGAAGAAAAAAAACAAAAACAAAACAAAAACTCCCAGCTAAAACAAATGCTTTTAATTGAACAAAACAAAACCCCTAAGTTACTTGGGTACAATTCCTAGAGTAAACATGCCTGTGCCAGAGGAAAACTTATATTTTCAGATGACCTTTCCTGTGTGATTCTGTGTATCCTGAAAGGGAATTCTGGAGTATATGGGTAGACAATACTGAGTAAGTTACAGCCTAAAAATGAGCGATTCTTCAAGCTATTTTGTGCTATTACTGACCTTCCAGAAAACTTTACAAGGCACTGACCCATTTCCCATAGTGAAACTAAGGACAAATGCTAATAATTTATAATCAAATCACACTGTGGTGTAGATACTACATCGGCTTTTATGTTTAAAAGAGGAAAATAGTGGAAAAGCTCAAAGCTGCTCTAATAAAAGACAACTCAAACAGTAAATTAATATCACATACTGACAGATAACTATATATATGATTTTACTATTTCTTACTTGTCATGAAAAAGAATCTTTTCCTGTGTCAAAAATGAAAACACAGCTTAAACAACAGATGTATTTTTCTCCTAATAAAATATGTGGAAGCCTAGAGCCTCCAATCTTCAGAACAGTCTCCTCTAGATGACAGGCTTGAATCCAACACAGCACATTATTTACAATAATGAACTATTTAGAATAACAAGCTTCTTTTCTCATAACTTTGCCATCTAGAGAATGAAAAGAACCACTACCTTTACAGTGGGCATATGGCATTGTCATTACATAATCTTCTCCTCTATTTAGAAACGTTAGCCGTCCTTCTCCGTCTAGTATGGCAGATAATGAATTCCCTGAAATTCAAAGACAGACAGTCACATTTCTCCCCCTGCAAGACAACAGCCAACACTCCCTAATAACTAAGCAATACAATTAAGAACATCAGTATATTTAACACTGCAACCTATCCTGTCTAGTGAAGCCACTATAATACACAGTGTCTCCAATTAAATATTAAAACACTCCAAAAAGAGAAATCAAAATTCTGAAGACCAGTAGCAAAAACTTTGGAAGGAAAGGACAATACAACAACCAAAACACTGACCCTTCTAACAGCCTTCTTTCATCTACAAAACACAACTCATGTGCACCAATTTTGCATCCCTCAATACACATACAACCAAAAAACCCCCATTATTTACCATAGAATTTTGATTTGGCCAGAATGCTACCACTAAGGCAAAAACCATCCTTGCGGTTGCTAACATAGAAGGCAGATATTGGAGGATGATGTGACACCTGTTGGGAAAAAAACCCCATATTTGAGACAAACAAAAACAAGCAATATAGTAAATACAGTATAAGCTTTGAGCTAAAAATGACAATGCAAAATTCAGGCTGCACATATTAGAATGGAGTTAATATATGTGAAGTTTGACTAAAATCTTTGAAGATAAGATCAAGCAATCACCTATTGAATTTCAAAAATTAAGAAAATCAGTAGTTGACTAGTTCCAGGGGAAGAGGAACAGAAATATTGGAAACACCTTCCTCCCTCTCTCTCTTTAGGAAGGCAGACTTTAAAGAGAAAACTGTAAGAAAACTATGCTCACCAGAAGAGGTTTTAGGATACTATTCATACCCTTCAATACATTTTCTGAAACTACCATAGCATTTAACTAGCACAAATGTACAATACATTTATTTTTCTTCAAATTATTTTTTCCATTTACCTGTTCTGCAATATAAAAGGTCTTGCTGTTTGTCCTTGGATGAATCCACATGCAGCGGAAAAACTCTCCAAGTATAGGATTGTACGGCTTTTTTAGTCCCTAAACAGAAATTGAATAGAGACTCATCATACTGTGCAGGTACACAAGTCACAAAACATTTTATCATCTATCACTGAAGATAAGACACATAGGAAAAAGAATTATCATAATAGATATGCTGAAGTACATGGTACTTTGATTTCATCATTTGAATATTATGCTCAATTAGTCTGTTGTTCACTCTAAGGAAATTATCATATATTCAGTATATCCACTAAAGTATTCTACACATAAGGACACAAAGAATGTAAGATTTGTTTTGAGGTTTTTTGCGGTTTTTTTTTTTTTTTCAGAATCATTACAGAGCTTTTGTTTGAAGTTAGGTAGTAACTTTTCTGTCAATACTATTTTCTGTCAATACTATTTTGCAGCAATATGACTATGAAGAGTATTTAGTGCAAAGCTAAATGAAGTGGTAGAAACATTAGTCCTCCAATTTCAGACTGTTATCACTGAATAATGGTAAATATAGAATTGGCTCAACTTTATTAAAAACTTTTAGTTCAATTTCTATTGCAAGGGACAAATGCAATTGAATTTAGTCTATTTTCACCATGGCTAGGGATCAAAAATTTCCATGATGTGTTTGTGTAAGCAATGAAAACATTGCTTTTTTAAAAAATGCATTAAAATATAAATTCAAAAAGAAAAACTTACTCCAGCATATCCCTAAGTCCTCAAACTAGACACAGTGACTGAAGACAAAATAATATGTGAAAGTATACCTTTGGCTTTTTGTAGAATCCTGACAAATACCACTTCACTACTTGTTTCATGCGGTTGTAAGCATTCTCTTCAAGAGCAGCTCTGTGAAACAGAACACACAGATCAACTATCAGTATTGCATTGTTTATAACATGCTATCAATTGTTGTGACATATCTTGAATCTAGGAGCTGACTAAAACAGGTCTGTGATTTGCACTACTGTAAAACTTTCAGCCTGATCTCACCAAATTTAAAGTTTTCAAATAATTGTTTGAAAATTGAAGTCAAACTAAAATGGCAGAAATGGTATTTACATGTTTGAGTCTGTTCTTTGTAACATTAAATTCTGTCCTACCCCCACTCAAGTTCTTCTGTTCATAGGTTACTACTTTAGTATCTTTTTACTTCCAGCCTACTTACATGCAGAGTTCTGAGCTGAATAATATTTCAATTTACAGTCTGTAATTTATTAGCTGCATTTGAGCTGGCAACTCTAAATCTGGACAGAACTTAACACTGTATTAAAAAATTAACTAGTATTGGTTTCTCATTTTAAATATGCTTCTTGGAGAAAAATATTAAACTCATTTTCAGAAGTCTTTCAACCAGTCTTCAGAAATGAAACCAGAAATGCCTGCAACATGACTGCTATTAAATTATAAGAGCGGCCAGACTTCAAGATGTACCATGTGAGCTCTCAAGGCAGTCAGCTTTCGGAAAATGGCAATATCTGACACTGTTACCCTATTTTAATTTCAAAAATGGTAAGAATGAAAACCAGAGACTTACTCAGACAGAAAGTCTGCATGGTAGTAGTAATCAGACAGCTTGTCCAGGAAAGAGCGAGGCTCCAAAATAAATGTAGGCAGTACAACCTTGGACAAGTCCATTCCTGGCCGGACTTGCTTCAGTAGTGTCCAGATCAAACTTTTGTTTTCTTCTGACACTTCTTCTGTCTGAGCAGCCTCACCTGCCTAGGATGAACCAAAAAACTGCTTAGGAGAAAGGAGAAAGCAAACAATCCTCCAGAAGACAGGTCAACACATTCTAAGGTTGCAGTAAGAATGGGAAATAGATACTTAAAATAAATCACTCTGAGATGCTGAAGCAACTATGGAAGTTAGATCCAGTTTCTATAAATACACTTAGGATACATCTTTAATGAAATATGATAGATTTACTATTCAGCATTAAAAACCGCATTTGTTTTCATCATCTCTAGGCTAGAAAATTTTGAGGTAGGATGTTGTTCAGAAATCCTTCCTTAGTCCTTTCCTAGGCATCACCTGCATTACTCTCCTCAAATGCAGGGACTTAACACCAAAGGGCTGTTCATTCTACCAGCTTTTCCCAACCATAAAAACTGACATATCTATGCTTTTCATTGCCTTGAATCAGTCAGTAGCATCAGTGGTTTTCCTTAAAGAAAATACCACTGAGGGGTAGCTGAGCAAAACCAGCAGCCACACCGCATGCTCCTTTCTATCCAAGAAGAAGGGAGATATTATCCCATACAGTTTCTGAAATCAAGAGCAATGGTTGTAGGAAAAGCAAGGAAAGGCATCCCTTTTTCCAGAACAATTCTAAAATGCATATTCAAAAATGTGTGACTTGGAACTCCTCAGCTTTTCCTAAAACACTGCTTTGTCTAAACATTTTACTAGAAAGCCTTAAAGCATAAGATATTCTAGTTCCATGAGTATTAAAAAAAATATCTCATAGTCATTTCTCTTAAGGAGAAAGAGATTTCTGAAAAGACTTATTTCAATTTCCAAGATTTTGGTTTACAAATCCCTGTCATATTTGCCTGTATGGGCAAATACATAAAACAACCTGCAGAAGTGGAATAACAGCTCTGAGGAATCATTAGAATGCAAGTTGACATCATAAGCACAGCAAGCCTTCCACTAAATTCTGCAGACTACAGCTGCTTAACTTCTCTCTTGCAGGAGAAAAAAAAGAAGTGTCAGATTGCATTCAAACCTTCAACTCGAAGATTTTACTTGGAGAAAAAAAACAGGACTAAGTTAATAAAACCCAAACAGAAGCAACAACAAAAGAACAAGTAGTCATGACGAACCTCTGCTGCAGGAGGCCCTTTCTGTACCTTCTGTCTGAGCAATATGCCAGGTAATTTCATTATCTCTGTTAAAATCTCATACATTAGGCATCAGAATGGCAAAGCAGAGCAGAATATGGGTGAACAGAACATTTTCTATACATTATTGCTGAAAATATGAAAGCCAATCCTGTAAGTCAGCTTTCAAGTGTAGCCTGACCCTTAAAATATCAGCTTACTCTTTGGAGAAGCTGCTTGCTCAGTACATCAACAGCCCTTTTACCTCCCCAAGTTCTTCATGACTCTGTTCTAAGTAAGTTGTTTCCTTGATATCAATTGGTTCTGGATCGACATAAGAATCATCCTGTCGCTCCGATGTGTCACTGTCGCTTTCTTCACTTTTCCCCAGCCCATCGTTATCAGATTCCTCGTGGTCATGGTCATTCTCCTTATCAGACTTGTCAGAGTATGTATCTTGATCTTTGAAGTGATGCCTCTCAATTTCACTGTCATTTAACCTATTAAAAACAAAGGCTAAATGAATCTTCAACTTCACACAACTTCCTTCTTTCCAAACCAGGATCTTAATAAAATACACACCAATATTGCCAGTATCAAGCCGGAGGTGGCAGGAGTTTCAAGCTAGCCCTGCTGGAAACATATAGGATGTTTACTCTTCTCACTGAAATGACACTGACATCAACCGCCTCTATAGGAAGCCTGTTCCAATGTCTGACCATACACTCAGTAAAAAAATGCTCCCTAATGTCCAGTCTAAACCTCTTCTGATGATGCTTTAAACCATTCCCATGCTTCAATACCAGCGAGAAGAATTCAGCACCTCCCTTTCCAATTCCCCTCCTCAAAAAGCTGTAAGAGAGCTCTAAGTTTGCATCTCAGCCTCCTTTTCTCAAAACTAGATAAACTGAAAGTTCTCAGTCCCTCCTCACCAGCCATGCCTTCCAGCTCTTTAACAAGATTTGTTGCTCCTCCTCAGAATATAGTCAAGAACCTTCATAACCTTTCTAAATTTTGGGGCCCAGAACTGCACACATCCCTCAAGGTGAGGCCACACAAATATTGAATATAGCAGCACAATCACCTCTCTTGACCAGCTGGTTAATGTCTGTTTGATGCAGCCCAGGATGGTGTTTGCCCTGCTGGCTGCCAGGGCTCGCTGCTGACCCATGTCTGTCAGACAGACCCCTGGCCCCTCTGCCCTGCCCCTCGTCTGGCCCTGCGCCCGCCTCACGCCCAGCAGTCACCTCAGGCCATTGGGAGGGCAGGGCTGCTCCCAACCCACCCACTCCTCTGCCAATTTATCCTTGTGCCTGGCATTACCCTGCCCTAGGTGCAGAAGCAGGCACTGGCACTTCTTTAATTCCATGTCATTGATGATTGCCCCTCCCTGTTTGGTATTGTCAGCAAACTTGCAAAGAGTGCATTCAACTCCTCCATCCAGATCACTGGCCAAAACACAGAACAGAAGAGGCCCATGACTGAGCCATGATGGACACTGCTGGTGTCACCAGCCAGATGTAGCCCCATTCACCACACCCCTTTGAGTCCTGCCATTCATGCAGTTCTTCAACCAGCACGTTGCGACCATGCTCACCTCACAGCTGAATCATTTATCCAAAGTGATCCTGTGAGGGACAATATCAAAAGCCTTATAAAATCCAGAAAAAACTACATCCACTGCTTTTCCTTCATCCAGTAGGCAACTGACCTTATTTTATGATAGATATCTTACTAGCTAAATGTGACTTTCCCTGTGCTGACTGCACCGGTAATTCACTGTTCTTTAAATGTCTTTCAACAGAACACACTATCATCTTCACAATTTTTCCATGTACTGAGTGGAAACCTAACTGAGGTTAGTCTCACAGGTCTATAGGTTCCTGGGTCTTTCCTCAGGCCTTTCTTGTAAATTTGAATACTGTTGGTTAGTTTACAGTCAGTGGAGACCTCCTCAGACTGCCCAGACCCTTGGAAGACAACTGAGAGGTATCCTGTCATAACATCCACTAGCTCCTCCAGCTCCTCTGTGATGAATCACATCAGACCACATGGACTTACAAACATTCAGCTGATACAACTGGTCTCTTACAATTTCAGTGCCCACAAATGGAAAATCACTGATCCTGCACTCACAGGGCTCCAAATCAAGGAGATCAGGCAGCCCAGTCTACTATTAGTATTAATATTGAGGCAAAAAAAGGAGAAAGCAGTGAACATGCCTGCTTTTTCTTCATCCCTATTTTTCAGGTGACTATCTTCAACAAATATCAGTCCAAGGTTTTCCTTGGACCTTCTCTTGCTATTAACTGACTTTAAAAAGCTCTCTCTCAGCTGAAGCTAAAATTGCTTTCACCTTTCTTCTCCCTCTTCTGCCACCCAATTAAAGCTAGACCTGCCAGTTTTGCTCCTTAGACAGTTAAGCACACTGAATACTCTAAGAATATGCTATACCAGAAGATGTACTTAATTAAAGCATTAGTCTTAATTAGACTTAACAGCTGTAGCTAATTGCTGTGATTGTAATCTTGGCCAGCAGTTGATATTAACTACTATTCCAGAGTGTAGATCTCCAGCTGAATTGTACACAGCAGTTACATTGTTCCTATGAGTGAAAAGAAGGCACTAAACTGCAGCTGAGCCAAGCTTGGTCATCTGGATAGGGTCTTTAATTGTTTCAGGGGGCAAGCATTTACCTTTTTTGTGCTTTTCTCAGACCATCTATGAATTGCATAAAAAGAATTGCATTTCTCCTAGTCCAGGTCTCGCTCTGGGACAGCACACTCCTAACAGCAGTACAAAATTCCTGCCTACCAAGAAAAGATAAATGGACAGCTAAATCTTCACAAAGTATATTGAATTGGTGGAAAATTACTGAGGTGAATGCCTGAGAGGAAGCTGTAAACCCATGGGAGGCCTGTGCTCGAGCAGGCTCCTGGCAGGGACCTGCAGACCTGTTGGGAGAGGAACCAATGCTGGAGCAGTGTCCTGGTAGGACCTGTGACCCTGTGGGAGACCCACGCTGCAGCAGGCTGTGCCTCAAAAACTGCCCCTGTGGAAGAGGGACCCCAGTGGCAGCAGCTGTGGAGAAGTGTTGCCCATGGGAGGAACTCACGTTGGAGAGGTTCAGAGAACCATCTCCTGTGGGAGGGACCCCAGGGTGGAGTCCTCTCCCTGAGCAGCAGCTGGAAACCCCCGCTGCCTGTCTGTGCCTCTGGGGAAGGAGGGAGGGGTAGGCCAGAGGTGGTTTTTAAGGTCTTATTTTACTTCTCATTATTCAGCTCTGATTTTGTTAGTAATCAATTCAATTAATATCTCTAATTTAAGCCTGTTTTGCCCATGATGGCATTTAGTGAGTGACTTCTTCTGGTCCTTATCTCGACTCACGAACCCTTTGTTAAATTTTCTCTCCCCATCCAGCTGCACCAGGTAGTGAGAGAGAGATTTTGGTGGGTGCCTGGCATCCAGACACAGTCAACCCACTACAGCCATTCATTCACTACACTTAATAATTTATTTCCACAGAAGCTTGTGCTCACAAAAACATGGCTGAAAGTATTTATTAAAATAATCAGGAAGTAACTGAAGGGCTCTCAGACATTAGATATCAGGTGATATAAGACAATTTTAACTTTAATGCATTTAATCATAAGGTGACTGAATTATTATTCATCCATCTGATGATTCATGCTGAAACCATTTAAATAAAGGATTTTTCATTTCTTTAACTAAAGAACAGCAACTTAAATTCACATCTACTGACTTCTGTCATGTGTACTAAGCTTCTGATTTTCCACTGAAGCTAACAAGAGACACCAACATGAAATTTTCATTTTTTTATTTTGAACAGTTAAACCAAGTAATTAAACTTACTGATGCAATACTCCAAGTTCCTTGGGCCAAATTTCTCCTGTATCCACTTTGCTTAAAAAAGGATTTTTTTTGTTTTATGTGTAGGGTGTAAAACACAATGTAAATAAGGCATGTAAAGAGAACTCAGGAGCAAAAAAAAAAAAAAAAGCAGCCTTAGCCTCCCTGGGGCAATATTATCACTACAAGGTTCTGCCCAAAAGCAATCAGGTTCAGTAATTAATTCACTTACGGTAAGTTTTCTCCACTGTGCAAGTTGTTAGCACGGATGAGACCATAGAAAGAGACATGACTACTGTCAGCTGAGGAGTTCAAATCGTGCTCTTTACCTTCCCTAATCATTGTACGCTTCAGCAGACTTGAACACTTCAGTGCCAGCTCCAAAGCATCCATCCAACACCTGCCTAAAGATAAATTTAGTGTTAGACCAAAACTTAAGGATTTAACAGAACTATACCACTTCTGTTTGCTAACTAGAAAAATCAGCCCTCTGGGCCTGCTTGCACTGCCTTTGAAGACACACATCAGAGTTGTTCCATGTTCCATGTACTGGATTTTACGGTCTGGCGGGGACATAAAAACAACTCACAAGCACCCGGCTTCAGTGCAAGGGATGCTTCAGGGAAGGAAAGCAAGGTAAATAATGATTTTGTTAGAGCATATTCCAGCATTTCTTCCTTAATGTAAGTCTGGTTCCACCCAGGCCATGACTGTGGAATGCCCCCAGAGATGCCTGCAGCCCTGCTCTAGTTATAAAGACTAAGTAAGCACATCATTTGGCAAAATTTGCCCAAGTAATATGATAATAGTGTGGAAAAAGAGCTATAATGATAGGTTATTTTCTGCAAAAAGTAACTGAACAAATTTGTGGTTTTTTTCCCCCTTCTTACTTCTTCTTTTCCATGTATCTAATCCATTTCTCAATACAGAAGGCAGAGAGAGTCCTATCTTTAAAGTCTGCAAGGGCATGCCTAACTAAGCAGTAGATGAAAAGCACCTGCCAGAAACAGCTACATAACAGTCTTCATTTTTTTTCCCATTGTAACTTTAGAAGGTAGTTGCACTGATCACCACCTTCCCAGTGAAGGGTGTTTACAAAACTACTTTTTGAAGAAATTTTTACTACTAGAACTGTGCAACTGCTGCACTTAACACAGAAATGCTTTAATAAGAATACAACCATATTAGCACTTTACAAAGGCATTTGATATTTAGACATACATTAATATAGCTTAAACACAGATAACCCTTTCCCCCTCCTCTACCCTGTCAACAAAAGGCAACTGCAAGGAGTTCAATAACTTCTCCTTCAGATCAATATTCTCCTTAAATAACTATGAAAAAGTATTAGTACCATCATAACTGCATGCTCTAAATTAAAGGAGAACCTTAACAACAATTAAACAGCAATCAAAGTGCTCTAACAGACATTTTAAGACAATTGAAACCATCTTTCTCACTGCTGAAAATCAATGAAGTGTCTATTTACCATCTGATTCTGAAGCAGCTCGGATGATCAAGTAACTGCTGGGCAATGGCAGAGTTATAGCACCAACTGCTTCACCCTTAGGACCCTTGAAATACACAAACCAAGAAACAGCATCAGATATTTTATTCAGTTTTACAGTTAATCATTCAGTGTAGTAAGAAGCTAACACACTGCAGGGCTATTTACTGTCACTCAGCAACATCTAATGAAGACATGAATGAAAGATGGACAGCCCTCTTTCACTGGATTTCTTCTTCAAAGACTTCATTCTAAGTATGGGACCCAATTCAAGCCCAGTTTTCAAAAGAGCGGTCTTTGTGATTAAAAAAAATTTAGTTTGGTTGGGGTTTTTTTGGTTTTAGTTTGGGTGCAGTTTTTTGATTTTTTTTTTTGGGGGGGGGGGGGGTTGGGGGCAGGGGGATTGTTTTTTTTGGTGTATAAATCAGACTTGGCCAAAGTTTTATATTCTATTTACTATGAAGTTTTTCACACTTTGTATTTAAAAAAAATAAATTCAAAAGACTTTTCCATTTCTGTCAACCTTCATTTTGGAATAAAATTTATAATAATAATAATTAACCATTATTATTTATAATAATAAAATTAACCATTTTGA
Organism: Molothrus aeneus; assembly: GCF_037042795.1. Taxonomy (NCBI): domain Eukaryota; kingdom Metazoa; phylum Chordata; class Aves; order Passeriformes; family Icteridae; genus Molothrus; species Molothrus aeneus. The sequence continues at coordinate 32,682,674 of NC_089650.1, read as the reverse complement.
AGTCCCTTCCAAAAAAATTTATCTGTGATAACTTTAAGACAACTGATAGGCAAAGAGGGCTGTATTAAACATACTTGAAGCTATTGCTGAAAGCTGGGTTAAGCCTGCCTAACTGATGACAACATATTTGGATCTTACTGATTTCCCCCAGAGAAGCCTAATGGAAAGCCAATATCAGGCTTAGAAGAGGGAACTGGAAAGCCAGCAGAAGTTTTGAGCAAAAGCAGATAAAGGCAGGTAATTTTAGAAGCAAGCAAATGAAACAGCCAGAACATTTCTGAGGGTGAGAAGCGGGTTAAGGAGTAGTCTTGGTGGCACTTAAATACCAATACAGACAAGCTAGTGCTGGTGTAAATGATGGTCAGAACCTCCTGAGGAGTCAGTACAGAGTAACAGCAACTGGGTGCTAGAAACAAGATCCCAAACCTCAGTCTCCCTCTGAGAGAGAGGAAAGGTGTGCCTACAAAAAGCCTTTGGTGAGGCAGCAACACTGGGATTAGGAGTTAGTGGGTACCAAGAACCAAGAGGGACAACCCCAATGCAACTCCTCATCCCAAGGGTGGGAAGGCAGGGAAGAAGCCCAGTGTACCCTGAGGAGGGACAGCACCATGGCACCACACCAGGCTGGGGTGGGAGAGGTGCTGGGGTGCTGCCAGCACCCTGCAAAGGCCTCAGCCACCAGAAGGCCTTGGAACTCTTGGATCACAGGATACTGGGGCAGACTAAGAGCAGACTTCTGCCCTTTGGGTTTATACAGTGGGCACTTCAGGGTAGGCTACTTACTCTGTACCAAACAACTACAATTTAGAGATGAAGTGTGGTTTTGGTGTCTGGTTTTGCCTCTTTTTTTAATGCAAGAAAGTTACACTCCCTAATGTTTTAACAATATATTCATTAAAACCAAGCGAGCAATTTTTAGTAAAGAAGTATTAAAGTAAGTTGACTTATTTTGTATAACTGCTCATGGATCTTGATGTCCTCTAACTGGTTATGGTTCCAACAGTACAGGATACTTTCCTTTGGTATCACCCATTATGGTTTCAAAACCAATTTCCAGTAGTTAGTAATCTGTACAAGAGGAACATTAATTTCTGTTTGCTGGGTGACTTTATTTGGATTGTCTCTGTTTCTGGTGGAATTATGCTACTGCTCCAAGCCAATGGTCAAGTTAAAAATTCCATTAGATTAAAAAAAGCTGAAGTTTACTTCTTACAGAATATTCAAATGCCATGAACATTGTTTCAAAGATAACAATGAAAACTGATATGCAGTCACCCCTTACTAAATTTACACAGAGAAAAATATTTGCATTAACTTTTTAAATTGATAATTTCAGAAAACTGGAATGGCATCAGGACCAGGCAGACAAGGAAGACAATCAAGGTATAGTGCATCAGCTACCTCAGAGTGTAGGAGGAACATCAAAGACCACAGCAACAGGCTTAAGGGAGCATGTGAAGTGACTGGCCACAAACTACTGCAGAAGAGAATTTGCAGTCTGCCAGATGGACACACCATGGGCAGTGTGTTCAAGCGAGAAAATCTCCTGCAGTACTTACAGCTCTATATATGTTTTTTGCAATGCTGTCTTTCTGCACTAACTGCAAACAAGGCTCATTTTGCCTTGGACTTGAGGCTCTTTGTGGTAAATCTACTCTGGATCAATCAATTGCTATTACACTTATGCAAGTTTGCCTCATGATAATAAATCTCTAACTAGGACATTTTGATTGACTAGGTAAACAAGGCAGAAAAGGGTTTCAAACTTCAAGACCTTTCATCTAATGGAATCCAGGAATTCTCAACTGCAAATAGCCATACCAAAATGAACAAACGCCACTCCAGCTCTCAGCACATTTAGAATGGACAATATCAACTTTTCAGGTTCAAAATTTGACCTACCTTAAAAAAGTAAAAATCTGGTAGGGCATGTCCTCTAAATTCTAAATATCTAGTTAAAAAAACAAACAAATCCATTTCTCATTGCCAAGCAATAAAGAAATATAAGACTGATTTGTGATCTTCTGCAGAGAGGCCACCACTTTGCAATGTATGTATATATATCATAAAAGAGCACATTAACACCAAATGCTATAGCTTTGGAAAAGGATATGGAGTTTGTGTTCTGCAAATGTAAGATCACCATTAATCACTGAAAAGCTTGCCTAAGCTTTTCAAATTATTCAAAATAAACTACAAGTGATTTGATCTAAGTTTGGTAAATTTAGATAATGCTGATAAATGATCACAATCCAGAATAACCACAAGCATCAGGAACTATACTGACTGCCTTAAGAAAAGGATGACAAATTTAACACAGCATATTCTACAGATGTGACAATACATCTATATCAATTTAAGATTTAGAAGATAGCTACTGATTGTGAGATTGTAAGATTGTAAGATATTTTAGAGGGTATAATTAATCAATTATAACAAGGGTCCTAATATTGTACAGTACTTTCATCTAAAGCAAGACATTATTTTAGAAGGAAAATATGTTCACTTGTGCTGTGCTTCCACATCCCCTCTCCCATGTAAACACAAAACAAGGACTAAAATAGTTTATCAGATTATAAACAAGGAGTAAGAGCAAGCATTAAAGATCCTTACAAGATACTGAAACAAACCTTTGCTCTGCAGACCACACCTGTGCTTTTCAACACAGGTAAGAGCTGCTCACAATATTATGCCGTGGATGACAAGGCAAACAGACATCAGAACTGAATGAAAACATTTATCATCCTAACATCATAACAAAAAGGAACAGACTTGGCTAACAAGTTGCAATATGAGCTATGATTGCACAAGCAGGTAATCTGCTTTTTGACTCTTACAAGCAAATTGAACTAAGGTGACATTTTACTACATGAATATAGAGTTGGACACAAGAAATGTTTATAACAAAACTCTTTTATTTTGGCAAATCTCACCTTAATTTCTGAGATTTGAATGATGTGAAATATAATGTTAAACATGCATTCCTTTAATTTATGTGATTGCCAGTGATGCCATTAACCTTTTTAATGACAACCCTTTGCACACCACACTTTTGAAGCTCTTAAAGTACACAGAGCAGCATAAATCAAATACTTTTTCTGATGAATGGGACTAGATGTTGAGGGCTTATATTCAGAATCAACACAAACCACTGAAGTTAAAACAAAAAACACAGTTCCACTTTTCAGTGAGGTTGTCTTTACTCATAGCTGAATAATGCTAGTCATCCCTTCAGAACCATGCATGCCACCACTAACCTTTGTAGCCCATATGGTCTGCTCCAAAGGATGAAAAAGTTTGAAACAAAAGCCATCTTTTTTAGAAGGCCTCTCGATGAGTTCACAAACATTCAGCAGCACTGTTCCTACCCACTGGTCATTTTTGGGAGTTTTGTAAAGAAGCAACACTCCTGGTTTCAGTACACACCACAGTTTGGTCCAGCTTTTCAAGGTACCACGAATCTAGAAGATAAATAATTACACTTACAGCTCAGTGAAGCCAATACCAAAACTATCCCCCTTAACAAAATTAAAATTGAAATTTATTAGCTTTAGTTTCAAAGCAAAGTTAATTAGGTCTTTCAAAAGTTTACCCAGGTTTGTTAAAGAATGTAAAGGTATGCTTGTTTTTCTGTCTTGATGAATACCCGGTTCTACAAATGGGCATGCACACATCCTGATATGGGAAGTATGACAATTCAACTGCACTACTGTTGGTAATATGAACTGCTGTCCTCAAGATAGCAGTACCAGCTAGTTCTTAAGAGAGGAAAGGAAAATTACCAGAAATACAATGAAACCAGATATTCAAATATCTGACTGAATTATTTTTGCAATTGTTATATATGTAACAGAGCCACTTCAAAGTGTAAAACTAGAAGGATGAAATGAGAATTGTAAGGCCAACTCATCCCAAACTGATGGCTATGCACACAAGAATAATGTGACTAGGGTGACTGCGGTAAGTGGGAGCTAAGTTCCTCTATTAGTCCTCTGGGATTTGAGCACAGAGACCTTGGGATGCAATTAGTGGCTGCTGTGCCTGTAGAAAAACATTAACAGCAAGTAAAAGATTGAGCCTTTTCTATTCTGGCCAGAAAGCAGCAAGCAACTAACTGCTCCATCTTCAACTCAGGTTTCACACTTGGATTCTGACCTTCAACCAGTCAGCCATAACAATAACTGAGGGGTCTGTGAGTGTGCTAAGTAATTCTTTTGTGGCTCTCTTCTTTTCTTCTCTGTAGTTTTTCTTTTGAACCTGTAAAAAATAATAAAAATGTTTTCAATGTCATGGCCATAAGCCAGTTATCAGCACAAAAACGTATCAGCCAATACATGCTGAGGAAAAACCTGTAAAATTCAATTTGCAATACAGATATAGAAAAACAGCTTTAAAACAGAGTATTGACTTCAAAGTCAACAATTACTTCAAGAGCAACTATGATGCAGAGAATTTCAGTTTCTTCTGCAATTTTCTTTAGAAACTGAGAACTTGGAAGCTCCTCTTAGAATCAAAGGGGAAGAAAGCCCAACCAAACCAAATTCCAATATACAGGTACATTATCTGATCTGTGGTCTTTATCCACCCGTTATGTTCCCCTCTAGGAGAAATTTGCAGGATTGTACCACCCTCATTTAAAGCAGAGTAATTTTATGTTTCTCTTGAAATGGTATCTACCAAATAGTGGAGTTTGATCTTGCTACAGTACAGAGGGAAGAAGATAGTAGAATGCATTCAAATTGCTATTTTGATAATTCCATTTGTCATTTCATTGCATGTTGATGTCCCGAGGTCCCTGCCAATCTGAAATAATCTATCATCTGAGTAATTCTACAATATTGTGCCATTTTAAAGACAGCATTATAGTAGCTATTATTCAAGTAAAACATACAGTAAAATTTGAAGAAACTCAACAGCACAGCTTCTCTCAATACTTAAATATTCCCCGTCTCATCATTATTTAGCATTTTTGTCTTCTCATTAGAGAATAAGGAAAAACTATGTGAATGCATTTATAGTCCTTGAAGAGGAAATTAATTTCTAGAGAGATTCACCTTGAGAGATTCTTTTTTTGTAAGTTTGCTTGAAGATTGAGAGATGTCCTTCTCAGAGCCATTGAAAAGCTTGGATTCAGACTGAAATTCACAACACACATAATAAATAAATGACAATGGCAGATACAAGAATATATTACTTATGCTGGCACTTTAGCAAGTGCTTGAAGTGCAATTATGTTTGCAAATGTTCCCATTCCCTCTCACTTCTCTACTGCTTCCTCCCTTAAAAAAATCCAAACAAACCAATAAACCACTACTGGTAACATGAACTGTTCACAACCTATTAATGGAGTGCCTTTTTGCAAGGGTTTTATGGGAAAGAAGTCTGAGGTTCCTTTGGAAGCAGCTGACCCATACAGAACAAGTATTTAGCTCATGTAGACTGTTACTAGACAGAGCATGCTTGAATAGTTAGGCATTATTTTAGCAGAGAGAGAATGTTTTAGGAGAATCCAGGTGTTTTAACACAGGAGTCATTCCCAGGATTTATGAATCAGAATATAGAATCAGCTGTCTTCATCCACAACTTGACAGCTTCTCCAAACAGACTGCTATAGAGGCACTTACCCTGTGACTCATGAGGGAAAACACAGCCTCTTCAGTCTAGGATTCAGTGCTCTGTAAATCATCAGAGTACAACTGCCCACTAATGGCACTTGTTCTGTTCCTTGAACCCTAATTCCACGCTCTGATTACTTTGCAAGTCATCTTCCAGGAGCTCACGGTGGCATCAGGCAGGAAGGAGACCCAGGTTTGTTCGTGACACCCAAGTCTCGTTCGTGCAGGACAAGGAGCTGCCTCAGCAGCACATGATTTCTCCCCCCGCCTCTCCCCCTTGTCTTGTAAGGTTCAAAGTTTGCACCTGGAGGTTTGCTGCCTGCTAGTATAAAGGGAACTCAAGCCACCAAATACACTTTGGGAACAGCACTCTTTGGGGAAAAAAAAAAAAAAAGGGAAAAAGAAGAGTCTAAGAGGAGTCTGTGATAGAGTTTTCATGCCATTCCTATCAGGGGTCAGAGAACATTGAGTAGGTAGGCATTAAATACAGACTTCAGATAAATTAGAGAGTTGGATTTCTTTGTGCCCTGACACATAAGCTTGATGGACCCAAAACTACTGCATTGTCAAAAAAAAAAAAACAAACCACCAAAACAATTTAATATTCTAAACTGAGTATTCAATTCAATTCAAATTCAAGGACATTTTATCAAAAGTGACCCATAAGATGTTCCACATTTCAAATCGCAAACAACAGTGCAAAGTCTATTCACTGAATTTGTATTTTGGAATACTATAAATTGACAGTCCAAAAATATGCAAGCTTTGAGTAAAACTTGCAGCTATAATAAAAATAGTGCACTTCAGCATTCTCTTAACTTACAGGCTGCTCAAACAAAAGAAACAAAGCCTAAAGAGTCACAATCTGTACAGAACAATTTAACCTGGATTCTATTTTACATCTTTAATTCAGAACTAAGACTTTACAGGAGTCTACTCAGGTACTGTAAAAAGATATGTGCAATAACTGGCAAAAAGTATTTTTAGCTCAAAATTATTTTAATGATAAGTAAATGTTCTTTAACTTTTGTATCTATCTTGGAAAAATACAGGAAACATCTTGTAATAAAGGTATGTTCTTGACTCAAAATTTAGCTTTAAGATGAGTGCACGACTTGAAATTAAATTCCCCTCTCTAGAATTTAAAGAAATACAGTACTTTAAATGTAGTAACAGAAGAGGGGAAAAATGATTATCGTTGTCACTTAAGAAGAGTTAATGAACTCATTATGCAAGCTATAATGGAACAACTTAAACAAAACATTCATAAATATTCTAGTTGCTCACCAACAGAAAGTGAAGGCAATCTAAAGGTCATGCATAGAAAAGCCTCAAACCAATAAGTTTCCCTACTTAAAAAATGAATTTTCTCATTGTCTCAGTTTTAAAGCTCATTAATATGACAATGAGTAAAGGTTTACATTTAGCTGTTCAATGTTATGAGACAGGTCAGTGATCTGAGTGTGTATTTTTAGGCCAGTAACCTTCTCACTATTATATCCACACAAAGAGGATAAAAAATTTAGAAGAAAACACTTTAGGAGAACCTGCTGTAACTCCCAGCAAGGTACATTCAGTAGCAGATTCCAGGCAAGTCCCATCATTGCTTTTCCATTCTCCCTTAGAAAGAAGGGCTGCTATTTCACTTCCATTAGTAAAATCAAGCCACACATGCAACAATTTAAAAAAAGGGTGAAGAAAAGCATGTATTAGCACAAGTAGGAATATTGGTATCATCTTTGACAGAAAGACACGAAAAATGTAATAGCATAGAACCCAAAGATTAAGATCCTGTTAAGACAACAGCTAAGAAAAAATAAGTATAAGGGAGAGGAAAAGGGAATTGGATAGTCAAAGGTATATGATTCTTGAGAGTCTGGAATAAATCCAAGTCAAAGAGATCTTATTAACTTGATTTCCAAGTCAAACTGATTTGGAGGTTTCTGGACCAATATAAATATTTTGATCACAAGAAAGCTGGATGGGGAAGTATGCTTCCTTGATATTCCTGACAAGTGAGGCTCTAGGATGCAGTAAAGCAAAAAGATTCAAAGTTTTGTGATTCCAAGTCACATGTAAGGCACCAACAGTTTGAAATGCTTAGCTACACACCACAAAACTGCAGCATCCTCTGCAGACACCAAACTGCTTATCCCATTGCAATTTCAATGACACCATTTAAGCCTGGAAATGCTACTATAATCTTTAAGCCTCTTCATTTTCTTTCAGTATCTTTGTAATGTTTGTCTTTATGGCTCTGATATATCAAATACCATAGAAAAATTTGTGTCAAGACCTCGAGTGCAAACCCTATCTCCAAGGGGTGTGGCTGCTATGCCCAGGACAGAGTGCTGTGGGAACAGCTGTGTGCAAAAGCAGCAAAAAGCAAGAATTTCCCCCTTTTCCCTGAGAGCTAGCTGTCACCTTCCAGAGCAACCCAGCAATCTGCTGCACCCCAACAATCTGTTTAAGTGCCTGTTACCATATTTGCCTCTTTAAAAGGACAGTAGATATCCAAGCAGAAAATAGAAAACCATGTGGCTGGGAAAGTTAGAGCCTTTAAACTCTTTGGCAAGGCAATATCCCACTCCAAGACACCCACAAGAAGACTTCATATTCAGTTTCCACTACTTTGAACCACAGATTTGGATGTGACGTCATCCTGGGAACTATATTAAGAGATTCCCTTTAATCTTTATCTATTGCTGAATCTGAAGAGTAATCTTCAAGATTATCTACAACAAAAGTTAAATACATTTGACCTTAATTAAAAATGTGTAGCTTCTTTACACACCAAAATTTTTAAGACAGGTTAGGAGGTTGTGTTCCTTACCTTGCTTTTTGACATAGAATATGCGGCATCGTCTTTTTGTGACGCATCGTCCTTCCCTTTGTCAGAACCTTAAAGAAAAAACAGCATTGTTGCAAATGATTTAAATTCATTAATAAAATTTATAGGAACTAGCTTTTGAAATAAATTTGCCAATGTGTTAAAAAAGTACAAGTAAATCAGATGTTCAAATAGCATATACATACCAATCTATCTCATCAGTTGAAAACATACCAGCTACTATCATATGCACTAATTTAATACTTGCCACTAAGAGGCAAGAACAGTGCACTGTATTTGGATAATGCTGTACCTGATCCAATAACCTGATGAAATTTAAATAAAACATGCCAACTTTTGTCCTTTTATTATCTCATTCTACCCTACCTGCATACATGGAGGCACAGAGAAGAGTACTAAATCAAGCCTTTTTTTGTTTGCTCATTTCTGAACCTTTCTGTAGCTAGATAATTGTTAAATACCACCTACATGAAAGCAAATCTGATTAAAATCACCAGTCAGGATTTTTTTGCAAAACAATGGAAAAAGTTCTTTACATTAGCCTTGAATTTATACTTTTAACTTGGACACTCAAGAAGCATAACTACAAGGCCTTTTATTAAAACAGTTGTCAAAATCCCATGTTTCTCTTCTGTGACAAACCCCACGCTTCCCCAGTATCCAGAAAGCAGAGTAAGTTAGTGTCTGTGTGACAGTGGAAAACAAGGACACGACTGGTATGGGTATGGGTGCTGCCACACAGCTGCTCTGTGCCACAGAACATATACTGAGAACCTGGCACCCTCTCACAGAAAAATTGCCTCCTGTGCTTACAAGACATCACACTCATTGATCAACTTAATTTGAAGAGAGTGGTGGCAGCATAAAGCTTTTATAAACAGGGAAAAAACAAATTGCACAATGCATTTATCTATGTAAGTCAGCATGCCATCTTTTAGATGCCCCCTGAAGAGGAGGCAGATGAGAGCGTGAATTCAGGCATGGATTTCAGAACAGCCCAGGCAGCTGAGAAGCCTGGCACAGGGGTGTCCAAGAGCTGTGCCTGTGAGAGGGCACTGCACCAGCAGGGACACCCTGCACCCATGGACATGGCACCAGACATGGCACCTGCAGGCACACTGCACCGTGGACACCACCAGTGCTTTGGAGCATCCCTCTGGGCATGGTCCTGACTTCGAAACAGAAACAGGTCTTCTGATCCCTGAAATGAGAAGACTTACCAGAGAAACTCCTTGGTTTCACATTTTTCAGGGGAATGTGTGTATGTGAAGGGAAACTATGAGCTTTGAAAGAATTTTTAACTTTTTGTAGCAGTGTTGGGTAGCTTGTCCATAGTAGGAATTTTTTTTTTTTGTTATTATTATTATCTTCAGCCTTCCACAACTTATAATACCTAGAAACTCTAAGACAGAACTGATTCATTTGTCACAATTACACATCCCGGGAAGATTCATGGAGTTAAAGGGGCATTTGGCTGATCTCCAGGTTACATGAAAAATCTTAAGGTTCCTCTTGATTTTGGTCTGGTAATCAGTCTTTTGGGGATTTTTCTCCCTTTATATTTTTTACTTTGTGCAGATATTCCTTTATAAGACCAGATTTTAAAAATTATATACTGCAGTACAATATCCCATTTTACGTTCACAGAAAGGAAGCTCTACATGCCTTTACAAACAACTTTTTAACATCCTTACAGAAGCCCCACCTGGGCATAGTTCATTAAATCCTTCATTTTTAAATTCTTCCAACACACCTGCAATAGACTTGTGCAGCTAATGAAAACTGTAACATAGGAGACCATTTGACAACAGGAAAGGAGTACCTTGACAGGTAGAAGATTTGTAGTACTAGGGAATTCACAAACAAACTAGCCACCAGAAGCTACATTTCCTAGGTAATCCCAAATGCAAAAGCACATTTTCTACAGCACTAGTTATCAGGCATGAAACAAGGTTGTTTAAAGCCTCAGAGGCTACTCTTGCCTTGGTTTACTTAAAAGTTACTGGATTTGACACCAGTCTTAGGCAGTCAGACACACAACAGAACCATAGCAGAGACTTTCTCCTCATCCAGTGCCCCAAAAAAAGGAATCAAATCCCACTGAAAATGCAATGCAGGCATTTTCTAATGACTTTCCCATTTCTGGGAAGTCAGAATATACAGAAACCTCAGTGAGGAAGAATCAGCAAGGAAGTGCTAAGTCAGGATTTTTCTTACAGAAGAGAAGCTGTAATTCCAAGCTTGCTTTCTGAAGCACAACAATTTTATGGACTTTTCACACCGCTATCCAACAGACATACATTTTTTATTTTCACAAATAAACTTTGCATCAGTACCACCAAGAAGAAATGAAAAAGCTCAGTTGCATTTCCATGAATTGCACCACCTTGCTTTCAGTGTCTCGAGCTGCAGAGGTGTGCGTGCCAGCTGATTCAGGAACTTACCCACCACACAGACTGCTCCCCTCCTCACCCACAGCACAGAAAAGGGCTCTCTCAGGGGTTAGCAAAGCCAAGTCAGGGTGCTGCACATCCTGGAACACCTTGCACTGCCCCAGTCTTGGTCTGTGAGGAAACCCAGTCATCCAGCTTTGCATCCCCCACCATCCTGCTGGTGACCTCCCTCTGTGTAGAGGGACAAGCTCACAACACAGACAGTTGTCTGGAGCAGAGACTGCCAGAGCAAAAGAGGCTAGAAGCAGGGTATAATAAAGTGTTTCAAGTTTTTCAATATTTATCAGCAGCGGTTTTGGGCCTAATATTTTAGACCTAATATTTATTCCCACCTTGTAACTCAATCAGCAGCTTCTTAACAAAATAACCTGAGCCCACATTCGACAATGTAGAAATTCATGTGTTGAAGACAGTCCCTTTCTGTCATTTCCTCTTTACTGAATCCTTTGAATTTATGTATCATTTTCTACGTACAATCCTGAAAGCAATCTTTAGAGTTAGGAGCACCACTGCTGTGCTCTCTAAAGCAGTTCTGAGCATCAGCGATTGCGTTCAAAGCAACACTACACCTTAACAGGCCTTCCCCCAGTGTGACCTTCCTTATCGTAGCAGCTCAGGTGCCATGGGCTCTGAAAGCTGATCCCAATGCCACTGCAGTCAGCCACAGTTCATGGTATGACCTCAGAAGCCAAGGCAAACTGTCCATTAGTGCATTCCTACTGTGAGCACTCACCATGTTCTTCCAAAACTTGCAGGTGAAAATCTACATTAAAACTCATTAGGAGCTTTCAGAGAGATTTAAGAGCCTGACAGAGGAACCACAACCCTTGCATACAAGATATTAATGAAACAAAATCAAACAGTGCTGCTTTAGAGATTGAGACAGATTATGTAGTCAAAAACAACAACAAAAAACACAAAAAAAACACCCCTACGAAACAAAACAAAAAAAAATCTTCAAAACACTGTTGACAAAAACGAGGCTATATACACTGCAAAATTAAAGACTATTTAGGATTAAGACTGTGGCAGGGTACAGTTTCAAAAAAACCCAAACCTGTCCAGATAATAGATTTCAATTTTCAAGCATAACGTATACTTTTTGAAGTTGCACACACAATCTGTCCCTTCAGTCAATTTTGAAGGAAGGGAAAAATCAAAAAACAACCACATAACTCTTACATCTTGAATATTGGCTTTGTGCTTCAATAAATGCCATCTGCAATTATGATACATGAGAAAAAAACATCAGAAAATAAGCATGTTACTTTTTAATGTCAGATCTATTTTATTCATAAAAGAAATAATTACTATCCACTGGAGGCTCTTCTTCAAGCATGCAGAAAAAACAGCAGAAAAGCAACGCAATGCATGAAAAGATCACAAAGAGCAATCCAAGCAACAGTGTTACTGACTTCCAAGTGAAAAGAAAGGAACAGCCTGATGTGATTACTGGTGTGCATGTGCAGTTTTGAAGAACAAATACTTCAGCTGGAAAATGCTTCTGGAAGAACCATGAGCTGTACTTATTATCAATACTGGTGCTATATAATAAACACATCAGAAAAAAAGGAAAAATCTTTTTAAAGAATTGAACACAGGGAACCATAGTCTTTTTAACTGACTGACTGTCAAAAGCTTATTGACAATTTAAGAGTACAATCCCATATTAACTAATTCAGATTCCTCCATGGACTTTGAAAGCAAAGTAATCAGAAAAGTAAGCAAAGTCCTTTTATGTATTTTCTAACAGTAGTGTTTTCTTTCGTAAACACCACAAAATAAAAAAAATAACCAAAGACTGTCATCACTGTAACTATACATGAGTATATTTTAAACAGACAATTACTCTTTGCCTAAACCAGTCTGAAAAACTATGTTCATTAAGCATATAAGGAATATTAAAACTCTTCAGAGATATATGCAAAAGTCCAAAAGAGCAAGCATTTTTTAATTCTATGTACACACTTGAATTTTTTCATTAAAAACCACTTTCCATTTGTTCTGCATTTTAAGTAATTCACTGTCTCCTTATGAACAGTGATCAGCTTTAGCTGCAGAATTCTATATAGAAAGGAAGCAAATATGAAACGAGACTCCTTTTTTCCCACTAATTACCAGACTACACATACTTCTTTTAAAGGTAGGAAGCACCTGTCAAGTTGCCAACGCCATGCTTTCAAGCTTTGAGATCTTTTATTTTGCAAGCAGCTTGAATAAAACTCAGTGTTAGATTCTTGGTAGAAGGCTAATCATTTCCTAAAACAGAGTGAAAGGAAACATTCCAGGATAAAAATGTTCAATAAAACATGGTGTCTGCAACCTCCCCCATGGTCTGCACCCACCTCTGCTCTGGGGCTTCAGAACCACGGCTTACAAATTCAGTGAGCCATGCTGCAGGAGGCAGGCAATAGAAAGTGAAAACTATTTCACTTTCCTTCCCCCCCCAACATCCTGGCCCCGTGGAACTACACAATAAAGTGCATCTCTGCGCATGCACAAGACAACTCACGCATCCAGAGCAATTCTGGAAAGAATGCACAGATTGTACTATGTCCCCCTTCAGGAATGGGTGACCTTGTAACACATTTTCAAGCACTGAGGCTTTCTGAAATAAACTGCTGAAATTCAGGTACCTACGTCAGAAGGTTATGAACAATGTGCACATTATGAACAATGACATGCAATGATCTACAAATTCATTGCAATATTCCAGTACTGATTTTCAGGAAACAACAAATCTGCGCAAAACGAGATTAAAGCCCTTTCAGAGGTTTTAAGTTTTCAAAATCTTACACTACAGAGTTTACCAAAGCTATGTTTTTAGCCCTCATTTTCTATCTTGTCATTTTATGTCAAATCATTGATGACCAGCCTGCAGATTTTCCAGTAGTTACAGCTAAATACAAACCTTCTGCTGTACCGTACAATTTTAAAGCAGATCCATTGGTGGGGGAGGGGGGGGAGCAGTGGAAACAGCAGTGGAAAGTACAAGAAAGGAAGGCATTTATAAACCACATCACAGAACCTCAGTCCTAAAAGCCCAAACAACCAAAACAAACATTCCAGTCAGTCTCAAACACACCAATGTATTTTGAAGTGAGATTTGTGGCAGTGTGAAAGCTAACTTACTCCTTTCCCTGTCTGCAAATCCTGCCACTACAAAGAGCTGTTATCAAACTGCATACAAGCAATACTCTTTCTGATTTCTACCCACATCTCAGTACATTTCTTTCATTCAAGCATGAAAACTTGAGGCAGAAATTAGATTCGCTTCTGTACATTTTAAGAAATGCAAGACCAAAACAAACCTGGTAAAGCAGGAGCGAGCTCATTATATCCACCAAATGAAGCGTTCCGGATGAGCTTTCGGCCATCAGCTCTTGGAGAAAACACAGATGAAATCCCAGCACATGAAGAAAACCTACGTCGCACTGGACCTTCTTCCTTCATGAGTTAAGGTGTTTGTGTAAGGATTATGTTCTCTGTGAAAGCTGGTTAGCATAAGCTGCTTGGAGCAAGAGTGTTGCAGTAGCAGCCTTTTACCTCACATTCTGATGAGTAAGATACAAAAGAGGAAAAAAAAAGAAACAAACGAAGGGCGCACATGAAAAATGCAGTGAAGAGACAGAGGCTGCCAAATCAGCAGCAAGCCAAGCAACACTATACTCCTCTCATCAAAGCTCTTACGATGCTTAAAGTGGAATGCCTTTGCTTCAGCTCCTTTTTCCTGGGAAACACACCACATCTTATTTTTTACCTCTCAGTTTTAGTCCTACTCATTTCTAAGTACACAAAAATGGTATCTAAGTTTTAAGGAATCCTTAAATTGAGTTCCTGTTAGTCTTTCATGTCCCAAATTTATACTGCACAAAGGACAACTCATGAGCTTTGTGGCTTCCCTGTTTGATATTGTGGTACACTATGGGAATGAGAAAAGGGAGTCAATCATTGCATTACACAGCCAAGTTGAACTTTCCTGTTCAGGCACTCACCTAACTAGTTTTTGTCAACTGACTGCCATGGCCTCTACATCTTCATTTCTTTATTTTTCTTTAAAAGGTGATGCAATTGCTTTTTCTTCTTGAAACTCTCCCATATTTTTAAAAACAAACCAGCCTGACTCACAGAAGAGCTGTCCTAAATAATCTCCACAAAAAAGGCTTTTTATTATTAATGCCCCAAATATTTTATTCAATGAATAAAACACTTAAATGGGCCAGCTTAAATTTTAAACACAAAAAGGATTCCAGTAAACTGTGATTCAAGACTAGAAATCTGCTGATCCAAACTTCTCCTGCTGGGAGCTACTGTAATGAAGTCAAATAGTCTCTCCCTAACCACCTTCACCCACTGTTACATCAGCAGCCTCTTTGCTGCAAGGACTAGTGTGCACAGTCACCCTCTTGCAAATGTGGAACTTCCTTCCCATTTGGTGTTTCTCTGCTGGTCCCATTTTCTCCATCAAACTTTACTGACTAAACAGGTTTTGAAACCTTCTCTACTAAAAACCAGGACAATAGGACACCAAGAACTGCCTTGAAAATAAGAACTTGAATTCTTACCTTATTCCATCCTCTCCTTTTCTTACAATGTGAATCACATGCCATAAATTAAACCAATAGCAGCATGAACACGATTAACCCTCAAATAATACTACTTACTCTATGGCCTTATACAAAGAAGTATAGTTAACTTCCCCCTTAACTACCTTAAGGTAGTTAACTTACCTTAACTTGGGAAGTTAAGGTAAAAAGATGTATCAGTCAAGATAAAAAGATGTATCAGAAAAAGCAAAGATGAGGCACAGATAGCCATCAACAGAAACCACTATATGCTATATGAAAAACACAATTAACTTAAGCACAAGGAATAGGAAAAACTGGGTAAGCATCATGTATTCAGGCCTGTCTCCATTTATCCGATCCTGTGTCTCACACTTCCTTCAGCTGAAACAGTCCTTGTTTCAAGATGTCCCAGAAGGAACAGAAAAAGCAGCTAAAGAAACTAAAGGAGTGGAGTGGCAGGGCAATGAGGAAATGCAAGGAGGGAGAACACTAGCTTTTTTTCTATTTGGTTTTGTTTTGGTTTTGCTTTAATAAACACAGCTCCATATCACCTCTCCAAATCTGTCCTAACTACAAAACAGAGCAAACACCTTGGTTCAAATCTATTCATAATATGCATTTTCTTTTTTTTCCAACTGAAATCAAGAGAAAGCCGCAGTAGAACTCCTCTTACACACAGAAGGAACCGTATCCTCTCATTACAGACCTACCTTGCCCAGTTAATGGGGCTGTTATCTCCTCTTTCAGAGTCGGGGCTGTGACCCTGCCCAGAGCACTCTGCTGACACCGGTATCCAGCCGTGTCCATGTCTCTCTCGTTCTGGAATGGCTGGGTCACACAGACTGGAAGGGGGGAGGCTCCTCCATCAGACACCTGCCTCCAGCCCTGGGCCCTACCTGCCAGCCCACCAGCTTGTTTCACAGCTCAGTCTTCTCTGCCACTTTCTGTTCACGTTCTTAAGGAGCAGCTGCGTTTGCAGGGGTTTCAGGAAACAAAACAATCATGAAGGCCTTTCCCTTACTTCTCTCCATGCCCTCTCAAGTCCCTTGACACTGCTCATGTAGTCAAACTGTAAACAGGAACAGATTAAAATACCTCTTTCTCCTTCCTATGCCCTTTTCTCCATTTAGAACTGAAACTGAACTCTTTGGGTAGATAAAATTAAGAATTTCAATACAGATAATGTTACATTTCCCCTCTCTGAGGCTCTCTCCAGTCAAAGAAGCTGTTATCCAGGTATTCTAAGCACCTTCTGCTTTAACTCAACAGCAACACAGGAGAGGCAGCCTCTGAGTGTTTTATCAAAATAGGACTCTGTCTCACCACTACAACAGAGGAGAAAAAGAAAAAATCTAATTTAAGCTTCTTCCTTCATCGCCTCACCCCTCCCCCCCCCGCAAAGACCAAAACATCCCATAAATGCTTTTTCTTCCTCTCTCCTTCCTGAAAATAAACTCGGACAGAATAGGTCCATCTACTGATGAAATCAAAATTTGTGATCTTAGACTAATGTCCCAGGCAGCTTTCTGTCCTTTTGATATTAGTTTTGAGTGCATTAAGAATTGATATACTTAGAAAATGCACTCTCATACACAGCTTAGAAATTTGCACCGTTTCAGATACTCACAAATAGAAGTACAACCAAGTCCAACTGCATAAGTCAGACATGCTAGAAAAGCCTGCATAAACAGGGAGGTATCTGCACTTTAGCTTAAAGGCATCAGGTGCATGAATATATATGAGCTTTTTCATAACAGAAGTTTCAGGCACCATAGGATACACTAGACTAAGTATGCCACTGAAATAGACAAAAGGTTTCCTGGTTTTTCTGTTTTATAAAAGACCTGTATCAGTAAGAACATGACTACATGACTGAAATATTTAGTTCATGTATCTTGGGGCAGGAGGGAGCACAAGAATCCATTCTCAGCCAATCTCTTTAGAGGAGCAAAACTTATTTAATGCATATATATTTTTCTAAAGGACAGAATGCATTTCTCCCATTATATATTGAATCAGGACTTCTTCAACAGTAAATAGTAAATGCTGGCTGAAAAACCAATCCTAATCCTGTGCTTAAGACATTCTTCCAGGATATTGCCTGGAGCAAAATGTAAAATCTCATTGTACAAAGTCAAATAGAAGATATGTGGAGTTCTGACAACTTGTGAAGACTTTTGACAAAGTATGGTTTTAGTTTTAAAACATTTCTCCAATGGAAAAATATTTACAGCTGAAAAAAACCACAGTCTTAACAAAAAAGACCTCTCTAAATTGTAAAGGCAAGAATTCAATGAAATTGAACTCAAATCAAATCTATCTGGACTACCCAAATAAGGAATTTTCACTATAATAATCCGTTTTATAGAGATTTTAGAAGTTTAGAATAACTAACACATTCTAAAAACTAATACTGATGCAGTAATACAGTAAGTAGTAAAACTATGGATAGTGATGGAAAGTAAACAAAAAATCCTTTTCCCCTTACAGGTACCCAAGGAAAAGCTAAAATCTTCTTAAAACCAAACTCTGTGAAAGCTAGAGAGAAAAGAAAGAGGAAGGAAAACTTGGTGTAGTAGAGGAAGGCAGAAACTTTTCAGACTTGCCCTGCAATTTTGACAGTAATTTGCCCTGACATTTCAACATTACTACCTTTTCAAGTAGACTTCTCCCCCCAGTCCATGAAAAGGTCATAAATAATTCTCTACATGCAGTAGAGAATTATTTTGCAGCATGCAGAAAACAGAAAAAGAAAACGGGTAGACAATCATACCTATGAAGGTTTTATCTAACAATTGATTTTCACAGGTGGATTTGAAGTAAAAGCAGTTTTTTTCCTATTTAATAAAAAGGGTATTAAAGATATACTTGCCTTCTGCACTGATATTTGATTCAGAAAAAAATTATACTTAAACCATGAGGCTACAAGTTGGAGAGTAGTTGAGAGAGGCAAATTTCTTTCACCAAATATTCTTCTGTTCTCTGGTATTTCCAAGTCCAGTGCAGTTTAGCTGAGGAGTAATTCCAGAGGCAAGCCTGAGAGTGGTGACCAATGACCACCAAGACTCCCCATGCACTGCTGCCAGCTGTACTTGGCTGCACCTCCTCACTTGCTAACAGCCTGCTCAGCTCCTCCCACACGGAGTAAATAGCTTTGCTCACTGCTCAGGTTTCAACATTGTCCTCTCAGCCCTTACAAAGTTCTCAAAGTCACGACTCAGGTTCAAGTAGGCCAGTCCTGCAGAGACTGTCATGAAGAAAGAGAACTTGCTTGAGATGTTTCACATCAATCACTGCTGTGCCTTTTAAACCCAGTACTACACTTGCATAAAGCTATAACCCACACAGAAAGCAGAATATGCCATTTACCCAGGCCACAAATACTGGGTGGAGTAGCATTTCAGAAATGGCAAGTTCTAATAAACACAATGACTTGCAGAGAGGAATGTGCCAGAGTACGCATGGCAGTAAGAAAGCAGGAGGTCAAGGTGATGTAACCATACACAGCAGAACTTAAAGCATTTTACAAGAAATTCAGTTTAGAACACAGACTAAGATCAGATTATTTAGGGCTCCAGCTCCTTCCTCCTACTGTGACCAGAGCCTCACTCACATCCCATTTAAGACAAGCATCACTAAAGCTACTCCAAATAGGTTACACAGTTTTGTGGAACTGAGGCTTCACTTCCACACTGTTGAAAAACTGAAAAGTGACCACCTGTGTCCCTAGGCTCAGGACCCTGCCACAGGATTAACAGGCATTAATCCAGTACTACCCAAAGAACAACCAGTGCCCATGGCTCCCACACACTGCTGATTACAAATACTTCCTCATCATCAAAAGCAATGCAAGACAAATTAAAATGCCTCCTAATAATACAAGAAAGACTAAGAGTCTCCAAGCATGAGGGTTTGCAAGGTTTTAGAAAGAATTCTTATGTGGCAGGAGAAAGCAGAAGTCTTAACATTTTTCTAAGACATTAAATGCATTTACTCTGCAGAGAAGGTGCCTTACTTCAGAAGCAAAACTTACTGTTAATATTGAAGTATCAAAAAAAAGGTTTTTGGAGAGCCTCAAGTAGAACTTGAACAGTTCTTCTTTAGCCGTGAGACAATGAGACAGAGTGATGGGACTATGAAGTGAAGTAACAAAGGATGACATGCTTAGCAATAAATTGGTTCTTACTGTGTTTAGACAGTGAGTTATTTAGCCATTCTTCAGCTTCTTTATTCAAAGAACAGACACAGTGAAGGGAAAGAGGAGACTGCATGAAGTTACTCCATGACTAAGTCTGCCTACATGTAGCAAGTAAACACATAGGAAAGGTAAGAAGAAAAACAGAAATCACTATTGAATATAAAATATAGCCCAACTATCCAGCAAACAGCTTGGTGTGGAACCAGATTCATTGGCAAAATTTTGCCATTTGCAAGCCAAATACTCTTATCAAAAAGAATTACTAACACACTGAAAGCAAAAAAATACCAGCCCAAACTGGCATTTTAGCCGTGATCAACTCCCAGTGGAGTTCCAGCCTCACCTGTGCTCAATGCATCCATCTGCTGTAATTATGGGCAGTGGGATTTCTCTCCCCAGCTCCAAGGCAGTTCCCCACTGCTGTGGCTTCAGCCTCATGCATCCATATGAAAGAACCCTTGGCAGAAATGTGCCCAGAGCACCACAGCCAAGTGACTGTCTTAGGTAGAGGTGCTAACACTTCAAAAAGGCTTCGAGTTCACTGTCACAGGGCTGCATCTTTCCTTCTACTGGTCCACAGTAATTTGTCTTCCACTGACAGCTGGTTAAGAGGAGATGCTTTGCTGTATCTCCAGGGCTTCTTGACCACCAGGAACCCAGAACAGGGATGACCAGTCAGGAGCTCCAAGACCTTTGTTGCTGCCCAGTGAAACAAACTGTTCCTGCTGTCAACTGAGCCGAACAACTGAAACAAATGGTTTTTTAAAGCTGCAAGTTGCACAGGTCAACAACAAATCAGCTTTAACTTGTTAGTTGCCTTGGGTACACAGTCAGTAACATCTGAGTTGGATATTTTCTGGGTCATTATGGCTCCAAAGGCATTTCATCCCTTCAACAGCTAATAACTGTTCTTTAGGACCTACTTCTTGAAAATGCCTGTTCTTTGCTTTCCACCTTCTGTCACATACAAAAATAGTTTCCTCCAAAAATGCAGCACCCTGTGGATTAAAATCCTAGCACTGGCATATCCTTTAAATGTTTCCTCTGGAGCTGTTTAAAGGACAAGTTCAGCACAGCCAAAAATGCCCTCACTCTTCCCTAAAATCACCTTCACTTCCTTCCAGTTCATGGTGATCATCATCATCACCACTAGCAGATATCATTTTGTTTCTACTGTCAACCCTCCTCCCTGCACCTAAACCACTTCTGTTTCTCAGTCATGTAACACAATATATTTTTAATTGCATTGCAAATTGAATTAACAACTACTTAATTAACTACTACTGCTCTGCTGGAAAAGAAAGGCAGATCCTGTTTCTTATCTCCTGTCAGGCTCCTTCTGGGGACACACATCCCACCTCATATGCATCTTACTGATGTTTTAAATAAAGACAGGAAAAATATAGAAAAGTCTGACATTTTCAAGCATTCTATAACTAGATTTCTCTATTTACCACAAATATTGCTATTTAAGCATCTGTGACGTCTTCATAAAAAGTTTGAAATATGTTTTAAGAAAATATTGGTAAGTTAAAAACATTATTAATCATTTATAAGGAGACTGCTGACTTTTTAAATAGTTTTTATGTGATTGCTATTTCTGCATTAATTCATTTTATCAAAGAAATAAATCAGTATGCTTGAGTTAATAAGATTTACAAGAATTCAATTTACCAGGGATAATTTGACATAAACAGATGACATCAGCAAGCAGAGCTCTGCTCTACAACTTTTGAAAATGCAGTCTTGTACTTGGTATTTTTAAAGTTAATTTTTCAACTGCAATAAAATAATTTTGTCAATTATTCCTTATGGTTACATGCTAGGTTAAAAAAGAAAACATTCCAAAAGTAAGTTCAATAAAAGTTTGTTTGTTCATTAATAGTTAATAACATTTTTAACCACTGAATGCAAACACAGAATATGAGCTAAATTAGCACCACACTATCTGTGTGTCAGCTGCTAGAACTAAGAGATGATTTAGCAGTACAACATCTATATGACTATACTTAAAAAAATACAGTCTTGGTGATTTGGAAGGGCCATGCTGCCCACTGGGGCCTAAAGACACACTATCCCACAAACATAAGCAAAGCTTCACAGATAAAGTAACTTCCTAAAATCATTAAAGTTTCCATCAAAAAGCTACTGAATTATTTAGGTCCTACTCCAAGTCTGACAAGTCTAAATAAAATATTGAGCAAAAAAACATAGTATAACCATTAGTCTGTTCAAGACACATTAGTTGTAGCATTATGATCAGGACTAGTCTATTCTGACGCTCCAGTTAACTACTTGATGGACAAGGCAGGAATAAATAAAATGCACAAAAATTAAAATTAAAACCCCATCTCAGGATCAATGCTATATATGGCCAAGTTAGTGTTTGGCCACTAAAATTCTAAACTTTCTACATATGTTAAAATCATACTGGAAAAATCTCCACCATCCCTTATTTTGACACATTTCCATCAAACAACCTTGCTAAAGCTTCCTATGGAAGTGAGTGTGACCTCCACACCTACACATGCCAGTCTGTAGCCTCACAGGTAAGCTGCTTCAGCCTCAGAATAAAAAACAGTGTAACTTCAAGGATCTTGAAAATATTTTGTAAACCAGTGCAAAGAGTACATAGAGCAGTGACATTTTAAATAGACTTTTGCTGAGCAACCACTAGACAATGCTACCAGATCAAATTGCACTCTACATTTATAAAATAAATCTGTATTGGACTCCAAGAAGAAGACCCCCATCTCTGTCTCAGACAACATACTCTGCTCAGTCTCACAAGAGCGACAGGAGTGAGGGAGGAGGAAGACATGTCTTAAACTAAGAAACCAAGTACAGGAAAATAGAAGCTTTCTGAAATCCAGAGCTGTTGGCAGAAATGAAAACCAAATACTTATACACAGCAGCACCTAAAATTATAAAATACATACCACTTACAACTTTACATTGACATATTACATGGTTCTTTTTGTACCAAATAAGAGGTAACTCAAACTGATGTTAAATGTTCACCTCCCTTCCCTTGCATTAAGACATATTTGTAATTCTTGTCATTAGGATCTTAGCTAAAACACAAGCAGATGACACAAATTAAGCTTGCTACAGTAGATTTTCCAAACAACAGTCACTGAGCATGTCTATCCCTAGACAGCTGCTGGACAGCCACTGTGGTGGTTTCCACATTAACACCAAAGTTAGTGCTGGTTGTTCCAGAGACTGCCCCATCACAGGCTTTGTTTCATTCTGACTCACCTGGTTTTGAGCTGCAAGTTCTATGCCTAAGTGGCCTTGCAACACAGGTGCTTTTTATTCAGGCAGAAGCAACCTAGGTAAAAGTGGTCAAATAGCATTGCACAACATCCAACTGCCCAGCAGCAAAAGATAAGGTAACTGTGACACTTACCTGTGTCACAGTTCTCCCTTAGATATATTTAATCTTGGTAGATGGTATAATACATTTTCTGTTTCGATTCTCTGTTATTCTGTGCCTAGCATGATACTGAATTGTTTATTTACATTACTCATCTCCTAAGGATGACTTCAGTTGTCAGTGACTAAAAGTATTTCCATTTAGTTCCTTGTAAATGCCTTCAAATTCTGTATCTAAACATTCCCTATGTCATTATACCATCCCACAGGCAGATTGTAAAGACCTTGGTTAACTGGATTTCAGTTACAACAGCCTCACTCCATCATATTAAGCTCTGTTCTACTTCATATTTTTCAGGCTTCCACTACATCTCTTTTTCTCCAATGTAATAAGCTCAGATTTTTGCCAGCACTGTAATTTTCCCATAGGAATAACTGCCATTGAATATTCACCCGATCTTTAAATGCTGGTCAACCCACGCAAAAAAAATCAGCTCCCAAGCTGTAGATAGGCTGCAAGACAGTAATTGTGGGTTGCTGAAACCCAGCCCACATGGTACCATTTCTCTACTAAAATTGAATGCAAGCCAAATTTCTTGTCTCATGAAAGTACAGCCTTATATCTAGTAGTGCTCCTGGAAAACTAAGTCAGTAATGATTGATGCTAAAAAAGGCACAAATACATTTAACTGGCTTAAATTCACTTATATAAGCCCTGAAATATTCAGAAGAAAAAAAGATCTGGAGAGAAAACTTTACTATCTGCAAGGAGCTTGATGTAGGACAATCAAGTACTTTTCAAGCGCATTTTAATCATTTTCCTATGAATGAAAATCCTGAAGAACACTACAGTTTGACTTTATAACTTAGTGGGAACATCAATATTAAAAGGAAGAGTTTATTAGAATATTCAAATACACTTACATAACACCAGCATCTATCTAGTAAAGGATACAACACAATATAGAGAGAAAATAACCACAAGTTATTTCAACATAATAAAAATTACAAACAAGTTTTATTGATATTATACAGAAAATATTTCCAGACTAAACTAGACATAAGCCAGAGGACACCAAGTACTGTTCCAGTGTGATAACACCAGGAATTAGAAAATATATCCGAGCTAGCTCTGTGTAGTACCAAAAATACTACCATAATAACTTTAAAATACACTAAAATACTACCAGATTCAGCACAGTAACAACTGTCTTTGTTTCAAAGTTTCTTTTCTTGTCTCATAGAACTGAACAGGAAAACAGGAATATGATTCAAAGTTAAGACCTAAGACACTGCCTTTATTACTCTAAAACACCAGTATCATTATTCTGACAAAGCAAGCTGTGGTAGTTAGGAAGACTCATGCCAAAACCAGGTAAAAATATAAAACCATGTCAGGAACACTACTCATGAAAAAAACTAAAGGAAGCATGGATGACTATCATGGCTGCCAACAGTAAAAGGGAAGAAAACATTAATTTTAAAAGCCTGAAGTTTTCACTAAGAACTTCACCGCAGGAAAGATGTCCAATGATTTCCTGAGCAACAAATGCAAGTAGTTTCAAATGCAAATAAGCACAAGGAGACCAACTATTCCTTGGGGTTTTTTTGTTTCTTGAATAGTCTATCAGCATGTCAGGTCTACTGAGTTTCACTTTCCATCCAGTCAGTTCTCATGGATGTACAGAGTTTGTTTTCAACAGGTTTAGCAAGGCAGAGGAACTTCTTGAAAGCTGGCAAAAAATAATGTTGAGACTTTTTTTTTTTTCTTTTTCTAAAGAGAAGGATCTTTCAGTAGAAGTAATTTAATTACTTCTTTGTTATTGAAGTAATTTGAAGTATCTTTCCCCAAAAGTTCCACTTATGGTACATCATAACACTGCTGCATAAAGACACAACTTGAATACTGAGAAAAGAACATTACTGTGGGTTTTACAGGACTACACAAATAATCATTTAACATCATGTGAACTGCACTCTCATCAAACAAATCATAGCATGCCTTAATAAACTAGTGCATCACATAATGCATTTTTTCCTGTTTCAGATTAACACAAAGATACAAATAATTACAGAAATTTTCAATATGCTTTCTTCCTTACCTCTTTATTGTAAAAGGCAGTGATTTTTAACCAATATTTGGAACATATAATTAATGTTAGAACTTAAATTCTTTAAAACTTCTGCAAAAAATAACGTTGTCTTACCATGACTATGGGCACTTCCTGGACTGAGACACGGTTGAAGTAACTCTTTGGTTGGAGTAAAATAGCCTTCTTTCCCCTGGTGCTGGTTCATTTTTCCTGGAGTTATAGGCTGGTCATCACTGTTTGTTACCACTGTTGAAATATAAAATGGATGCTCATTCAAAGATGTTATGTGCTTGTGCATAGATTTCTATTAAGAACTTCACTGCTGTTTATGATACTGGTATTCAACTGCTCTGTTGCAAAACATTTCATTCTAAAAACTGAGGTTTTCAAACCAGATATTTGCTTTGGAGAGGATGGCAGAAAGAAGCCAGTAAGACTGGTCTAAGACATGAGGCAAAAGATGAAAACAAAAATTAGCATGAGGTTGGAAAGGCTGATACTCAATAGAGATACAGCATTGAGCTGTTGCTTATCTTCTGAAATACTTCTTTTCTTTGCCACTTTGAGATAGCTTTTGGTTTAACTAGCCTCAACTCAGCCAACCCATGAAACAACTTGCCAGATCAAGCTGTACCAACATCCCAGAAAGCTAAGATCAATGTCTGTATATACATCACAAGAAACAAGTCTTAACAATACAAATCATGTACAAATTCTGTCAAGGCAGAGGCTTAAAGCAGAAGAGTTACTCTCCTTGAACCTCAATGGTCTGAAAGACTTGTCTGGTGTCTTCCTACCTATTTCTAGGATCACCTGGCCAGCCATCCTGTTTTACAGTTTCTGTACATCTTGTTAAGCTGCAGACAACAAAACTGTACCTTTTTCATAATCAAAGAATGACTCTGTAACACCTGTTGTGTGAAAGGAGATATACTGACAACGTGCTCAAAGAGGGAAACAAGCAATATTTACTAAAGAAAAGACTGGAACTTACAACACGGATGATTTTAAGAGTTCCCAAGCTTTCCTTAAAAGTTCAGCAGAAGATTTGAGTCAAACCAAACAAGTTCTATTCTCTGGATGGACTCTGCAAAGTACAAAGGCCTTCTTAGCTTTATCACTACTCTTATTACAGTAGTGGAAACATTTTGCAGCAAAACCTGGAATGAACACAAAGCAGTATGAAAAAATAAAAAGGTGCTTGAGTGTCCAGAAGGGTGAGGAAGATAGTGAAGGGTCCAGAGCACAAGTCTGATGAGGATGGCTGAGGGAGCTGGGGTTGTTTAGCCTGGGGAAAAGGGGATTCAGGGTAGACTCTACTGCTCTCTACCACTACCTGAAAGGTAGCTTCTCCCATGTAACAAGTGACAGGACAAGAGTGACAGCCTCAAGTTGTGGCATGAGTGGTTTAGATTGGATATTAGAAAAACTTTCTTCACCACAAGGCTTCTCAAGCATTGGAAGAGGCTGCCCAGGGAAGTGTCACCAATCCTGGAGGTATTTAAAAGATGTGTAGATGTGGCACTTGGGGACATGGCTTAGTGGTGGACTTGGCAATGCTGGGTTAACAGTTGGACCTGATGATTCTTAAATGTGTATTCCATCCTAAATGATTCTATGAAGAATGCAAGGATTGCAGTACACCCACCTGTATTATTTTTCTACATCAGATAAGCCATCTAAAGCTCTGCTCCAGAGAAACTATACTCTCTGTGAACTGCTGCTGAGGAAAAATATGTAAGGAAATGGACAAGGGAGGCAACCAGCTCATTTTACCACTTCAGAACTCAAGTCCCTCAGTGCCGGAAGCTGGTATTTCAAAGTAGTGTCTGATTTTGCTCTTCTTCTTGTACCAACTAGCTGTTTATTGTTCTGCAACTACAAGTAAGGGAAAGGGGGGAGCAAGGCAGTTGCTGAAGTCTTGGGAAGAGACCATACTGCAGAAGGTCTTGTATGTGAAAATAAAAGGGGGAAGAAAGCAGCTGCTTCACAGGTTTGCACAAAATGGGTCTCTGCAAGGCGAGTGAGCTATACTTGTTTTAAAGATTTAATGTGTACAGTGCACTGAAGGAAGACCAGCTTTCACCCAACTAGCTGAAAACTCCTTTTGACAAGCCACTGGCCACTTAGCTTCTGCAGGGATGGGATTTCTCAGCCTACTGTGCTCTGCAGGTGCCCCCACCAGCCCCTATGCCACTGCAGCAGGTGACATTGTGGGCTCCACTGCAGGAACTGCACTGGCAACCCTCCCCTGAGTAACCTCTACAGAAGGCTTGTTTGTGAACAGGCACCATGCAGCACTGCTAACTCTTTTTTAAGCTTTGGGAATTCCAAAGGTTTCTTAAAGCTGTCACAATGCAGTTATTTCTCAGGCAGAAGCTGCCAGTAACCTGCAGCGTAAGCAAGCTCTGCACACGAGTGTCACTAAAGCATGAGCTACATTCAGCAGGGGGGACTCAGTCACACTAACAGGACTACCAGCTTCAAGCTCACTGTAAAATTCATATCCCTTCATTAGGAGTCAATTAGGTCCTGCAACAACTCCTAGAACTGTCAGAAAGGCTCTTTTCTGACCAAACAGAGTTTATGTATCACCTAATATAGAATACCATATGGCAAGCTCTTCATATGCCTGGGTATTCAAGGTGAACTTCTTAAACTAAGCAGGTTTTTGAGAAATTCCATCTAAAAAGCTGAAGAATGATTGGCAGGAGAGTTTTTCAATCTCCTTTTTATATAAAGCAGCGTAAAAGTACTAAACAAATGGAAATAAATCAGTTAATAACATAACTATTTATTCACACCATAGCAGCTACTAGGAGGAAGTTGTCCCTCCTCCTGCAAAATGCCTCATCCCAACACTCAGACTTTTGCTCTGAGGTGAGGGAGAAGACATTATTTTAGAGAAGAAACAACAAATAGTAAATATCAAAGCCTCCTTGTGACTCTTTAGAGGTCACATTCCAATACCAACAGAACTGTTGAGAGTTGAGAAGACATACTTTGTCCATGTTCATCATACTGGTCATCAAATTACTAATACAAAAGTTTGTCAGTACAAGTCATACCTTAGAAGAAATATAAATTTACAGCAAATTTATTTCAGGTAAAGCTATGAAAAAAAATCTGGGGAGTCAGATTCCCACTTCTGTTTCTATAATGAGCCTGTGAAAGTGTCTGCACCACTGAAAATAGCACAAGGACATCATATACAGGAAAATGTTTACTACAATTCAATTCAACATTGTTTTTTAATGTCTATAATAAGCTATATCAGCTAAGACCACAACTTCTGCACAGATTTCTCACAGAAAAAAGAAACAATTTGTGCCTGCACCTTTCTTTTTCCTACATACACAAACTCTTAATCCCAGGCAAAATTACTCTGCCAATCATACTATCATACTAATGCTCACAAACCAATGGTACCAGTAAGTCTTTGGCTGCATGTAAGCACATATATACATCTGAAGTTTTCCCTAGCACCTCACCAGATCCAATCCTGAAGAATTATAGTATATATACATCTGTTCAATTCTGAATATGTAAAATTATTGAAATTAGGGGAACCACACATAGCACTAGAAATCAACACACTCAAAAATAAAACCTTTTTCTGAACCATTACTTCCATATCTTTACTATCTGTACTACAATAGCATTTGAAAGTTTCACTTCAAACTGATAAAAATAGGTTTTTCTCTTCCAGATATATAATATAAAAGATTTTTTTTCCTGGCCATGACTGGGAGAGGTGAAGAATAAACTTTTCCCACTAAAAAAATAAAGGCTACAGTAGGGAAACTTTTGGATGAGTGGTATGCCAGGCAAAATACTTTTCCAACAGCAAATTTTCATCACACTTCAACTTCTCAATTATGATAAAGAAGAAAACTTAGTATTTATCCCAGCAACTATATGCAAAGATATCTACTAACTACTACAAATATATGTGCAAACATAATGTAGGAGAGAGGAGTCACTTACTTGATAGTTCAGGAGAGTCTCTGTTCTCACCATGATGCTGTGTACACATACAATTGAGGAATGAAGAACAGCAAACATAAAATTCCAGGCCAGGAAGAAGCAAGTGCACAAAAAGCAGCAGCAGCAGCGGGAAAGAAGGACAATGAAAACAGTGTTAGTTCATAACTAAAATACAACATGCACCTCAATGCCAAAGGCAAGACCTCCAGAGACTCCACAGTTCAGAAAAGTTGAAGCAACAAATCAGACAAATATGCCTATAGAAAAGCCATTATTAGGAGCCATCATTAGTAAACAGCAACTGCCTCAACCACTTCTTGTGAGTGGAATGTCTCCAGCCACAATTTAGTGCTCGTATGACTTGATACACAGCATTTTTAAAGAAATTTTAAGCTGGAGTGGTTTCAAAAAGACTGAAGCTCTGAAGAAAGCTGAAATAACACAAAATGTTTCCAAAATCACTCCACTTTCAGGAAAGTGTTTTGGAAGGAAAAAATACCTTTAAAGCCGTAAGTAATGTGCAAGCACCTACTAATGCTAGATCCAAGCCTAACTGCTTTTTAATACAAACACAAGCTTAGAAGCCACAGATTCAGCTCATCTACAAACACAGGTAACATTTGAAATTGCTTAGGATGCAAGACAAACAGTGCAGTTTTAAATTTAAGAGGATATTTTATATCTGAGTGTTTCCATAGAACCAAGTTGCTTAGAATTTCTCTCCCACTGAATGCATCAAATACAGGCACTAAAGGAGGGTAACTGCACAGTAATATCCTGTAAGCTTTTCTGATATTTGATCTGGAATATTTTTAAAATCCTTGCTAACAAAGACCACAATCAAGGCTAAGATCCCACTGTGCTCAGCCATGTACAGATAAAAGGCAAATTCCACTTATGTCTTTACGGATTTACTGCATTTGAAATCTGTGAATAATAGAAAAGGAGAACACAAGAATACTGATCAGCATGAACATTTCCTCCTTAAAAATAAAATAAATCCAAACATGACATATCTTCTATATCCCAAATAAAAAAATTGTGCTCCATAGAGTAGTGAAATCCTTGCTCTGCTTTAAAGAGGATCCAATCTTGTCTCTCTTATCAGGACTTAACAGCAGGAAATGTAAAAAAGAAAAATCATAATCAAAATCTTTGCAAGCAGGAATCTTGTCTTGCACTCCTGACCTCAAAACACTGATTATTTTTTTTTTTTATCACTCACATCTGCCTAAGGGTGTTAAATTGTAAATTGACAGTGCAATGTGCAAATGCAAAGTACTGCAATGAATATACAGCAATTGCAGTACACATCATTGGAAAGATGAGGGAACCCCTCTTTCATAATTCTGCACTTTCTGGAACATGACTTGACTTATCTGGAAAAACTGAAATAAAATATAAGCACACTTGGCAAATAACCTTCTATTTCTGCCAGAGACTAACTTCAGGTCAAAGAGGGAAACCCATGAACTTACCAGACAGATCTGAGTAGTAGAACATGCAATGTATTCAAAAATTCAATGGCTTTCATGGCAAAGTGTTTATTCTTAATGTACAGATAACATACTGCAGACTAGGAAACAGTTTATGTTTAGACTGGAACTGTCCTACCCTATGCTGATTTTAGATTCAAGAGAACAGTGGCTGACAAGAGAACAAGAAGCCTGCAGAAACTATACAGAGATCCAGCAACTGAACTGAAGGACTGGGAGCACAGCTATTCAGCACTGGGCTGCTGCAGTGGTCACTGGGAGCTGGACAGCAAGAGAATGGAACTGGAAAAATACACTGTGAACAGACAGGATCAGCAGCACCTGAGCTCAGCCAGATGCTCACTGGCAGTGCATTACTTACGTGTGCAGGAAACAAGAGGGAAAAGGCAGCGCAGCAGGTCCTGTCTCACTGCCTGCCCGGCAAGCAGCCCTGGCCAACATACAACGGGACACCAGAGAGCAGGGCAGCCTGTCACCTGAGATGGCAATGCAGGGGCTTTTCATGTAAATATTTTAGCATTGCATGGTTAATCCTATGAACTGGTACAAACAGCTCCTATGCCAGAGGCTGAAACACAAGCCTGTCTAATTCTGTCCTCTATCTTCTCCAATTGACATTCTGTTTACACACCAAACTCCCTCTGTTGCTGGTCAACCCCCTCTCCTCATCAGAGGTATTTGGGTCTGTGTATTTACCTAAAACCTGCAGACTATATATTTCTAAACATTGGTGCAAGATGTTAAGGCACTAAAATGAGACTGTTTTGGCCAAAAAGACCTTTCATTTTCCAATGGCCTATTGCACCTCTATCACCTGCAATTCGTACCACTGCAAACTGAGGTTCCAAACAACTAAGGGAACAAAACGTGACCATTTTACTACTTCAGGGCTTTCTCTGAAAAGAATGCTCTCTGGACATTCCTGTCCATCACCACCCACAACTCTTATTCTAAATCTAGAAAATTAAGAGAAACATACATATATTCCCAGAGGCACAGCCTAGCCCTATTTTCCCATTATATAATTGATGACTTTGATTACAGATTACAGAACAAATCCTCTGACAGGTTCTCAACGCTACGTGATCAATTTCATTTCTACAGAGGCACAGTTACTTGAAAATTTTGCTACCAAAATACATGAAGCCTAGTCCTCCTCCCAGTAAAGTTTTTGACTAAGACTTAGAAGTAAAACCAGCAATATAAATCCAGCAATATAAAGTATCACGAGACAGCAGCTGTAATTGTTTTTATACAAAGGCAGCTTACGTGCTTCAAAAGAGCCTGTTTTTAGATGTTCATTTCTTAGAAATAAAGCTTATAACAACTGCTGCTAAACTTTAAGTTATATCTGCCAAGTTCTTCTAAAAAACAAAATCCTTTTCCTGTTGAATATTAGGGTAAAAGCAAAAGCATGTGTCACGCTAACACGTGTGAATCTCTTATCATAAAAGTTATTTTAAAACAGTATTTTTACAATCAAAACATACAACTAAATTTTTAATAGTTTAAATGAACATTCTAAACCCAAGTTTGAGTTTTCACCTTGCTGAAGACAGACTTTCCCTGAAGGCAGTCTCTGATACATGTAAACCATTGAAATTAATCCAGTCAGTTTAAATTCAGGACCACTGACCCAACCTACAAATCTGATCAATAAAAATGATTCAATGCTTCAAGGAAAGAAAGTACTTTTATGTCTGTTGATGTATTAAATAACAAGGACTGACACTGACTATACAAGTTCTATCACAGGCAAATTATTTATTAAAAGTTTGTCTCAGCAAAAATTAGAAGTGACTAAAAATTTCTAAAAAAATATTTCAAAAAAGAACTGTTTATACCATACATTTCCATGTAATGTTCTAAGTTCTGGCGAAGTGAGACTTAATTAAATTATTATTTTATAGAAAAGTAGACAAAAACTGTTCTCAGACAAGAACTCAGAGCATCTATTATTTTGCACTGTTTTAATGGTGTCAGACTACAAAAATAGCTGAGCTGTCACAGCCTTTGTCTTCAAACTTAGATTCAGTACATATCAACCTAATTGTGAGACAGGAAGAGCATTTAATATGAGACTTTTCTCTGTATACTGATTCTGGAAAGGAAAAAGCACAGCATTAAGGCCTGTGATCTCCTCATCCTTTGTTCTTTAATAAGCCAGCCAAAAAATCAAATTAGAAATCTGACACCTCTAAACAAGATTTTTTTAGATACCTCCTAGAAACATCCCAAAGGATTTAAAAGTGGAGAAAAATTTTGCTCAGTATTCCTTATGCACGTTACAACATATGTATTTCATTCATTTTATCATGACAATGGAACTTAAAAAAAATTTAGATTGCACCTAAAAGTCTGGAATACTGAAAAATTTTAAACATGATTTCAAAAAAATTAAATTTCTGGGAAGTGTCAGGATTTGCATTGACTAAAGGTCTTCAAAATTTCTGGGTCAATCTCTCTTAAAATACATATGGCATTTTTAATATTTAATTTTCACTTCTTTTACTATGATATACACTAGGCTGCATATTAGACTACCAAATAAGCTTTCAAATATGTTTTTAACACTTGTAGTGCAACACACAAAACTTGACATTGTAACTGCAATTTAGACAATTACCCCACTGACTGATGTTTTGATAAGAAATGCTTAGACTAGCCTATTATAATACATCATCAGTTTAAAAAAAAAACTATTCTGAGATGACACTTCAGAAGCATATAGGATGAAAGGCAATCTATCCTTACACTTAGCATTCTTCTAAAGCAGTCTTGGTAAAACAGACACTCATTTTGTGGAACTTTCTTAAGATCATGCTATTCTGAAGGAATGTCACAAAAAGAAAAGTAGTACATCTTACATTACTTTGAAGTGTTTTGTAAACTGGTACTTTTTAATGTATTTTAAGGAACAAGGAGGGCAGCAACTGAACTGACAGCATTTTTTTAAAAAAATGAAAATACCCTACTGCACAGTTGGCAGTTGATACTCATAAGTATGCTGCATCTGGGATATAAATGCATAGGCCATGCAGCAAACCAATGAATTTGTTCATTACAGAAAAAAGCCAAGAATTTTCTTAGCACACTCCAAAACAGTTTGTCTCCAAACTCACCACTAAAGATAAAAACAGTAATAAAACACTTGATCAAGGTAATAGCTCCATGTAGTAGTTCAGTATCACATAAAATGTTTGCCAGTAATGAGGTGTTAAATTTGACCTTCACCTCAGTTACAGAAAAACATATCCTATTTTGCCTTTGGGAAGCAGTGCTTTGGAAACTATAAAACATTTCCTGCTTCAGCTATTAAAGTACTTCTACACGACACAGCTTGTGGAAAAACTAAACTCTTGTATAATTTCAACATTTATGATGATGTTGATGAAGCACAATAGTACACACTAGCCTTTCCTGTTTTTAAATTGTGCTTAGAAAGAGCTTCATTGCCTCAGAAATTTTATAATCAGTACACATTATCAACTCTTACACCTCAAGATCACTCTGATAACATATAATTATCACTCCTTCTGTCTTTTCTGCTCCTCATTCCACCAAGAACTACATTATTTCTTCTGTTGTCCATAATCACTAACTAGCAAAGTGCCAGTTAGACTGAGAGGAATACCTTTTTCCTCTGGGACTCTGAGACAAAATCCAAAAATCAAATCCAAAATCTACAAGTTTTTTGACATTCAGCCCTCCTGCCATGAGAATCTAGTAAATGATACATGATACTACATAATATTCCAAATGCATTCACCAGAAAAGTATCAATTCAAAGCAAAAGTGAACAGATTCAAGTCATTTAACCCTCTCCCCTGCAAAAGCATCTTCACAGTCATGTCACTGCACAAAGGCACACTTAAGTTACTCACTGAATTTCTATCCAGCTCCCCATCAACCGGCACGTTCTCCATGTTGAGAAGGCCTGTTCTCTATCAGTTAGAGCTCTTCCATCCTGCTACTCGAGATCCTAGAGAAGAAAAGAAAAATGTAATAATTTAATTCCAAGGGCTGAAATCCAGTAGACAGCCATAATTTCTCTCCCCTCCGTTTTATGAGGCTAAATAGTCTCACATGGTAACAACCTCTGTGTTTTACAGTACCTTGCAAAACATGAACATTTACACAGAGAAATCAGCTTAGGAATGGAGAGAATAGTTTCAGACAAAATGGCCAAAACAAAAACTACTCACAGAGACAAGCACTTACTTCTACAAATAAGGAAGAGTTATGCAAAAAAAAAAAAGAAACCCACAGGTTTTGCCCTGTATTTCCCGTTGTTCCAGAGTTCCCAGCAGCACACCGCTCCCCTCCTAGAGGCATGTGCACACCAACTGTTTGGGTACAAAACAAAGCTATTCTGGAGCAGCCAGAGCTGAAGGCTTCCCAGCATAACTCCAGAAACAGCCATGCATTGCTTTGCAGAACCAAACCACAAAAATTAAATAATATGTGCAAGCCAGCACCTTCTGTGGCACAGCGGGCACTCCTCTGGGGGTCATCACACACAGCAAGAAAGCAATTCCTCATTCTCTAGGCATTTCCTATTTATTTTTGCAAGAGAATGAAATCTACAATGAATCCTAGTATCCACAGCATATTTAAAGGCATTAGAGAGACAAGCACACACCCTGAAACCAAGCAAAACTTGGTGGAAGTGTTTTAACCAGTGATTTGTTAAGCAAGTTTCAGGAGAGGCGCAGATCAAACTGGGATGCCTAGTGAGATGTTCAGCTAGAGCTCATAGTTCTGTCTCTGTCCAAGACCTCCATCCAACAGGACAGCAGGGGATGAGGGGCTGTGCTTACCTGTTTGGAGCAGGGCAGTTGGTATCACACAGGGACAAAACCCTGTGCTCCCACCCTCCACAGAGCCGCGCTCACTCTGTCCTTCCTGCCAGCCACAGCAAGTGCTTCAGCAGAGAATCAGCCCAAGGACAATTTTCTTCTCTGCTTTTGTCTTGGGTGGGGTGAGGGAGCAGGAAGCAGCTAAATTACAAACTCAATTGCTAAACCAACACTTGTGCAAGAGCAGGGGTAGCACGGAGATGGTGATTTTTTTTTTTTTACACTATAATGTTTGCACATTGTGTTTAATCTATGCATCAAGGTAATGGCAAATTTTAGTAAAAACAGATTAAATGAAGACAGGAGGGTGAGGTGGGAAGACACATGACAGTCCCTGCAGGGAACCTGAGGAACATCCTGAATGCAGGAGGATGGGAGAAAGGCAAACAGATAACCAGAATACGCAAGATCTTCTGGTTCAAGGTCTGTCTCAGGAAACAGACACTTATCAAAACAAATCCCACTAAAAGAATAACCATTTATTCTACTGCTCTCCATGTTTTATTATAATTGGGTTTTGGGTTTGTATTATGTAACACAAGTTAGAATTTTCCCTCAGGAAAAAACACAGTATTAATACATTCTAGGTAATTACTATAACATATGCCAGTAAACCACAAAAGGAACCATTAAAAAATAGTTTAACAAAACAATTGTGTGCTAACAAAATTGCAAAGTTAAAAGTTTTCTATGGCTTACTCCAATGAACTAAGTCCAATGACTTAGCCCAGTGAGGAGGACCTTGCTCAAGCACCTGAGTGATTAACTGAGGTGGCACGCAATTGGGAAGCATGGCTAGATGCTCTCATGTAAGTTAGAAACAGTAGACCTCTGAAAGGAGATGACTACAAGTTATTAATTTGCATTAATAAAAGGAAAGATGCCATTACCACAGAAAGAGGAATTCACCCTGAAGCTCTGTTTCCCAGAGCAGCAGGCACTGCAACCCTTACCTTCCACAGCCAAACATGAGATGCAGACCTGGGTGATGATTTTTGATGTCTGTTGCTTCTCATCTCTCCCCCACACACCCATTTTAGGTTCTCTTATTAGCAGGAAATTCAGCAACACCAGACTGCATGCATATTCAATTTGCAGAAACACCAAACTCTTTTAAATAGGATGACAAATGAGCGGCATTACAAACAGATGCAAGCACTGCTATTTAAAGCAGGTTCTCAGCTTTTTTTAGTTACACAAACTTGTAACCGTACTCAAGTTATCCGAACGAACAGATCTTTGCTGACAGGAACATTCAGCCTAAAACACTTTTAACCCATTTTTATATTTAACATTTTTTAACTCTTCATTTTTATTCTCAATGCTCCTGGTGTATTCTGCTCCTCCATCTGCTCACACAATGACAGCCTTCCTTATCTAAGTCTCAAGAGTAGCACCATCAGACAGATACCCAATGGTCTAATTCTCAGCATTCATGATCACTTGTGGTCCCAAAGACTCAATCCAGCATGCTCCTAAAGGCTGCAGAGAAGTCTTCTGGGAAAAGGAAGGAAAAAATTCTACCTGCTCCTGTTTAAACAGTAAAGCAGGTGCAGAAATGGTTAAGGACTACCTTCCCCCAAACTGTTTAGCTTATGAGTAGACAGCCAGCTTGCCTTATTTTTCTTGGCAAAATGAAGGCTGAAAGTGAACAATATTGCTTCTGTTATATGCCAAAATAAATACAAAGGAAGGAAAAGGGCTCTCTCAGCAAAAGGATA
Source organism: Molothrus aeneus (assembly GCF_037042795.1). NCBI lineage: Eukaryota > Metazoa > Chordata > Aves > Passeriformes > Icteridae > Molothrus > Molothrus aeneus. The sequence goes on along the minus strand of NC_089650.1, from coordinate 32,645,455 downwards.
CTGCCAAAGAGTCAAACAAGTATGAAATTGGAGAACAGATTTATTTTGAAAATTACAGAATGCTTCTAACCATCTGAGCCCCAAAACTTTGAAACAATTTTCCAACCAATGTAGGGAAGGGGAATTTTCTTATTTGTAAATGCAGCCAGGTTATTATGAAGGGTGATCCCACAAGCAAGCTCTTTTAAACTTTAGCTAATCCAACCATTAGATTTGAAGATACAACCCCAAATGTATCATTTTATTGATCTAGGGGTTTTTCTAGCTTTTGGGGAATGTTCATGACACGCTTTTGCTGCTCTCTGTTACATTCACAAGTGTTTGCAGTTTGGTCAGCTTGAGGTTTTAATTAACAAATGCTCCTTCACAATATTAATTCTTAAAAGCCTAAGTGTTCAGAAGGGTACATGCAAAATGAAATTATTTCAAAATAACTCTGTAATGACAGCCAGCTAGTCAGCTATTTTTCCTTTATAGACACTGGATACAATCAGGCACACACAAAGGTATTACTTTAGAGCACTGTACCAATCAGACAAATCCTGCCAGAAAATAAGCTCTTTCTCTCCAACTGTGAAGAAGGTTGAACAAGTCAAAACTGTATCTTCAAAGCAGAGGGGAAATGTTTCCCTCTTATCACACAATCCATAACCTGTCCTGTGAACACTTGAAGCCCATCGTATTTCTGTTGATGACACCAAACTGTGTAGTGCAGCTGACAAGCTGGAGGGAAGGGGTGCCATCCAGAGGACCTTGGCACGCTTCAGAGTTGGGTCTGTGTGAACCTCAGGACATCAGTTCAACAAGGCCAGGGGCAAGGTCCTGCACCTGGGCTGGGGTTACCCCAGGACAAATACTTGCAAGCACAAACACCCAAGGCTGGGTGGACAATGCGTTGAGAATTTTCTTTCCCTGAGGAAAAGGAATTGGGGATACTGGTGGATGAAAACTAGACATGACCCAGCAACATCTGCCTGCAGCCCAGAAAGACAATGTATCCTGGGCTGAATCAAAAGAAGTGTCGTCAGGAGGTCGGTCCACTGGGTCATTCACAGATGTACTTCACTTTCACAATGTTTATATTTGATATTAGAAAGAAATTCTTTACTGTGAGGGTAGTGAGGCATTGCAACAGGCTGCCCAGAGCAGCTGTGGATGTCCATCCCGGAAAGACACTTAGATTTTTTTGAGAGCCTTGGTTTGAAGGCCAAGGAAGTGTTCAAGGCCAGATTGGGTGGGGCTTTGAGCAACCTGGTCTAGTGGAAGATATCCCTGCCCATGGCAGGGAGATTAGAGTTACATCATTTTTAAGGGCCGTTCCAACCCAAACCATTGTGGGGTTCCATGGTTTGAACAGATTGCTTCAGCCATTGGTAGTTTTTGTAACTATTTGGTTTTCAGTTCACTGGACCTTGAGAATAGGAAAATCCTCCTTAGATCTTCCACAGAAGGAAAAAAAATGCATCAATGAAAGCTACTGCTCTGCATGAACAGGATCTTTTCTAACTATTGTTGTGGTTTGAGAGGAAGTAAGTTTTCTGGGATATGCTGTGGTCACACCAATGTGTGCTCAGATTTGAATATTGGCACCTGGTGTGGCCACTGGGCACATGGGTCTGCCTCTGAGAACACAGGGGTTAAAAGCAGAGCACTCCCGGGGGAAGCTCTCTTGGGTTCCGGTGAGGAAAGAGTTCGGGTCTCTCCCCTGTCCAGCTGTGGGCTGGGGGGAGCCATGAGGCTGGGTGAGGTAGGCCGGGGCTTGGACAGAGATGGGAGGTGAAGAGGCCTCGAGGATGGAAAGGTGGGAGAAGCACCAGAAGGCATCGGGCAGCCCCCCCAGGAGAGAGGGAGAGAGCACAGCCTGTGCTTGGGACTGTGCTACCTTGAAACTTGATAACATGTGCCGGCAGCACGGCCGAGAAGGACAAGGGGGGGGGGCAGCGAGAAGGTGTCTGCTGTGGGAGTTCCTGAGAAGGCAGAGCCCGAGTTTTTAACCCTTCTTTGGACAATGAAAACTTTGGCAGAACATTGACCTTTCCTAGAAGAGAGATAGAGATTAAATGGAAGAAGGAAATGTGCAAGTGTGAAGCTCTGGGCAAGAGAAAGATGTCGGGAGAGTAGAGAAGAATCTTAGGTGGGAAGAGATGATGGAGTGGCCTTAGCTGGACTCCTCTTGTTATAGCCATGGACAGAACCATGTTTGGTGACACAGAGACTGCATTCAGGGGGAGGCAATGGCTCAGAGCCAAGAGAGTTCAGTGTTGAGACCCCTCGGCCCCAGGGGGTGAAATCTGGGGGGACAGGTGTCCCAAAGGTGAGACTGTGCTCTTTTTGGAACGGGACAAAGCATCCTTAAAAGGAAGACCCTAGAAGCAGCTCTGGTCCATGTGCAGTGGTGAGAGCACTGGGCATGGAGGGAAGATGTCACGACGGCAGATGTTCTCTGGGCGGTGCCACGAGTGACATGGAAACACAGGAGGCTTCAGCTGTGTTTCCAGGGGAAGCCCATGGTACAAGAAGGACTCCTCTCCTCTTGATGAACTGAGAATTGATTGTCTGAAGGGTGGTGCTGGACCGAGAGGTGGTGATTTTGGGGGATAGATGTATTGGAAATTTGGTGGGGGGAGGAGGAAATGTTTTTGGAAAGTTTTCATTTTCCCTGTGTGTTTCTTGTTAATTAGAGTTGTAGTTTAGTTAATAAAGTTTTCTTTTCTTTATTTCTAAGTGGGGGCCTGCTTTGCTTATTCCTGGTCACATCTCACAGCAGACACCAGGGAGCATATATTTTCATGGGGGAACTGGCATTGTGCCAGCGCCAAACCATGACAATGAACAGGATCTTTTCTAACTATCTACACACATACACGCTAAAAAGTCTTATGGGAAGAGGTAAGAAGACAACTGCCATCATTAAAAAAAATTAATTTCAAAAGCCATAATGGTCGTCTCAGTACTGTGCTGTTACCCAATATTCTCTTAGATATAGGTACACAAACCACAGATCTAAAGCTGCACAACTTAGGTGCCACGGCGATGAGAGAAACTGTGGTAGCAAGTTTTTGTTCAGTCCTATAGAGATCAGTGAAGTGGATATGGCAGTGTTCTGCATTGACTTACATATTCTTTGTTAACCAGATTACATAAACTTTTATTGCAGGATATGTTTAACTAGATAAAGGGGTTATTAGGCAATCCAAGGCCCTTTTTCTGCCAGCATAACAAGAGCTCATCACCAAACATGATATTTGTTCTAGGCAGAAGAGAGTTTAACCCTGACACCATGGCAGTAATACAATTGGTGGTATATTTATAATATTAAATTATAATCCAATTCACAAAAGGACTCTTCCTCCCCTTCTCCCACACAAGATTAGCTTCAGTTCAAACACTTCACTAAATCTGGAGTTTCATCAAGAGTCCCCAATGTCCCCAGACAAATTCCTGAATTTCAGCCAAGGTGCAGCCACAAAGTGCAAGTGGTAGAGATGACCCCCTGAACCTAACACATTTTCTTTTTAGTCAATGACCAAGTTACTTGAACACCTGCACAGTGTATTACACAGGCAGGTTTTAGCTGTCTTCCTAAGGAGTTTCCCCTAGGGTCCTTAGAGAGGGCAGGTGCACTGCAGCGCTGTTTGGTGACCTGTTACAGTATCACAGTACACTCCAGCACCAAAGCTCAAGGCAAGCACCAAACCAGGCCCACCGTGCCCTGCCACCGGCTGCCTGGGAAGTGGCTGCTGCCTCCTGACCCAGCCTTTCCAGAGGGGAAGTGCCCTCCTGGGCTCTGACCTCCAAACTGAGCTCAGCTCTGCTGGATGCCTGCCTTCCTTCTCTAAAGCCTAAAAGAAGTAGAAGCATTTAAATTGCTCAAGATGAGTATCAGATGAGAATAAACTGTATTTTTTTTTTAAGATGACACAAGCATAACAATACATTGACTTTAAAGATCCATGTGGCAGCAAGTAAAGACAAGGCATACAAGGAGAAAAGAAAATGAGTTGTTTACATTGATGTCAAGAAGGATAAAAATTCACCTAGGTCTTTCCTGGAAAGCAGAATCACAACAGCACCCAAGAAATGCTATTCCACAGGGAATCAGAGAATGGTCCAGGTAGGAAAAGATCTCTGAAGGTCATCTTGCCCAAATTCCCCTTTGCAGAAGGATGTCTAGACAGCTTTTGAGTATCTCCAAGGATGAGGACTACGCAAACACCCTGGCCGACCTGTGCCAGTGCCTGGTCGCCCTTCCAAGTCAAAAAGTGTTCCTGATGCTGGGATGGAACTCACTGTGTTTCTGTTTGTGCCCACTGCCTCTTGTATCATCAGTGAGCACCACTGGAAAGAATGTGTACCTGTCACTTTTGTACCCTCCCTTCAGGTATTTATACACATTGATGAATTTGCCCTGAGCCTTCTCTTCTCCAGGCTAAACAGACCCAGCTCCTCCAGCCTTTCCTCACACAAGAGATGATCCAGGCCTTTGATCATCTTCACAGACCTTCACTGGATCTCTCCAGTACATCCACATCCCCCCGTACTCCGGAGCCCTGAACTACCCAAGAGCTCAGATGTGAACTCAACAGTGCTGAGCAGAGAGGAAGGATTGCTACTCTCAATCTGCTGGCAGTGCTTTCTCTAAAGCATTCAGGAGCACCATGCATCTACTTTATGGCAAGGGCAAGTTACTGACTCCTGTTCAGCCATCTGTCAGGATAACCAGGTGAACTCCAGGTAAGCAATTCTATAAGGTCCACAAGGAAGCTTAAGGTAACTCTCTTGACTAAGGCATCTTAGTGCTAAAACAAACCAAAAAGAACAAGTTTCCTAGATATTAAGATTTAACTATAACAGTTATAGCTACCTACAACTCCTAAGATGTATAGGATCAGTTTCAAGAGATTAAAGGAAATCTGTACCCAAAATCTAACAAGGGTGATCAAACAAAGGCTCTCAAAGAATCTATGTGTCTTTCAGGCTGTCCTATGGCTGCTGAAGGCACTTTCACTTTGCTCCAGGCAGCGGGGGAGCAGCAATAGCACAGAAGGTAATTGAGGAAGCATGTCTTACTCTCAAGGCTCTTTGAATACAGGGCACCAGAGGAAGAGAAGCCTTCTGTGGTTGTAGCACAAGGCCACAGATCATCTTTCTCAGCTAACAAGTCTGCACACCAAGTACACTTCATTATCAAGCTACAGATCAGGCCAGCTTCTTGCACATGACACAGTGCCACTGCATGCCAAGTACCCTGTGTTTGTTGAGATCAGTTCCAAGAAAGCAGGAACTGAAGCAAAGTTACTAGTAAAAATGGAGGAGAGGCAACAGGGTCAAAAAAAACCCAGTAAACGATCTGGTAAACAAAGAAATCACAAGTTCTTCTCAACTCTCAAACTAACATTCTTGACAAAGAAGAACTTGGAAGAATTAGGAACTGGTTGTATTCTGCAATTCTAAAAGAGAAATCTGAGAGCTGAGAAAATCTCTAGGTTCAATTCCTACTACTGTGAAGTCAGTCCAAACAGGAGAACTTGACAAAACCGGTAATTATATAGAAGGCATAGATGGCAGACTGCATAGTTACATTAACTCTGAATTGCAATATTTGAATACTCAAAAGTCTGCTGCAAATATAAACAAACCAGAATCAACAACTGCCTCAAGTTCCCCAAGTACACTGTGATCACTTAATGCTATCACCCACCAAATCTACCCTTAATGAAACACTTCCTTCCACCCTGAGTTTCATCACCTGCCTTCTCATTTCCTGAATAAACAGTCCACATGCAGAACAAGCTGTTTCCTCTGCTTCTGTATTGCTGTTTTCAGAAGGAAAAAAACATCAAATACCAAACCACCAAAAAAACGCAGGAAAGCTAGAATGTTTAAGAACAGGACTTGAAAACATCTCTCATCTGGAAAGAACCTGGCACAGTCCAGATATCTCAGCTATCTTTTGAGAGAGTTAGCTGGCAATGAAGGCCAGGGAAAGCACCACAAACTTCTGAGTACCCACTGCAACTTCAACAAATACTACCATAAACTGGGTTCCACAAACAAACTTGTCCTGAAAAATGAAGGCGTACAGAAAATATGGTAAGAGTCACATCCAGGTACTAAATCCCAACATTCTCTCTAAAAGCTTGAGTTCCTAGGGTTCTGGAGCCCTTTGCCACTGAAATACACTTCAAAGCTCCCAAACTTATCCAGGTCTTCATGATAAAGAATCTGCAAGACTGTTCTCATGACTCAAATGAGTTGCTGGTCTTAATGGTAAAAATGTCTATTTCTTCACTTAAAGGTGTCTAGTTACCTGCAGCATTATACACTTCACCTCCACAAGCCATTTTTACCTAGGGCTCAGTCTAACTTTGAAGCATAAAAATAGAGAGGCAATAAACCATTGATTTTGTTCATTCAAGAGAGAACCTATGAAGCTTCATAAAATATTCAGATTTTTTTTTGTTTCATTGTGAAGTAGGCAAAGAAGATTTATTCAAACGTTACAACACCAAATCTAGCACTGTATTTTTACATACTTTTTTGTTACTTTGCTACACTACTAACCAGCAAAATAGAAGTGGGCATCATACACAACCATACAAGGTTAAATTGACTAACGACAGTCTTGATTTTGAAGAAAAAAAGATGGACTAAAACTAAATGGTTAGAAACATGGCAAACCATATTCCTTTCAGAACTCCACCCTCTGATTTTCTCCCACATCTTTAAAGTTACTAATAATAGTCTCTCACACGGTACTCTTTGTCATCTCCCATATTGGCAGCTGTATGAAGGGGCAGTGTGACACACTCTGCTAGAGACAGCTGGAAGGGATTAGGAGATTACCAGTCCTCCACACCTGGTCCTTACCACCTCTTTCCCCACTGTGGCTGAGGTTTTTCTGAACTGCCTGTGGACCTGTCTATGCAGGTGCTCCCTAACCCTCTTCTGTCAGAGGAATCCCCACTACTGCAAATTATTTTAAACAGACACTCACAAGATGTGAATCATTTAAACTGGGCTAGGTCATGGGACTTCTGCAGGCCTGGCACAGCAGGGGTGAGGAACAGCTGAGGGACACCTCTTCACTCACCTCCACTCCAACCAAAACAAAACAAAACAAAACAGCCTGGATAAGCATGCACTGTGTTACAGCTACAGATTCCCCCAACTCCAACTGCAAACTACTTCAGAAAATGAAGGGAATCATGACAAGGCAAAAGGAAAAGCAATGTTGTTGTAGAGGTTTTTCTGAAATGAAAAAGTAAGATGAGTCAGCAGAGATGATTCCACAGAAAGATGGATAAGTGGCAGAACAAATCCTTCTGATGCTGATGCCAAAATGGAATGAGTTGTCCTCCTGTGAGAGCAAACAGACCTGGATGTCTTCTGCATGGAACTTTCCAAAACAAAACACAAGACTATGAAAAACATTTTAAGAATATAAGAATTAATTAATTGTACTGAAAAAGCCTCAATAAGAAGATCTTAAAAGTCTACTTTAGTACATCAAATGATGTATCTAAACATTTTAGATATAGCCAATCATAGATACAGAAATATTTTAAGTCTCATCTGCAGCTTAAGAATACAATTTACTCCATAAGGAATGAAGTTTCAGAAAGCTATTCTGAGAGTATTTATAAACCACTGCAAGTAATCATACTATTACAGATCAATGAATTATCAACTGCTAGATGAGCTATATGTGACTAGGTGAGTACTTCTCACCTACTACAAATAAAGTAACAATGTGAGCTTAAACTACCCTAAAGTTTCTGTATTTCAGAAGCTGCAGTGATTTTGCTTGGACAAAGAGGCACCAACACACAGACAGCTCACTGCCACATCAGGGGCTATTGCAGCCAACTTCATAAATGAATCCATAAGATTTTCCATTAAATGAATAATGTACTTCCAAAACTGAGCCAGTGCAAAGACCAATTTTCTAATGGCAATTCTACTAGGTTTTTAGTCCTTCCTTCACATTGTATTTTGCCACCACTGAGAACTGAAAAAAAATGCCCAACTTATTCTCAAGGGTGAAAGAAACCTTAGGGCCTCTTTTGAATTCTTATAGTTATTGAAAGGACACGTTAAGTGTCAGATCTTCCAAAGACCTACCAGTACAGAACCACTTTTCTGTATGCCAATGGTTGCTTCAGCAAAGCAAGAACTGAGATTACCTCTAGAATGAGCATCATGAATACACTTCACAGGAACCCAGTTAAGAGAGTAACTATAATCCTAACTTCTGCTCTAACCTGAAATAAATAAAACAAAAAACACCTCAAGTTCCAAGAATAAAAATATGAAAGAAGTCTTAACCCAGACAAACAAGTTTCAGTTGAGCTGTGTTGGCTGGAATACAGTTATGTTGTGTGGGAGGTTTCTAAAAAATGGGCTTTCTGCAGGCTTAAATGCAGATATTTCAAACTGGAACCTTATGTTTATTCTCATGTACAACTTAATTTTCTGATTTTAGCAGCAGTGTCTCTTCTTCATAATAAAACAGAGTTGATGACATAATAAATGGCCTTTATTTAAATTTCTTTTGGCAAGTGCTACAAGGTAGCTTATACAAGTTCAAGATACAAGATATCTCTACAAGAATTTAAAAACAAAAGGTCAGAGTAGCCTACTGCAATAGGAAAAACCCTAGAAATCCTAACTTAAAGCAGCAGCAGGTTCAAACAGGCAGCAATAGTATCTGGTTTACACATCATGGTTTATTAAAAAGCTTTAGAAAGTCTAATTTAGATTTCCATTGGTTATGCCAAGTTTGGTTTTTTTTCACTCTAACACTAAAGTAAAACAAGCTGATGAACCCAACTTTGCTTTTTAGATATAAGTGCTGTTCTACCTGATCACAATTCAGGATCTTTCATAGGTTTATCCGCAGGCTTGGTTTTTTATTTATGTTTGTTTATGGTTTTTGGGAGGATTCTAGGGAGGAAAGTGGGAGTTTTTTGGGAGGTTTCTCACTGTTGTTCTGTGGGGTTTTTTAAATACAGGAGAAAAATACTACAAATAGACTTCATACAAGGCTTAACAAGAACTAGTGCTTTTAGCACCAAATATCCAAGCTTGTCTTCTGAAGCTACTGAGTAACTGCTGATCAACTTTGATTTGGAACTGCTGCAACAATCTTGCATAGCTTTTAATTTAATAGGATGAACCAATAATACTTGAACAATATATCCACAGGAACTGTAGAGTATTATTGCATTGCAGACTTGGCTAGTGACCTAACAATAAAGTTCTTGTTTACCTACCTATTTCTATTTAATAAATTACAAGCTCCTGTGTACATTTCTTTGGGCAATGAGAAGCACCTGGCCTGCCACAACAAACAGTTGTGGACGAATCACAAGCATCATCAAGTGACAACTCATCTGCAATTCACAGCCCTCAGAAATCAGGTCAATATCACTGCCTAATGTAAGTCAGCCACTGCTCACACTATTTGCAACAAACAAACAAAAAACAAACAAACAAATAAAAAATTATTTTTGACAGAGATGAAAATAGAAGTCAAGCCTTTCAAACATTACAGCCAGGCCTCAAGAACAGAAATTAAACATATTTGTTCACCAAACTATCCCATTTCTGAGGAGCAGAATGCTTTTTGCTCCCAGTACTGCAAGGAGCCACCAAGACTTTTTATAGCAAGAACCACATATTATGAGGGCAATTTTAATGTTCTGCTTCAGGGACCAATAGAAAAGATTCTATTTTTTCTGCTTCCATCAATTAAGAATGTGCCATGGTTGGGATCAAGGGTTCTGTTCCTTGACAACCAGGGAGTGGTGGTAAGCACAGACAGGAAAACAAAGTCTTGACACTTCCTTGGAAGTTCTTTGAAATGCTTTGGAGAAGAAAACAAAGAGAGAAAAAAATTACATCCTAAGCAAAGCATTATTCTGTTCAAGGCTAAACAAATATTTAATGGACAAGGAACCTGCTCCTACTCTTCCATCCAGTCTACTCAAGTACTGGGCATTCTCTTTCCCCAAAAATCGTTTAATGGGGCCATCAGATAGCTTGAGTACCTGATTCAAAGTGAATACAATCCACTCAGCTGTGCAATCCCATAGGACTGTGTGATAGGAAATTTGAATCCTGCCTCCCCACCATCCTCTATCCAGCCCCTCAATAGTCAGCTAGTTAAAGGAGGCAATAAAGGGGCAAGAGCCATGACATAGTTCAGGAATGCAAAAGACAGACACAAATGCTGGGAAGGAGGGATGCAAGCTCAAACAATTTAAATTGCTATTTTGATGATAAATAAGGGAAAGAATAGTTCCAAGAGGGAATGTATTTCTTTTTTTAAAGTAAAAAACCTACATCCTTGCCTTTCACAGGATTAGAAGATTCCAATATTGTCCCCCAAACTGACAAGAATTATCAGTTAAGAGCATTTTATAATTTACTTTCATATTTAAAATCACACACAACACCAAGATAACACAAGCTTAACTACCAAGGTAACATTAGCATAAAGCAATTCAATACTCTGTATCTCTGCCAAAGCAGTCAACTACACCTCTATGTATAATGTTACACATTCTATTCCCCTGAAGGCAGCTTACACGTGTATTTCCAAGTCTAATGTGTAGGAAAAGAACTGAGCACTAATTTCCATGCTTCACAAAGTAAATGGAGCCAGGCAGCAATAGCTCAGAAGCTGTAACTGGACAAAAATGCATGTCCCAACCTACCAGAGTGTAAGAGCATGCTGCTGGGGCACCTTCCCTCTCTGATACACTGCACTGAGGTGACAGAAGGAAGAAAAGTGCAGGTACCCATTCAGACTCCCTGCAGGAGCAGCTGTAAGTGCCAGCACATGCTTCCAACCATGTGCAATGGTAAAAGGGGCAACTGGAGGAGCCCTGTGCCCAGCACTTTCAATCCATTACTAATTATCCAAAAACAGCTGTCACAGATACAAACCAGTCAACTTCAGCAGGTATAGTGTAACTACAAGTAGAGTCTTTAACTTTTAAAAACTATGATTTGTCCAAGAAATCTTATCATGAACATGTAGGAAAGTGAAAATGTATTGGTTTGGGATTCTTTTTTCCAAAATTGTAAAGCTAAAGCCCAAGTAATACTGATTTTAATGACAGCAACAAACATGCAGAGCCTCTAATCTAAAAACCAGCTTGGCATACATAATCTTTCACATGAGAAAGGATTTCATTCCTTCATTTTGTAGCCCTCAACAGAATTCAGAGAAGGATCAGCATCTCTTGTTGATGATCACAACCTGAGAAAGAACACCATATGCCAGTAGTTCTTAATACAGTGGCACGTTTTACACTCCCTCCCTGACAGCTTCTAAAAAGTCTGTGAAATTCAACTTCAGCTTTTTTGTATCTAAATTGTCTGCAACAGACATGCAATATTAAATTAGGGCTTGTAACTCTAGGACTGCTATTAACTTAATAAAATCCAGATTAAAAGTGAATAGCCAGCTAGATATTTCAAAGCCATTTATAAGCACCAAAATTTCAACTGACTGAGCCAACTACCTAACCAAGATAAGCACACAAACTTTCCAGTTAGAACATGAAGTAATAAGCAATTTCCCCCAAGAGAAAAAAAGCACTATGCCAACACTTCACATACAATGAGAATTGACTGTTCCCAAATGTTGATAAGTATAATTAACCTTCTAACCCTGTCTTTGGCCTTGAACATTAAACCTGAATTCATCTTGAAAACCAATTAAAATGCTAAGCAGTCTGTCTACTTTGGGACTGGAGAATAGCATTCAATCAAAAAAAAAAGCACAGCACAATTGTCTCCTTAGACACCTTCAATGATCTGTTAGCTGTTTTAGTAAATAAATAAATAAATCACATTTTAACAAGGACTGAAAAATTCTTCACAAATATCCTGAAACATTTAAGGTTTATGAAGGCAAAATTGAAGGTTTAACAGGAAAAATAGCCCCAGAGAAAAAAGATAAAGATGACCTAGGTGAGCTATGAAGTTTGATTTTGCCTTTTCATGCTATCTTTAACAACAGATAGTAACTGTACAGTTCAGTTCCCATTCAAAGAGCTTAGCTTCTCTCTCTCATTCATTCTGCCTTTTAGATTGCCTACTGACAAGGAAATCTACTTATAATTTATGTCACCCAACCTGCTTCTTCTTATGTCTGCCATTTTGAAATTAGTAGAACAACTAGACTGGCAGGAAGAGCTGGAATTCTCATTTTTCTTTCTAACTTCTTCTTTCCTACATCATAGATATTTCCTCTTACAAAAAAAAAAATCATGCCTACTTGCTATGAAATTCAGATGCATGTGACTCTGTGATGATCATGTTTCTTCTCATGATTTTATTTCAACAGAATGAAAAGCAGGTAAAGTGATTTCTGATTTTCTAGTGAATCTGAGCTGATGAGCACCATTTTATAGTTACTACTCAGTTTTAACATCAAAATTTTGTTTCCAGTGATATATTCCAGTGTTAGTGTAACTTCATTCACTATTGGAGCTCAGAGTGGCATTAATTACTTTTTCTTCCCCATTTTTAGAATTTATTTTTAAATACACACAATATATCTGCCTACCAGGCATCTGTTCCATTATTTCAACAAGCTTAAATTTGCTCTTCATTTTGAAAACAGGTCCTTTATGAAGTGGCAGAAAGTCAGAATCATGTCCATGTCACATCTCATGTCTTTTAACTTCCAGGGAGCTCTCTGGAGGCTGCTCAGTTGCCCTTGACAGTGCTGTAGATGGCAGTATTTCACAGAGCTCACCGCCCTGCCCTAACCTGAGGCTAAGGACTGCCTACAGGGAATACACTCCAAGGGTGCTCCAAGAATCCTCAGGCATTTCCACAACAGACCACACACGGTAAGGAAGTATACAAACTGCTTTAATCTGAAAAGCAACCTTCTCAGATCCCTAAAGAAATGAACCATAATGTCAGTTAAACAAAAATGTTAAGTTATCACAGGTGAGATCATCCTTAAAACACAGATCCACAATAAACTGCTCCCATGTATGGGATTTGAGCACACTCAGACATTTTGTTTCAGATTACCAGAAGAAAAATCAAGTTTTCCATAGTAGCCTCATATTTCAGAATAGCAAGTGCTGTTCTAGTGCAGGTGTACATCTGGATTGCCTGGACTTCCACTTCACTTGAAATTGAGGCACTTTCAGAAAGTAATTGCCTGCACAGAAAACATCTCAATTTCATGCTAAAATATAGGTCTTGTCTGTCAGCAACACATTTTCCACACAGAACCCCCCAAAAGCAGTCACTTTTGTCTGGAAGCTGACTGTTCACATCATGGCATGCAGGGCATGAGCTTCACAGGAATGAACTACCACTCATTCCTGGAAAACATAAGTAACATGAATCCAAATATTTATACTGCTTTGACTTCCAATTCTCTCTCTTCCTACAATTTTAGCAGGAGTTGAAAAAAGCAAAGTATGCTATATCCTATTGCTACAACTCTTATGTCTTCTGCCACACATGCCAGAAGCAGACTGAAGGGCAAACTGTGCAGATCCCATATGACCATCATGGCTTCTACCCACTTCATTATGGGCAGAAAAATTACTCCATCACTAGCAAGTCAGTAGCTTTAGGAACCACCTCAACAGCAATTTCAATGCTCCCCCAGATAAAATCCATCTCCTAGCTGTCAGCCTCATTATGCATCTCAAGCAAAGTACATAACACCAGCTCCCAGGACACCAAGTGTGCCAGCTTGTCTTTGTAATGCTCACAAATCAGAATCCATAGGAGTCTGGCATTTCTATTCCTTATAAGGAAGGACAGCCTGATTAAGATCAAAATTACTGTCTTTGCTACTCAGCAAAACATTTGCTGGCAACTAGAAGATGCATGAGACACCAGAAACAGTGATGATGAAGGAGGAACAGAAGCCAAGACACCTATGTCATCCTCATTAAGTCAGGAAACAAAGTCCAAGGCTGTCATGGAGAGCACACTGATACCCCTGCATTCCACCAGAGTATCAGCAGTAGGGCTCCTACAAGTGCTGGTCAGAGCAAATAAACTTATGCTGATAACAACCTCCCAGGACTTAGTATTGGGAGGAGTGGAGTGTTACTAATTTTGCTTTATAGCTTATGCTTGCAGTAATTTGTTTGAGGAGGGAGGAGACACTGACATAGGCACCTTAACTGCAGCTTCTCCCACACTGTTACAATACATGATCTTTGCAAGGTAAGCAGCAAAGTTTGTCATGCATGGGATTCAAGTACAGACATTTAAAATTTCACAACTATAAAATATTCATGCATCATGCAAGTTTCCATCAATGAACACCTGTATTTTTCTCCAGAGAAATTAAAGCAAAGCATAAGAACACAGAAGGCTGCTAGGTTTCTGAATTGCTAAGACAGCCAGGACAGCAGCAAAGAAGAAAAAACAAATATGCTGCTATTTGTTTAAATGAAAGGAGAGAGGGGTGTGAGGCTAAAGATAAAACTTTCATGGACATAGAATAAAGCTGGGATGGAGAAAAGATGTTGAGAAGAGTCAGACAATTATAACCAAAACAGTTAATGACACAGGGCCATCACCTAAAAGAGGACTACAGCAAGACAAATACGGTGATAAAATGTATTTTTTTTAAATCACAGAACAAATTTCAAGCAAACATGACCCTGAAACAGGATGGCTAAGGCTGCCAGAGCTCAAGTGGGCTTTCGTTCAGTACTGATGGCAACAGCAGCATTGTGTCACAAGAAGAGGACAGATGCTAAGCAGAGTTGGAAAATTGTACCCATCATACCTGTGAGTGGTAATAAAAAAGCCTCATCCTTTCTTCTCCCTCACCACTCAACTCTTGGGATCCTTGACAGTGGAAAAGGGAGTGAGGATTCAGTGGGAGCTTTCAGACTGAAAGGTAAAACCCTGATAACATATGCACACCTTCCTTCACTCAGGTCCTTTTCTAAGACTTCCCATGAAACTTGTTTAGCGATTACTTTTCCCTCCTCCACAATTTCCCCTGTCTGGGCTGCCCTGCTGCAGAACATGCTGTGCAGATTGCAGGTGGTCAGCTATAGCAAGTTACAAGTCATTAAAACACCATCTGCTCCCTGACAAAACAACAAGAAATGAAAAAACACCAAAAATGCCCCACATCCCTTTCTTCCTTCCTTTCTTCCCTCCATCCAAATGGTGACAGGCAGAGGTGCAACATAAACACCATCTCTATGAAGGCACTAAACTATATTCAGAAAATTATTCTATGAGCCAAGAGCTTGCTTCCACAACATTTCCCCCAACACCTTAAAGCCAAATGAATCACAACAGATGCTACTCATTTGGCAAGAAAGACAACCCAAGCTTCTTAAAATCTGCCTTTGTAAAACAGAAATATCTGCTAAGCAAGCAGTTTATGTTTTGATCACTTACAAGAAACTTACAGTTAAAAAACCCCAACCAAACCATACCACCAGAAAAACACCAAAATGTTTAAATGAAATTGTTAGCTAACACTGGAAACTAACACATCTTTAAAACCTACAGAAATGTCTACAAAATGCCTACAATGAATCACAGTTGAAATTTACGTGCAATACCGCAGACATGTTTCAGCCATCACTTTTGATCACTATACATTCAAACCAACACCAGGTCTCTCTCCCTCTAATTTCCCTTTCCTTTTCCATTCACAAATGGTCAACTGCCAGACAATATTCCATGTACAGAATTAAAAGGAAAAACAAATTAAACTCATTGTCTATAGTTCTTAAGAACAATACACAGTGAAGTAACACTTAACGCTGTTTTCTTAAAATAAAACAAGCCTAAGCTTCCTGAAGTTTAAAATTAAACCCAAAAGAGCCAGCAGTTTGAGAAGCCTGAGCCTCCTGTTGCTACACAGCAGTACCAAGTGTCCAGGTTGTTACAGAAAAATTACTGGTTTCTTCTTCCACAAGCAGACTAAGCCATCTAATCTTTCTGCTGGATCTTCATCAGCCTGATGCATAATATACTGTTACAAGTTCTGGTGAAGAAGACAGGAAGATATGATTTTTAACTGTTCTCAGCATGAGAAATGTCATGCTGGTAATTATTTCAGATGCATAATGAATTCCTGTAACTGCAATAAGAGGAAGAAGTAGTCCACAAATTATTATCCAGAATAATTAAGGAACAGAGTTCAGAAATAAATGCATGTAAGGAAATAAAAGCATGAAAATGCAGGAAGACAGGCAAAGCTACATCTGCATTATATTTGTCAGAGATTCCTACCGGCAAATATTTAACCTATGTAGGATGTAAAGATAAATAATTTCTTCTCTCTTTGAATGAAAGCCTACAGGTGATAATTTGAAGCATTCACAGATTACAGCAACTGAAACAGTACAGCTCAATGTTGACTTTTGCCTTATCCTGTTCATGCCTCAATTCCATCTATGCTGCTAATATGGCAATTAATAAGATGGAGGTTATTTCAGTATATTTACATTAAGAGATAACACAAGTCCTGTTCATAAGTAGGTTATATTTACAAAAACAATCTATCAATCACAAAGGAGAATTACTTAAGATAAGCAAAAAAGCCCAGTTTTTCTTCATTTCATAAAGAAGGATGAAATACAATTCGATAATTGGTAAAATAAACAGCTAAAATCTGTATTGAAGTTCTTTTCTGGTCAATTAGTAACAAAAAATAAATATTTCTACTCAATAAATGGTACAACATGCAATTATCGATTTGGTACGCTTGAAAAATCACCACCACCTACCAGACATTTAATCTTCTTTTTGACATAAATCAAGCTCTGTTTAGGAATAAGGTAGAAATCAACAATAAGATATACAAGGAAACTTTTTAAGTCTACTGAAGACAGATATTTATATATAAATATAAATATATGGCTATTTATAAGCCAAAAACAGGGGGAAAGTCCAAAAGCTTGTTTTAATTCAACAAGGTCTCTGAACACCAAAGTAGCACAACTTGTAATGTGATCTGACAGTGATCAGAGCAGAGGTCTTCTACAAATTTAAAAAGAAAGCCAAGCAAAACCACCAAAAACCACGCCCTCTCAGACCACAGGCCTCATTTCCTTACACCAGTTCCTAGCTCAGTTAAGAAGAAAGTATGTTTCCCTGCTCCAAGCTGACAGCCAAACAGAGCTGATGACACGGAAAAAAAAAGATTATTGAGCTTCAAAGAAAAATATTCTGGTTAGTGCATGGAGAGGAATATTGAGCGGTGTTCTTTGAAGCACTGACAGTAAGTGGGTATAGTTAATATTTAATTAAAGTAGCTGCCATGGTACAGATCCATCTGTACACTCAGGTTTATTTCTCACCAGCTTCTCCTTCACTTTATAGGGCAGCTCATTGCTCACTGCATTCTACCTTGATTAGAACCTTTAAGCCTTCTGCTCAGTGCTCCTTTGCCTTAGCAGACTTTTTTTTAATCAAAGGAGACCAATTCTCATGAAGAACATTTATTCTTGTTGAATAAAGAGGTCTTAATTGCGTCTTAAAAATTCTGCTTACGCTCAGTAATTTTGTGCACTATTTAAATAAATGGAATTGTCATTTCAGTAGGGGAAATGCTTTCTGCTTGCCAGTTTCACAGGCCTCAAATCCATGCTTTCCTCTGGTGACTTTCTTTCCCAGGACCTTTAATGTAGCTGTTTGCATTAAGGTTTATCCTGAGCATTTTCAAGGCAGCACAGGTTTGTAACAGTTAACTACAATCCTGTTTCCCAGCTAGAATCAAGGTAATGTTTTTAAAAACAGCAAGCAGTAAATCTTTACAGGTAGCTTAGAGTGGGGTCCTTAATTCTGTGTACAAAACAAGATCTAAATGTTAGCTTATTGGCTTCTCTGCACAATCAAAGACTACATTTTGATTACTGATGCAAAATTACAGAATTGTGATTTCAGCAGAGGAAATTTGTGTTGTAACAGAAATCTTCCAGCCTCCAAGAGATCATAACAGACAGCCCAGCAAGACCCTTAGTGTTAGAATTGTAACTTTTCATGTATTGTGCAGATTCAATTTGTATTTTTTTAGACACTAATTGAAGCAGAGATACTTTCAAAGTCTGCAATACAGATAAGCAAACTTGCTTGACTTACCTATACCAAAAACTTCTTTTTTTTTCTAAAGGAATTTGCAAATAAAATGAAAGACTGCAGGTCACAGCTGCTGTGTTAGGCTGAAGACCTAGCTGGGAGCCCTGCACTGAGAATTGCCAGCTCACAGTTTACAGGTTATCTCCTTCTCATGTATTGCTAGGACACTCTTACCTATGCAAATATATACATGCACACATGCAAATTATATTCTACAGGTTCAGCAAGTCCTTGCAACAAAGCAGATTCTACATAGGCCCTGTATCACATCCAGACAGCACACACCACTGTCTAAGTAACACGGGCAAGCACATCACTTAAGGAAAAGAAAAAGATAAATCCTCCTCCAAAGTAGTCCTCCACAGCAGCTGATGCATCTGGAGAGAATATAAGGGAATTGTCATGCCCTCTTCCAAAACTGTGATCTCCTGAAAAACAGCTAAAGCCACAGTCAGTCAGATGGTGCCTAGAGCTACAAGAAATCAGACAGAAAATTCCCTTCAGCCCTTTAATGGTGATTTTTGTAGGAGACCAAGGCAGAAGACAGATGGTAAGTATCCAGTGAAATTGGAACAGATAATATAGCTGGAACTGCATATAAAGTAGACAGGCCATATCTCACATGAAAAAGCAGCAATCCCAGATGTCTTTTCCTCAATAAAGCTAACAGAAGGAGGCCCTCACCATCCTACTAACACAGACAAAAATAGAAGAGAAGCAAAAAGGCACCTCAACATTGGCAGAGCAGCTGCTATTAGGTTAGGAAAGTGATGCAAGTGGTCTTCACTCACAAAAGATACTCCTCCATTAGTAATGTGCACATGACATCCACTTTAAGTACGTTAGACATCAGCTACAAAGCATGGCCAGATGTTCAGTCACACTAGATTAATCCTATATGCTACTTCAGGTAACAATTTAACAGTATTCTTCAATCCTCCTACCTTCTCTCTACTGCATATTACCATAAATTTAGTTACATTGCTTGAAATGGAAAAGCATATTAGCAGGGACAAAAATCAGAAGCCAATTCAGCATTGTAAGGTTCCCCCATAAGAAATGGAAAGAGGAGAGCAGCAGATTTCTTATTCAGAGAATCAATCATGATCAGCCATCTAGAGAGCTGGAAAATATGCAAGTCTAAAACCTAATATAGATATGGAAATTTCTCTTTGTAGACCTTGTACTTTACCTGTCCAATACGAGACCTAAATGACTTCTCCTGCTGCAGAGACCTCTCTTTTTGTCTCCCAAAGTGGAAAGAGGGCATTAAGAATAAGGAGCATTAAGAGAAGAGAACATGTTTGCATTATCTTCTAGTTAGTTACTCAACTAGTCAGTTACTCAACTGTACAGTCATACCAGCAATATTTAACACGTTTTGCAAAATTTTATTGTCTGGCATACTGTACCCAGAATAAATGGGTGGTGGCTGTATAGTACACATAACAAATCCACTGAGATGAGTCAAAGCCAAATTTTCCCTCCATTTGGCCCAGGTTTACAGTGCAGGCTATTAATCAAGTTTAGCTGGTGTACAACATCTCCCTGTGCCAATATTGTTCAGAAGGAGAACAAGCTATTAGAAACAATGAATTGACACTGAGCTGATGCCAATTTGTGGCCCAAGTCTACAGAACTTTTCCTTTGCAATTTTTCCTCCAATCACACTAGCTGTTATTTGACATCTTCAACAAATATTTTTTAAGATTTTTTGTATTTAATGCTGTATCTAGACAAACTTTGTTTCCTCTAGACTTGGATTAAACACATTCATAATTACTCAAACACTCCTTGCTAAAAGAAGCAATAGCTCCTTAGAATGGTCTTTAGGGCCAATGTAAGTGCCACTTCCAAGTCTTGTCATTTTCATCTTGTTAATGTTTCAACTCAAACTCACTCCTCTATTTCTGGAACTGGTATACTAGAACAGTTAATACTTCCTTTAGGTAACAACCTGATGTCTTTGGCTACTTTATTCCATATTTATGCATGGACTATGTATTAATAAAATCATTGTGTTTCAAGTGCTTAAAATATATATCCTTTTTTTTAAGTCCAATATTCCATCAAAAAGTACAGTACAGCAGCTTCCAAGACGTGGGAAAATGACAGCACTAGCATTAGTCATAATAGAGTATTCAGCTTCTACCAAAAAATTAAATTATACATCCACCTATTAGTGGAAAAAGAGCCCTTGGTTGACTTGACAGGTACTCTTTACTTGAAAATGACCAAGGCTTGAAACAAAGCAGCTCCGGGGGTTCGCACCATCTCCACCCAGCACCACTCCTACAATTTACATCTAATTGAGCTCCCAGTTGTAACTCTGTGGAGCCAGTGTTCAATACAGCACAGAACTGCAGTTTCATGTTCAGCAGCCATGGTGTAGGTGGCAAGGAGTCAGCAGGACTGACACGTTCTACACAGGAAGCACAAAGATTATCTGTGCCTGTCTACAAAGCAGGAGATGCACCAATGGTAAACTGCCTATGAACAAACACATGCCTCCATCAAGAAGATGAGCTGCCTCATTTCCATACGAAATGGAAAATTCCAAACTGAACCCCCCCCCACGTGTGAGGGTGGGGATGAGGGAGAAGAAAAAGCTAAGTGGTTCACTCTTAATAAGAAAGTCAGGGCCGAGTAACATAGACTGCATTATATGCATTGCCACAGTATCTCTGTTTAGACCAAAACATTTTCCTTGCATTATGTAATCAACTGCACTACTCTAAATGGAGATCTAAACTGGCTCAGTTCCGTTCAGAGACACAAATAAACTTGTTCTTGTGATTGCCTTCCACTGGAAAAAGTACTGAAAGAAATATCACAAGAGCTCTGATTACATCTAAAGCCTCCTAACAGAGCTCTTATGAGACAAAGGTAGAGTCATGCAGGGCAAGAGACTGGTGACCTTCTACAGCCATGTTAAATATTTGTTTTCCTATTTGTTACGTATTCTGAGTTTCAGACTGAAACTCTAGCATGTTTCAGTCCTTCTCTTGGACTAGTTCTCCAGTGAGGAACAATAGGAAACCCACTCTCCTGGTAGAGTATGGTGCTGCTGTGAGTCCCAGAGCTGAGAAACAACAAACTGCAGTTTCTGCAGACCCACTGCTTTAATGCCTAAACAATATCCCAGCGATCTCTTCATGCTAAAGAACAATATTTGACTAACGCAGCACAAAGGTTCACAAGCTGCACCAAAACCTCCACTGCAAATAAACTGCCTCCTCCTCTCCTGGCAGCACCAGCATCCCACCACACAAAGAACAAACACCCCAGCCTGCTCCTCTCAACCACCCATCCCCATGCACATCGCTGGGCTCTCGGGCAGCCACCTCTGAGACGAGACTGGAAGGAACAGCTTGCACAGGGAGTGGCAATTGGGATTTATTCTCAAAGCTTCATGTGCCTGTGAACGGTATTTTTCCCTAACTCCAATCATACACTCTGCAGCATTTTCATGCCCTGCAGAAACAAACCACAATATATGGCCTGCTTTAAAGAAAAAACAGTGACCCATAAGCAGCTATTTACATCAGAACTAAATATGCAAGAATAAAGGAAAAATATGCTACTTAATACTGGAAAGAGTTTACATCTGTCACCATACCAAGTGACCTTTTCTACTACAGCGCAACCAGAGCAGGGAAAACTACTGTTTTGAGTTCTCAGTTCAGCACCATTTCAGAAGCATCTATTCACATACTTACAGCATTAACACAATAATTTTTAAAACCTGCAAAGATTGCAAGACCACAAAATATGACTATATTAACTTAAAAATTAGGTCAATGCAATATTGAAACAAATGCCACCCATCCTTTACCTAATGAAAGTATTCACTTTGCACATAAAGGATGCTTTTTACTACCATGTCTTAGAAGTAATTAGAAAAAAATCCACATGAAACTTTAAGCAAATGAACTTGCTGTGTTCCTGGCCAAGTGTTTCATGAATCTTAATACATCACATTTCAGCTTTAGAATAAAGGCAGGAATCTTTCACAATTCATTAACTTGACACCAACTAAATCTATAATTTATTTTCACAAATCTTGTATCAACAATATAGCTCTCTTTTTATGTATCACCATCCAGTTGTAAGTAATAAATTGTCTTAACTCTCCAAATCATCTGTAACAAATACAACGTCTAAAGAACATTTT
The DNA here is from genome assembly GCF_037042795.1 of Molothrus aeneus. Taxonomy (NCBI): domain Eukaryota; kingdom Metazoa; phylum Chordata; class Aves; order Passeriformes; family Icteridae; genus Molothrus; species Molothrus aeneus. The sequence goes on along the minus strand of NC_089650.1, from coordinate 32,623,167 downwards.
TGAGGAAAAATATGCTAATCACTGAGACATGGCCCGCTTAGGTAGTAAGAAAAAGATCAACTGTACATGAGACAAAGCCAGGTTTGGAATGATGCTTCTGCTACTTGAAGAGTCACATAAACCATTCATGGGTGTTACTAATTACTCTGAGGTGGAATGAGAGGTGAAAACTACCCTTTAATTTATTGAGCTTTGGGAATGCTTAAGAATAGATAAATAATACCCAAGGCACAGTCAGGGACCCAACTTGGTTTACTAGACCACCTGCTTAAAGACTATTATTGGCTTTAAACATGTGAATTCTAAAAAGCCCCACTTATTTTCTCATGTGTAATTCCTTAAATAGCTAGAACTGTCAACCAAAAAAAGTCTCCCTACAATACACATGCTTCCCTAAGTTAAGCAAGAACACTCAATAAAATATTTTTTTCACATGTTTAAATGACCAGTATTATACCTGCACTTCCAAGTCCAAGCCTATTCAAAGGAAACTCACTGGTCTTTTGAAATAACCTGCAAAATACCATGGCTTCTGTTTGCAGGCAAGAAAAAGATAACTCTGGAAGGAAACATGCTGTTTTTCCTTATCTCAGCTCAATAGTCATATTAACAGCTTCTGCAGTACTGCAACACAAACACTGGGTGACAGGATTAATGCACTGGCAAATGGCTGAACATACAGATAGCATATGAACTAGCTCAAGCCTAGATGCAATGAGAACTCTTTCAAATGGATGAATGAATGGTTAAATGAAAAAAAAAAAAAAGGAAGATCAGATACACACATTCCCATACGGTGTGAAAGTCACTGTAACCTCAAGAACGTCTTGAGAGACAGATGTAGCATTTTTAGTGGATGAATGATAAGTGCTGTACTCTGTGCTGAGGGAACAAGCTGAGATAAAACCTCACATCCACAATTAAAAGTGTGAAGAAAATTAGGTTTATTTATTCCTCCCCTAGCACCAGAAGTCCAAGCTATTTCCTCAAAGTGAAAATCTGACTTCCCAAATGCCTCCTACCATCTGTCAAAGTTTTAGCTGTTCTCAAGAAGCTTCTTATGCTACTACACACATTACATCTGCAACAGATTTCCTTCTTGTACAGTACAGATGGGATTAAACACTGTTTTATAACAAATATAGCAAAATACTGCTCCAGATTTCAACTGTGTACAATCCAGAACCAGTCACTCTGAATAAAATACTTTTAACATATCTGATACTAATCAGTGGCCTATTATGAGCACTGCTTCCCCAACTTCACTTGCTGCATTTATAGAGTTCAACACTCTATACAGGCGTTCCTTTTAAAAGCCAATGTCAGCCATCACAAGCACCATCATGGTCTGAAATTACCAAAATGAGACAAATCACCAGAAAAGCATGCAATTTGCTGTTCCCAGCTGTTACAAGCTGGACAAGCATATGTTTTAAGACAAAGCTACACAGAGCTGCTTCTACTGCATCAAAACTGATGGGAGTTTCTCAGGCAGAGAAACTACCTCCTTCATCAGAAGCTAATTTATAAAAACAGACCCAAATCAATGCAGATTCTTTAAGTCCAAGGTCCAAATTAGTCCACAAGGATGCAACAATGGATCTCCTCTACCAGTTATCAATACCATTAAGTATTTTTCAAAGTCAATAACTCATCTTTTCTAGTTTTTGGTTACTAGGCCTTCTAGCACCTAGAAAACTTGTGCAAGTTCACACTTGTCTCAGTATTTGTTCACACATTCTCAAGAGAAGCAAGAGCCTTACAAAGCCCTTCACATGGCTCCAGCTTTAAACTCAGAGCATGATTCTCCACTTTGTAGAGAGGTGGGAGAGGCGTAGGCAGCAGATGGAAGGAAGGGAACTATTTACCAGCTGAAGCTAAACACAGAGAATATCAACTTTACCCAAAAGACAGGAGAACAGCAAAATAATTGCTCAAAAAAATTTCAGAGACAGTCCTCTAAAATGAATCAAAGGCATTGGGAAAAACATTTTTTGTCGCTGTCGGGTTTTTCGTTCAGCTGGGTTTTTTCAAACAAAACAAAAGACCAAGACTGTGCCCATCATTTCTTCTGTCTTGAACAAGATTTACTTCTGAACTTTATTACCATCAACCACCTATTCTAATAGAAGATGATTATAACTGCTGTCTAACAAACCAGAAAAGATTAACTAATTCAACATCATTATGACCACATCAGAATACTGAAAGGGGGGAAAAAGAAAACTACACAGTAAATGCAGTTAACTCAGGAAATCAACTAAAGAATCATTTCCCACTTAGAAGCAGTATTTTTAACTTCCACACCAATTCACCAAAACAGCCTAGGCAATGAACCACACTGCTTCACCCTTCCTGTGAAAACAGTGACTATACAAACACCTCCCTCCAAAAGCTTTGTGCCACTGCTGCTCTGCTTCCCAACTGTACATCTGCTGTAGAAGCAAGATCTTCATTAACAGCATAGTCTACTATGAAACACAATTTACCTGACCAAGAGGTTCACATCACAGTTCAGAGAATAGGATCAGCAATGTCTGTGTTTATGCTACTTTAATTACATTGCATAGACTGGAGAAAAACCCACACATGTTGTGAGTAAAACCATGCTGTTTTCTACAACTATCACTATTTCTTCACTGAAGGTCTCTTCTTTTTGTTTTCCCTCATAATTCTATGTTTTGTTGAACAATAAAAGCTGTTGTTCTGTGTTTAATCATAAATTTGAGTAATGTAGATGCGTGATGCATGTTCATTAAAAAGAAACTAACAGAACTAAAACAAACCACATTGCTTGGCATATTAGGAAGTTTTAAGTATACGACATTAAGTAAATTCTCCAACAAATTTATTTTCTGTTCTGAAGCAGAAGACCAAGAGACCAAGAGATAACTTATCTGGCAGCCTAAAGCAAGAGGAATTACACAGCACAGGAAGGGAGAAGGGAGAAAAGGCCTTTAGAAAACTCTGCTGCATGCTTCAGGAAACAGAGTTTGTGGGAAATGCAGTGGGGAGGGAGGTGGTAAAGCAGTAATCAGTGAAGAGATGAAAGCCTAATAATTGACTCAACACAGTTCATTAAAACTTGGCTGAGTGTCCCATGAAAAGATTTACTGGACGGAGAGGAGGCTGGAACACAACTTCACAGAATACAAAGTATGCATAGTTTCTTTACTAGGTAGCTGCACAACCATTTATTTGAAAGTGTAACAGCAGACCAGACAAAAGAAAATGGGTAAGTGCTGCATTGCCTCAGACCCTTCTCGAGCACTTTAACAGAATTTAAGAAAAGACAATCTAAAAATAAGCCATCTTCCGTAAACTTCCCTTCCCTCCAAATTATTTTCCTTTCATTTCTGCATCTTATTTCTCTTTGGAGCAAGCAAACCACTACTAAGAGAACAGGACCACTGAAGTCTGACTTTCTGTTTCAGTTCAGCTCCCCATAAAAAGTGTACGAGTCCAACATTGTTTCCTGCAACATCAGAAAATTCCTCCTATTGTAAAAGTTAACAAACATCCACAAGCATTTATAGAACAGAGTTTGAGGTACTCCGGGGGTTTACATGCAGCAGAGATATGAGCTGGACAGACCTTTACTAAAAAGTCATTTTTTAACTAATTTAACAAAGCAGCATGTTTAAAAGGAGTTCTTTTCCATGACCCATGATTAAAGTAGAAAAAGGATTTTGTCTTGCTAAGTCTAAGCTACATCAGCCTCGAAATATTTGGTTTACTTACGACATGATTTTTAGAGTCTTTTCCAAACTAAATGATTCTAAGATCTTCACAACTCTAGAATACAAAAAAAAGAAAACAAAGAGGAGCCAAAGGGTCCACAAGTGACCACAATCACACATCTCTTTTTTTCCCAAATAGTTTCAATTCTGAAGTAGACACATCAAATCAGCATCTGGAAAGGAGGGCTCTACGGCCAGGTTTTGGCAAGTTGTGTAATCACAAAACAAATTACTTCAAAACTCAGGAGTTTTGACTAAAAGCTAGTACTTAGCTAAAACAACAAGTGACCTCAGAAGTTTGCAGGGAATTCGAAAACAAAACAGCGCACAGAAAATTTCCCCAGTCCTTCTACAGTTACTTGATAGCCAACAATGCAACTATGTTCTTCTCATATTTTCCACATCATTGAAAACCAGAACTGTATCAACTCTAAACTCTCACTCAACAGACCTGACAAAGACAAGCGGGAAGCCCTGCTATTTACACAGTTCTGTTGCTGCCCATTATGCCCACTGTAGACTAACAATTGGGTACTATCTCCTGTCTTTTCCAAACTTCAAAACTGAGGTTGATAATTAACGATCATTAGCAGAGTCCCGATTGCACTAACACTTAGATAGATCAAATAGATTTACATTCCCTATGATTAAGTTGAAATGACTGAAGTTATGAAAGTTGCCAGATGAAAATCAACTCTTTTTAAAAGGTATCCTGATCTCAGTCCCAAGAACTCTGTTTTGGACAGTGGAGGCACGAAACACGTTAGAAACAGTGACACGCTGAACTGACGGCTTTCCTCCTTTCAGGAGACAAATTGCACAGCGCACTGCTCTAACACACAATTTGGGAACACCACTATTTCAAGCAACCGCGTGAACCTCATCTGGACGATCACGGCGTTCGCTGAGCAGGGCGCCCTTGGAGCCCAGGCTCCTTAGGGAGCGAGCCATTTGCAAGGCCTGCTAATAGAGATGCAGGAGCGCGGCTGGCAGCGCCGCGGGACCGGGCACAGTAACTAGGTTTCGCTCCCCAGGGCACGGCTGCAGCGCAGGCTTATTTTCCCAGTGCGAGGGGAAGGAGGTTACCGGCAGTCACAGCAGATACATTTTAACTGCATTTAACGCGACCGGTTGCAACGGCGGCGGGCGAGCCCGGGCTGCGCGCACGGCAATGGCAACAGCCGGCCCGTGGTGCGGAGCCCCCGGCCGCGGTGCCCGGCTCCGCGGGGCCGTGCTGGCAGCCCGACACCGCACCGAGCTGCCGCAGCCCGCTCAGCCTGGCCCGCGGAACCCAGCCCGGCCGGCGCCCGCCAACACCCACCGGGCCCGGCGCTACCGGAGACCCCCGGCGGCTCCCAGCAATCCCCTCCCGCCCGGCAGCCGGGGGAGGCGGCACGCTCGGCAGCGCGGCCCCGGCGGGGACCCGGGTGTCACCGTGGCACACGCCCCCCGCCTCCCGTCCGCAGCCGCGGTCGCTGTGGCGCTGCCCCAGAGCCGCCGCTGCCCTCACCTCTGCCCGCAGCAGGTCCGGCGGGAGGCGCGGAGGGGCGCCCGGCCGGGAGCGCTCCCCTGCCGTCCCCTGCAGGCGCGGGCTGCGCTGCCCCGCGCGGCACGGAGCGCTCCCGCTGCCCCGCTCCCGCTGCGGCCGCCGCGGCCCCGCCCGGTCGCCGCCTGATCCGCTCATCCGCCGCGGCGGGAGGCGCGCGCGCAGGCGCTGGAGGCGGCGGCGGCCCCGCCCCGCCCCCCGGGGCTGCGCGCGGGCGGACGCGGTGTGAGGGGGGCCCGGGAGCCTCCTAAGGAAATCCCGTCTGTGCCCAGCTGGCCCTGGCCCGCCGCCGGGAACCGCGACCTGCGCAGCATGCGGGGAAAGCACGGGCTCGGGTGGCACCGAGCTGTAACATCACCCAGCCTGCCCTGTTACGGGATAACAGGCAGCGGAAAAGTAGTAACAGCGGAAATAAAATGCGGTCTGAAGCATGCAAGACGTCGTCTCAGATTAACATCACAACAGGAACCCTAAATTGTTTTTTTTTTCTTTTTTTTATCACCTCAAAATATGACTTCTCAGATTCACAGAATCAATTAGGTTGGAAAAGACCTCTGAAATCATCGAATCCAACCTATGACCCAACACCACCGTGTCAATTAGACCATGGCACTAAGTGCCACATCCAGTCTTGTCTTAAACACTTCCATGGGCCGACAGTGGCTCCACCGCCTCCCTGGCCAGCCCACTCCCCTGTCCAATCACCCTTTCTATGAAGAAATCCCTCCTAATGTCCAACTTAAACCTTTCCTGCTGCAGCTTAAGACTGTGTCCTCTTGACTTGTCACTGGCTGCCTGGGAGGAGAGACGGACCCTCACCTGGCTGCAGCCTCCTTGCAGGGAGTTGGAGTCAGCAATAAGGTTACCCCGAGCCTCCTCTTCTCCTTCACTTTTAAACACATCCTCGATAATAAGAACCACCATGAGCAGCTTACATATATTACTGTATTTCAAGTGAGATCAGCATGTACCTCACGTTGTTATCACCTGCCAGTTGACAGTGCTGAAAACAGTTGCTAAATGCAGAGCATCTTCACTTACTTCAAGGGAAAGTACTGTCAGTGCATTCTGAAGATATCTGGCACCTCCAGCACTGACCCCCAACGAATGACGCAGGAAAGATGACACTTTGGATTAATGTTTCCAACTCCAGAAATGAATCTTTTTGCTCCATCCAATTTTCATAAAGTCATCTGATGTATCTCAATTATGCAGCAGTGTGACTAGGAGTCCATTATCTTGGGCTAATGTTCCACAATCTTTTCATTCTCTTCCTTGGAACCAGAATTAATTAAAAGGCTGACTATTCTTTCCTCAGTACTTTTTAATGCTTCTGTAGAAAGATGTGTATGTATTCCTGGCTGTGGAAGATTGCTTTGTCTTCTCAGCAATGAGTTATAAAATGTTGAATAATACAGAGAACATATCTAATGATGAAAACAAAATTGAAGTTTCTTTGTTCAAAGCTTTTTATAATTAAACAATACTTCTTCCCAAAGGAGGGCTCTGGAATGAGATAATTCACTCTGACAAGAGCCACTCACCCAGCCTTTCTTACCATGGAGCTTTAATTCACAAGGGTGGTTGCAGTCTACAGAACAGACTGAGCCTAGCTTTGGGAAGCAGTCCTGTGCCTGTGTGCAATTCATGACTCATTTATGTCTTGCCTTGTGACAGGGCAATGCTTTAAAAGCTATTTTCAAGGATACCATATTTCACACTTTAGCACTTCAAGAGCACCACAAAAAACATGGAGTTCTTCAAGTCATGCTAAATACTCACGAAGGGGTCGCAGTTTCAGATATACAAAGTATGTGATATCAGGCTGCTGTGTGCAGCTGAGTGAGTATGAATCCACATTATGTTTTTTGCTTCTCCTGGAGGGCACTGGTAAATTTATTCCTCAGAGTGCTTTCGTAGCTTTAGAGAGTTCTTGTATTCTTGTTTGAGACAGAAGTGGGAGGGTGGCAGTGCACCAGAGTAGCAAGAGTTTATGGAAACCTCAAGCCCCTCCTCACAGGGCTTACACTGAATCATAGGCATGCTGATGCTTTCATGGGTTGCACAATGCTGAATTATGCCTCAGGTATTTTTCATTAAAGGATCTCTTATAGGGAAAATGGAGGTGAAATGCCATTCAAGTATCATGGCTTCAGATCTGATGACACAGAGAACTGATGAGCAGTGTGAGTTTTCACCTCACACCTTAGGATTGTCAGGCAGAGAAAATACTGAATTATCACCACAAACACAGAGAATGATAGATGGTTTGGGTTGGAAGGGATCTTTAAAGGTCATCTAGTCCAAACTCCCTGACAAGTGCAGGAGTACTTCCACCTAGACCATGTTGCTCACAGCCCCATCCAATATGGTCTTGAATGCTTCAAGACCTCACAGGGATGAGACATCAGCCACCTCTCTGGACAGCCTGTTCCACTCTTTTACCACCCTTCCTTGTAAGGGATTTCTTCCATATATCTAGTCTGATTCTGCCCTCATTCAGTTTAAATCCATTCCTCTTTATCCTATCACCACACACTCTTGTAAAAAGTCTTCTCCCTGCTTTTTTGTTGGTCCCCTTCAGGAGCTGTAAGGTGCCATAAGGTCTCCTGAGCTTTCTCTTCTCCATGCTGAACAGCCCCAGCTCTCACAGCCTCGTAGGAGATGTGCTCCGTGCCTCTGATCCTCTTCATGGCTTCACTCTGGACTTTTTTCAGCAGCTACAGATCCTTCTTATGCAGCAGATCCCAGAGCTGGGACTAGGGAAAACATTTGCCTGCACTGTATACATCTGTGACCAGGAGCAAACAAACAGAAAGCCCACAGCTAGCAGAATAAAAGAATTATCTATTTTTTTTCCTGTAGAAACACCAGAACTATCAATCTTGTTAATATGAGGGTCAGAAAAAGGATGAAAACTGCTCCATGAAAGGGAAGAAGCTGCTTTCCATCTTTGGCATATTTCCAATTCATTTAAAATAGAAGGGATTCAAGTAACTTAAAGGAGGATCTGATGTTTGAGGTTGTCAGGGAATGGCAACGTCAGGACTGTTCCCTAAGGGAAGGTTGAGTGGGGAGCCAAAGTTGGTAACACACCTGCCAGGGCAGGTACCTCATCATCCAGAACCCTCTGGATTCAGTTGAGCCAGGCAGACCTAGAGACAGCCACAGGCAGCCAGAAGTCCAGATCATAAGGCAACATCACAATGAGGGAGAAATGCAAGGTGAAGCCAGCAGCAAAACCCCTTAGTTGTGTTTAGGATGAGGTCCAGCAACCACCAAGGCAATGAGATCAGGCTGATACCAAGTCAGGCCAGAGGCTGAAGCTTGAATCCAGACTTATTTCATGTATCTCACAGACCTAATACTCTTCCAACACAGCTCAAGTAAGGATCAAGGGCCCAGGGCTGTGCTTAAATAGGGCTCTTGGGCCTATGGGAATAAGTAGAAGCTGCAGATGCAGCTGCTTAGAGCCATTAAGGCTCATTAGTGCACTCAGGACCACAAAGAGTTCATCTGGTCCCTTTTTTCCTTACAGGATAACATTTGCAGTGGTATATTGAAGCAAGCTTTTCACCTCAGCTACCCACAGCTGCTCCTTTCTGACTTGGCTCTTGTGAAAGGAGGGGTGAGCTGGTGACAGAAGAGCTGTGTGCTAGACATGAAGCTGAGGCACAGGAAGAACAACTTCCACCTGGAGTGTGGGAGCTTCTGGCAGTGCTGCCATCTCAAGGTTCTTTCCCAAGAGCATCTGTGCTCAGAAAACAAGATAAAATACTTCAGAGCTGAAGGTGAACAACAAAAAGGCAGAGTGTTTTGTTTTGTGGTTGTGCATATCTTTGATTATGATATGCACATGATTAGGGCTGGTAGATGCTATAGGAACACAAACAAGCTCTGTTCAAAAAGAAGATAAGAAAATTTGCATTATTCTTAGATAACCTGCTTGCAGAGTTGCTAGAGGATATTCATTGTAATCCTGCTGGGTGTTGTCTTATTATCTAGTGTTAACAGACACCACATGGGGCTTTACTGGTAAAGAAAACAAAGACTAAAAGCAACAGCAGAATCTGAAGTAAAGTGAGAATTCTGCAGTCCTTGCAAGGGACACTTCTGCACACACTCACTATATTTTTTGGTTTTTCTGAAGTGGACAGTAGTTTCTTGCTTCATCTATAGGTGTAGAGAACTCTGACAATATGGAGAATCTTAACAAAACCAGAAAAAAACCCCTAGAAGTACTGTATTAAATTAGTAAGAGGGAAAATACAGAAGTTTTGCGTTTTCAGGGAAGCTGTCCTCCTTGCTCTTCCTGGAAGTTTTCAGCTTCCAACATCTGTCAAAGAGAACACAGGCTTTAGTTCTTAGCTTAAAAAAATCCTTTTTAGTTAAAGTTAAAATTGGGACCTTCATTCTAATTAACAAAACTTGGTTTTAATTAAAAAGCAGCAGGGGTTTGGCAGAGAAGCAAAAAGCTTTGTAGGTAAATGCTCACTTGGAGTGGTTTTAGCCTGCTGTGTTGGAAAGAAGCTCAGTTCTGGGTCCCTCCTTTGTGGGAGAGCCTTGGTGCTGCTGCCAGAGCCATCAGCTCTGTGGCCTCTGAGCTCTTGTGGCCTCACTGCACAGCTTCGTGTTTTGGAGCAATTATCCGCATTGAGATATTAGTGAAATTAGAATTTTAATTAAAATTAAAAAGGATTATTATTGGGTGGTAAGTACGTAATACATGGTAGGAAACAATGTTTAGCAGTAGCCTTTTTATCATTGAGTTTGGTAATGCACAGTTGGTTTAGAACAAATGTTTTGAAGCTTTAAAACCACTGACATTGCTAATGATTTGAGTCTCTAATTAAAAGCCAGCACATTTATGCTAATTAAAAAGGAGATGCAAATATTTTCACTTTGATTCTAAAAGCTGTATGGCAGGTATCTGAAGTATTTCTTATTTACAGTGCAGCAATTCTCACTGTCTTCAATTTCTTCACAGTTATGAATGCCATATTTAGGAAATCACTTTTGCTACAGTAATCCATCTTTTACCCCAGTCATTCATGGGGCTAACATAAAAGAAGTCAAACTTAGTTTTCCACTGTTAAATCACTTTTTTATTTTATTAGATGCAGAGCAACTCATTCTGTCACAGACCTTGGCACTGCAGAATGTTCCTCCTTTAGATCTAAGCTTGTCAGAGCTTAGACATATGAGATATGTCAGTCCTGATTTTCTGCATTATATTTAGTTATTTAGGACATGATGTTACAGGATTTTTAATTCAGCTCAGGCATTTTTCAAGTACCCGCATATTTTTATTCTTTTGCATCACCAGTTCAAGTATTCTTAGCCCTGATCTGGTTTGTCATTTCTGCAGTTTTCAGTATGCTCTTGTCTGACAAGTCCTCTTTAAATATCTGCTGTATCAGCTCCTCTTCTGTCTTGGAGAAGCTCCTTCCCCCCATGTGTCTGTTTTTAGCCTCCAACTTTCATGTAGAGAACTTCACATTTCTCCTGTACAGTGAACTGAGCTTGATAGGATTATATTTAGCTGTATCAGTAGGATTTTAATCCAATAATCCTGTTGAGAAGGAGTTCTTCCAGCAAGGAGACCTAATGCACCTGTTTCACCTGCCACTTGGCTTACACACCTTTGCAGTCAGTTTTCTCAGAACACTTTGTATTAGTTTTGGTATTGTGAAGAAATAGAAAACAGCAATGCATCAACTCTTGCACTAAATGCTAAGCAGGAAGGATGTAAATCACTCACATTGTGCAGAATGTCAGTTCTTTCTGCCTGCTGCTGGGAAGCAGTGAATGAATTCCTTATTTTGCTTTGCTTATATGCATGGTTTTGTTTTCCCTATTAAAATCTCTTTATCTCAATGCACAAGTTTTCTCATTTTCACCTTTTGGATTCTCTCCCCATCCCACAGGGGGGTTGTGGGATGTGGAGTGAGCAGTTGCATGGGGCCAAGAGGCTAGCTGGGGATAACCTGTTGGCACAATTCCTTTACCACATGCAAATTTTTTTAGGAAGGAAGGAAGACATTCACACATTAAGATCAGTATGCTCCAGGTTGAATCTTCTTTACCAGAGTTTCTTGCTGATGTGTTGAGTTTTCCTCAGTTACAGAATGGAATAAATATACTTAAAGTCATAAACCTGTCTTTCAAAAGGACAGAGCCTGCTTGTGGTGGGAGGAAGGGACCTCCATAGCTGTGAGGCTTCTTTCTGTTCCCTTGTCAAGTCAGTGGGCAACATCTGCTGGTCCCTCCATTACAGGCTTTTTATCAAGGCTCTCTTCTGTTTCCTTTTGTGAGTCTTATTGTTCCCTGGCATGATTCTTGCACCCTTAATTTTTTTTAATAGCTCTGCTCTATATCGGATGCAATACCATTCTATAGACTAAATTTGGAAAAAGTTCATTTAATTCAGAGTGAGTCCAGGCCCTCCCTTTTCTCAGACATATTTTGAATTGCTGGCTATTCAGACCCACAACATGTACAAATATGGTCCCCTGTGACTAGCTGTTGAGATTGATGCCTCAGTTGAAGACAGCAATTGGTCCTTAGCAAATGCTGGGTCTCTGTAAACCTCCCTCCTGACCCTTGAGTGCCTGCTTGATTCATACCCTTAATGTATGTAGGTTTTATTGTATGTCTTTAATGCATAGTCCTCAAAACACATTCTATTTCCAGGCCTTATCTTAACCTTAAGCAGTGTTGGTCATGTCTCAGTTCCTTCATTTTTTTGGCAGATAGCTGTGTTCAGTTAGCTTGTAAATGCTTGGTCTCCAGCACATCATTACTGAAAACAAACCATATATTCACCATTCAGAGTAGTTAAATAGTCAGTGCTTGGGGGACTTTGTCAAAGAAAGTGTACTGTCACATTTGATTTCCTCTCACAGATACACATTCATTAATTCAGTGTAAAGCACAGACATCTCTCAGAGTCTTGTTTGGATTTTATTTAGCACTAGGGCAATTGAATCAAGACTCCATACACCTCTGCGAATGTGAGTTGTGATTACATGGTCTCCAGCCTGTCAGAAGCTTATGAAACATTTTCTAATCAGGGAAAGGAAACTCAAGCAATTTTCTCTCTTTCAGCTCTTGTACCCCACAGCTCCTGTGTTATTTGACCCTTTGTTTATATCATAAGAAAGCCTGATACAGAGAAAACTATGTAAAAGTAACACACCCCATGTGTTTTCAGGTCCCTTCTATGTCATGCAATTCTATTTTTCATCCTTGATCATGTTTTTCTTATCTTCTTAATACAAAAGGCCAGTGTCTCACATCTGGTCCTTGACAGGCTGATCCTGATGTGCTGAGAGCTATGTTTATAGATGTAAACATCACAAATGAAATATGATGTGTATGCTCACCATTTCCCCAGCTACAGGACACTTCATGTCATTCCTCTCTGCTTGCAGCCTTGCTGTCTGCAAATCTGGTTGGAAGTTGCCTACATGGCTCTGCATTTCTGTCTTATGAAACATCTGAGCTGTCTTTTCCTCTTAGGTTTTATTTGTGTGTGTACAGTTGTCATGAAACTTGTCCATGAGCAACAGCCTGAGTCCTGAGCCCCCTTTTTTTATTTGCAGAAGGGAATATACATTTCAAGGATGAGGGAAATTCTAGAGGCTTGTGAAATGGAAATCACAGTGGCCACCTTTAAAAGGATGGAAGGGGAGAAGAAAATAACCAAGGAAAATACACTTAGCCCCTTTTCCCTTCCTAGAAATAGCCCAGCATAAGTCATCTATGTGTAACCCCTAGAAGATAATGAGGTAATAAGCAACAGCTGGCATTAATAAAGCTGAACAAATAATGTGGAATTGCTCTCCTTTGCCTCTACTCAAGGAATTTTCTGAATGGGACAAAGTCAATGTGATATATTTTAAATCTGGTAATACCTTAGTAAGTACAAGGATACAGTCTACATACAGTATCTGTAAAGTGGGATTATAATATATATTGAATTTTGACTTTTTTGGTTTGATAAACAGAAAAGTTGACAGTGGCTCCTGTGAGTTTTAGAAAATGGTTAAAGAAAATAGAATAGTATCCCTAATTCCAGGTACTTTTTGAAATAAATGTGAAAGTTCATGAAGTCCAGCCAGTCTTCATCTTTTATTTGCTGAAGGAAAGCATTCACACAGTGTAAGTTTTCTTCAATAACCATGAACACATATAAGTGAAAAAACCCCACTGCAATTGGACACTTTATTACATTATTCTCCAGTGGGCATTTCTGGCCTGATTCTGTACTGTGGTATTTTATCCTACAGAAATGAATCTACCTCTTCCTAATGAGCTTCACCAGAGGGAATTGGTGTGGATTCAAGCTTATTGCATCCTGAAAACTGAAAACATAGTTTCAAGGCCTGATTTTTTTCATGAAAGTTTTAACTCAGCAAATAGCTCCATTAAATAATTCTTCTCATAACTAAAAAATGGCTGAGTCTAAACCTAGATGGATACTTCTAATAAATTGTAGTGATTCTGAATTCAATCCTGCCTCCATGGGTAGGATTCTGTAAAGTAAATGGAGTGATCATTGCAGCATAACTGTGAATATGACTAGAACCACCTGCTCCTTCCCCTTTTTCCATCAGAAAAGCACTGTTGTTGGGAGAATGTGTTCTGAACTGCTGTACTTCATAGAAATGATGCAACTGTGAAGTCTGGAATAAAAAAACAAACCAGCAGAGGGAGGCATACGAATAGGAACAGGAGAAAAAATGTGGATTTGAGACCTGAAAGCAAATGAGATGAAAAGAGAGAGCTTGAGGTGCAGTGGGACAGCGGTGCAAGTGGGAGATGGGAGGGTAACTGCTGGTAGGTACCCAGCCTGTGAGCCCCTGAGAAACCAGCCCATTGCTAGGATTAAGGAAAAGGTGGGGGAAGGCAATTTTGAATTTCCTGGAATTCCAAGGAGGTGGGATAACTGGGTTTGGAGATTTTTTGCTTTTTGTCCTGTTTCAGGTAAAACACTCTCCACTCAGAGAATTTTTACTTTGTTTACTCCCAGGTAGCACCAGCGACTGATCACTGATTCAGGTATTGGGTGGAAAAAAGAGTACATAATTAAGTACTTTAAGAAACACCTTTCCTTCCTCAGGCTCTGCTTTGGCCAAATACCTCTCCTGCTTCCATCCTAGTCTCCTGTTTCACTGCAGGTCATGCATGGTCACCCTGGGGGGAGGCAGTGTTTGATTGTGTAATTCCCTTCTCCTTCCCTTCAGACCTCTCTGGGGCTGCATACCCCAAACATTTTACATGACATCCCAAGCTGTAACAGAGGTCTTAAACATCTTTTCTTTCTGGTAAATCCATGGTTTTCTGTGGTACTGCAAAAATGGCTAGGCAGGCCATAGAATTGTTAGTAACACTATTCATATACATGCAAAACATTCTAGAAAGAAAATGTTGCTTTTAAACAATTTTAAACTGAACAATTCTAAAATGCTACTGACTAAATCCAAACCAAATCTAGGTGCAATTGCATGTTTTTGCCCCTAAATACCCTCTCCTGTCTTCCATCAGATACTATTTTTGTGTCTACTAAAAGCAGCCATCAGTCTATTGGTGATGGGGAGAGACTGCCTCTTACTACACCTATCTGCAATGGGGCCCCATGTGGTAACAACCAAAAACAGGCAAAGTACTTCCAGGTACTCCATCCCTGCTAGTGCAAACACTTGTGAACAATAATGTAATCTAGTGGTAGCTAAGTTATTTTTGTCTCCAGAAGTCTTAGTTTTTTATTGAAAAAGAGAGAAAGTTCTCAGATACGTGGTTTTTTCTATCTCTGCAAATCAGGTACTGCTGCAAACGTTTGTTGTGATGCCAGCCTGTGAGGATGGTGATGGGTTGTGAAAATGCCTTGCCTTCTTAAGCAATCTTAATCTAAAGCCTCAGAGGCACAAAGCTTTTTCCTTCTATTCCTATATTTCTATTTCTTGTATTTTAGGTGAAGGGCAGTCTCACAAATGTTTTTCCCAAAAGTATATTGTTAAGGTGTTATTCAGGATTTGGTGTGGGGTATTTTCTCCCC
Organism: Molothrus aeneus; assembly: GCF_037042795.1. Lineage (NCBI taxonomy): Eukaryota > Metazoa > Chordata > Aves > Passeriformes > Icteridae > Molothrus > Molothrus aeneus. The sequence continues at coordinate 32,607,821 of NC_089650.1, read as the reverse complement.
TTGCTAAGTTGGTATCTTAATGCCACAATGCCTTAATGCCACAGTGTTTGTATTTTCTCTGTTCCTCAATGTCAGGATCGTCCCAGCTTGCTCAGACTTTGCCAAGAATATTTGTCTGCATTAATGAAGATGTGCTTTATCTCTGGGCCCTCCCTTTGTGTTTGAATCATGGGACAAATGGTCTTTCTGATAAATTTCCATGTTTGTTTCAGTGTTTTCCAGCCTGTAGTTTCCAAGAGCTGTAGGGATACACTGCAGTAGTCCTCTTGCTGCTTTAGGTCCCAAACATGATAGTGCCTACCCAGATTCAAGAGCCAGGGACTGAGGGATAACAAAAAGATGTTGTCAGACTTTCCATCCTGAAGTGCTAAATTAGGAGCCCTGTCAAGCTTCTGATTAAATTCCATGGGGCCAGGATTTTACCCTTATCTGAAAGCCATGATATTCCTCCTTCATGGTCAGTGTCTGCTTAAGTAGATAGACCTGACCCTGAACTCCAAGTCTAAACAACTAAGTAAAATGTTTTTGTACAGTGTGAGTTTTGTCTGAATTACTACAATTTGGACTCATCTCTACCGTGCATAGGAAGAACAGTTTTGAAACACGTGATTTGTATGTCCCAAAACATGAGCTGATGGTCTTTCAGAAGCAATATGCTTTGTATTTCACTGTAGAGTGCATTTGCAGGTTAATATCAACATAGTAATATAGAAATTTCTTCACAATATCTCCAAGAGCTAAGGAAAGTTGCCTCTTTTTTTTCAGAGATTGAAATATTGAAGTAGAAAGTCAAAGGATTTGACCCAAGTTCCAAAGAATAAGCATGCCAGGATTTATGGCTGTTTCTCAAACAGAGGAAAACTTTACCCTGAAAAAGCTGTTATGTCTGTGAGTGATGCCTTGGGGTGCCTTCAGCTGGAGCTTCAGCAAGGCTGAGGTAAACTACTCTTCCTAGGGAGCTCAAAATCTTCATTACAGCTGATCTCAGTTCACCTCCACTGTAGTTCCCAGCCTCCTGAGCACTGCAGGCTCCTCTTGCTGGTGTCAAGGCCAAGTGGAAGGAATGGACTGCAGGATCAGTGCATGAGGCTGCAGATGGCTCCTATGAGCACTCTCACTTATCCCCTGTGCCCATTCAATGCATAAATCACTAGCACCATCTGCCTGCTATTGCTATCAGCGCCTTGAGCATTTTAACTCATTAGGAAATGGCAGGGAAATTCATCTCAAACAACAAGGAGTTTGCCAAAAAGACTTTCAACTCCCAGGAAGAACAATGCCTCATCATTTTGCTAGCATACTGTTGCAGGGAGAAGTACCTGCTTCATTTTGTACTTTCACTGAGGTAGAGAACAGGCTATTCAAAAGCCTGGGGTATCAGGCAGGAAATCCTCATTCCCTATTTTTCTGTGTTTTGCAGTGAGAGGGAGTGATGAAAGGTTCATATCCTGGCAAATCTCACCAGCATTCTCTTTGGCCTGGAGTCACTTGCAGTCAACCCCTGTGCTCGCCTGCTTACTATAAATAACAAACAGTCAGAAAAAAAGAATTCACAGCTTCTTACTCTGTTGCTGGTAATAGGAAGCTATTTTCACAATGCTTGTTAAGTATTTTGGGCTTTGGCTTGGATTTCTACAATCATGTCTGTAATAAATCACACTAAAAGCAGATCAGTTGCGCTATACGTTGAGTTTTGTTCAAGGAAGTTTTTACTTGAGAAGGTGAATGAGGGAGCAAGACACCAGATAAGGGGAGTATTTAAAATTGTCTCAGCTACAGAAAGGCAAGCAGTGTGGGAGGATGCAGTCTGAGAGAGAAAAGGCTATAGGAAAAAAATATGGTGAACAGAAAACCCTTGGGGTTTGTGAGGAAAAGAACTCGAAGGTGAGAGGAAGGCATCTGTAGCTGGAGCATGACTAAACTGAGTGGCTGTGGGAGACAGGGACTCTGAACTGCTAATTTGGTAAAGGAGGGCTCAGGTTAGAATTCTCATTTCTACTGGTGGGTGCAGGGGGTTTTTCTAATTAAAAATATTTACACATTTTTCATGATGGTGGCCTTCTTAACATGATTTGGAAATGGAATGAACATTTTCAGTGTCTGAATGTTTTACTAGCATCTGTTACCTTTAAAATCATCCCTGTTTTGATCTCTGAAGGTACCTTCTACTTACTGCTTATCCACAGTGCAGGTGGGCTGTGTTCAGGCAGTAGTCCTGAATCAGATAAGAAATTGTAGAGTGAGGGTGTGACTGCATTTTAAATGTGTCCAAAACAAGCCAGCAAAGGCACTCTTCTCTTGCTCACTGCCTGGCTCTGACTGCATTTCTCAAACACTAGTGTTCTTCCAAACCCAGTTTTTGGGGATGTCCCTGCACACATAAACCTGAGTAGTGTTGAGGTTTGTAGGTGTCTAAGGAGTAAAAGTGATCAAAGAGCTATAAAACAAGGATGTGCTTAGCCATTTCACTCACAGGCCTATGAGACAGAATGCATTTTTCTGTAGCCTTGGTTTCCAGAATGATGGAAACATTAGCAACGAATTCCTCAAAAGAGATTTTTGCTGTTTGGAGCACTACCCAGTAAGATGTTTCAAGTCTTGTTCTTATACAGAATTCAATGACATTTTTAGAAATTGCTTAATTATACCAGTGCAGGTCAATATGTAGATTGCCCTAAGTTGTTTTGTGTTGATTTTTATCAAGTTGATGATCCAAACAAATAGCTGATAAAATCTGTGTGGGTGTCTGTATAGGGATGTTACATCAGATAAACCAATTTAAGTCATAATTTACTTGGAGTAATACAGATGTGTCTGCAAGCAAGATTCTAGTGTGGATTTTCTGTCCTCATGTCCTCACTTAAATGTCATAAGATTTAGCTGTTATGCTTCTTCCAGTTTTTCTTTTTACATATTTTCTGCATTCTCTTGCATATATGCATTTTAAATTATTCACAATGTTTCTTTCTGATACTCTCTGAGAAAATCTACTATGTTGTTTAGAATACCTTAGGCACACCAAGGGACTAATTTTGGTGCAAGCTATTTTAATAGCTTTTTCTTTCAATTCTGTATGTGGCTTTTGATCAGAAGGACCTATTCTACTTGAAATGTAAAGCATCAAGAGACTCCAACATTATATTCTCACCTAGTTGTACAATGAAAAGAAATTCTAATCTGCAGCAGTATCTTATGAAAATGAAAATATTCTGCCTAATGCCCAATGCATTTTAGTCAGGCAGAAGTTTTATGTAACTGCTGGATTGCTGCAAGTGCACGGAATAGAAATCAGTGGAGGCATATCTTGCAACTACTGCTCCAGGCTGTAACTTTGTAATAAAGTCTCCCAGAGCCCTCATTCCCTGCCAGCACGTGCTTGACTTCCATTTTGCAGAAAATTCCCTAGAACTCAATGATCTGCCAGAATTAGATTATTCCATCTTTGGATACACTGCAGAATACATATTTTTCTTTCTTTTTTTTCCTTTGTTTTTGGTTGTTTTTTTTTTTTTTTGGTTTGGTTTTTTTTTTTGTTTGGTTTGGTTTGGTTTTTTGGGGGGTTTTTTGGGGTTTTTTTTGGATTTTTTTTGGTTTTTTTGCAGCTGTTCAGGAAGGTACAAGTAGTGGGCTGGATGGATTTTCACCTTTTCAAAGAAATTATTTTGTATTTTTAGATAAATGTCCTTTTACATGATTCTGTTTTATTATTCTAGGTATAAGATGCACACAATGCAGAGTGAAACCTATTGTTTTAATTTATGTACTTGAGGAGAGAAATATATGAGCTCAAAGATAGTTCAGCTACCTTCTTGGGTTTTCATGTGCTCATTTTTGTTTTACTGTTTCATAATGCAGACAGCTATATATTAGGCTATAAATCATTCTGCTTCTTTTAATTATGTTACTGCAGATGACTAAAGCAGAATAACTGTGTCCAAAATAGGAGTCACATTGCTTTTGGTTTTATTGCTTTACACGTGGTAGAAAAAATAAAATAGTATTTTTTAAACCTATGACTTGCAGAATTATGGAAGAGTTTAACATTGGAGATACATTTGTGGCTTAAATAGTGAAACTGAGGAAGAATAGAGGAAAAAGATTGAGCTTGAGGGCATGTCTGTGTGCTTGCATTAAAGAGCTGGTGTCCTGTGTTTAACACAGGACACAAACACCTTGTGGCAGGGATGGCAAACATGCCAACCTTCTGTCTTCTTGAATCAGGGTCTGCCGTTGAGTGCACTCACATAGTCAGGAATGTCACCCCAATCTGTTCATCCTTCAGATAACTTGAACTGTGTTGAAATAGATGCCAGGCTGGCAGGATGGACAAAGAGAAACTGTTGCAATGCTTTAAATATGTAATGGGAACGTGTTCTGTACTGGTTTGGGGTGTTGAAGAAGGCTGGCTGTGAAGAGGATCCAGTGAAATGGATTTTTGGTGAGATATCTTGTCCCTCAACACAGCCAGCCCATGTTAGTCCTGCACTGCATTCCTTTTGCTCCAAGGGACAGGTACTGCATGCATCAGCATTGCATTTATTGTGTACTTTAGGGAAAAAATAGTATCAAACCTCTCAGCAGGTTATGGAGTTGAGAGGCTTCTCCTTGTTTTCAGTCTCAGATGGCCTTTAAAGAGTGAAGAGCATCTGCTGTGACAAGTGCTTTGTTCAAGTGGCTCAGTTCACCTGCCACCAGGAATTGAAGAGCTGACTAAAGCCATTTCTGTTCCCAGACAAAGGCACAGGTAGAATTGCTCGTCTTGCTTCCTAGGAATAAGCTAGTGGGAAATTGCAAAGTGATAAGTATGGAGCTGTACTGGATTGGAGTGCTACTATTGAGTTAATTCTGTTCCAGTCAGCATGAAAACACTGCTTTTCAGAAATGTACTCGATCAAGTCACCTTATACATCAAGAAGTAATATACTATGCTGAAATAAGCTTTTTTTCCCTGCATGCAGCTTCTAATTAGTACAAATGACATTAGGCTATGTTTGCCTCACTGTGAAACAGAAGTGGGAAGTAAAAAACAAAGTTAACGCCAAGGGTATTAACATGTGTTAATATCGCATTTAATGTTAACAAGCACACAATTGATTTAGACAAATTTTTGTGCTCAAAGGATAATTAAATGGTCTTAAACTTTAAAATTAAAAAAAGTACTGAAACAACAAAGAGGCAAGAGAACGTGAGACGCAGGAAGAGGAGTAGTTACAACTGCAGGACCCAGAGCGGATTTTCTTGTCTCCAGCAGATGGCAGAATTTTCTCAGCTACAAACAGGCAACAGCAAGTTGAATCACCTGAAACCTGATCTCAAGAAGCAGCATCCAGCCTTTTTTGACTTGCAGATCCCTGAAAAATCTGGTGAGTTAGGAGTTCAATAGATAACAAAGTAAATAATCTCTTCTGATGGAAGAGATGTGGAAGTCACCTGGCAGCACAGCCAGCAATAGTCCATGTAGCTCAGATTAACTCTATTGCTGAATTATCATACCTTATCCACAATACATATGGAAGCCTACAGAGCTTTTCCACATAGCTTTGACATGCAGTTGAGGAAGTTCAGACAAGCAAATGCGCTGAGTAGAAAGGTAGTAAAAGGATATTCCAGCTTTTGTGACAGCTCTCAACATTTATTTTCTGATGAAAAACCACTGATGAAGGTCGGATACTGGGCTAGATACACCTTTGATATGGCATCATGTAGCTACTCCTAGGATGCTTCACTATGCTACTTAATCTAGTAAATTGTTTAAATAATGTGAGAAAATAATATTTTGTTACAGATGTTTTTTAATTCCTTATTCACCACGATGTGGTAAAGCAGCTGCTGGGTAAGGCAGCAGGCATCAACACCTTATTCTCTATACATCTTTTGGGCAGTCACTCATCAGTGAGTTTTACAACTTTCTACTTGAAAATTTGGTGCCATGCCCTCAGGAGATAATGTTACATTCTTTGGAAGCATTTGCCCTTATTTGGTGCTCAGATCAATAGAGAAGAGTTAGAATGATGACTAGGAAGATGGACTGTAAGCATGAACTCTTGATCTAAGTACATCCTTTTAGCTAAACTTTGAAATAGCTCATGAGATCTCATTCTAGCAAACACTGCATTTTATGTTTTTTTAATGATAACAATTCATTCTTGTTTTGTTGTTGAAATTGTTGCTTGAGGGCTTAGAAATGTCTTTTAATGGCCAAAGCAGGAAGAGTTTACTTCCACTGGGAACAGCAACCAGTTATGAGGTACTCATTCAGCTTGTGCCAAAATTGTTCTTTATTGTGTTGCTTGACTTTTTTTTGATAAATAATTAGAATCTTTTTCAGCTTCAGAAATAGATGGTCAAATAATTTTTTCAGAGTCCAGTTCTGGCCTATTTCTCATCTGATGCCTTATTCTTCAAGTCAATCTATTAGGATTGACAGAAGCTGCTACCAGCTTCTGTCTTCCTAAGACTGTTGCCCAGTTGTGAAACCCTACAATGAAAGTTAATTCTGCCTGTGCTCTCTTAATACAAGCAGAATTTTAAATAGATGAGGGTTCAAGAACTTTCCCCCTCTCTTAGAGAAGGTAGAAGGAGAGGACTGAATGCAGTGTAGCTCTGTATTAATTCATACATTCTATTCAAAATCAAGGTCAGTGGAGCAGACAGAATGTCACTTTAAAATCAGCTGTCATATATTTCTTGTTCTTCTAATGAGCCACATTAAATAAGAGTAAGGAAATACTAATTCATGTCTCCAGATGTGTAGGTTTTATTTATGCTGTTTGGCTTTTGAGTTAACCTTACTGTGTACCTTTTGTGTAGGTTTAGAATGTGGATTAGGAGAATTCAAGGTTTGCCATAATACTTCTATTAGCAAGTTCTGAATAGATAGATATTCAACCATCTGTCACAGGCATTGTTTACAATGTGCCCAAATCACTCCTTCAGCTCTAGGACAGTAAGAGACCCTGAATAATTTTGCTGCAGCTTTTACTATATTCATTCCCAGCCATCTGCAGTCCCTGGAGCATCATGGATGTCCCCAGAGCTTTTAAACCTATTTTCCATCTGTTGCCTTCCCACCTATCAGCAGTACTAACATTCCCCAGAAGATTTTGCTGCTCTCACTTGACAGTGAGATCAACATTTGGAGCCTTCTGTTGTGTGCTGGTGCTGCTGGGAGCTGGCAGGCAAGCATCAGGAATTAACAGCTTCAGAGCCCTGCAGATTAGGGTTAGACTCAGAATTAGACTGGCCAAAGCCATGTACTTGTCCTGGGATCTGAGAAGTTCACCTACAACCTTAAGAGTGCTACCTGACACCTGAATGCTCAGAGCTGTTCATGATTCCCCTCACCATGGGTAGCCAGGCAGAGGGCAGAGCCTTGATTCCATTTTGCTGTACTTGCTGGTCAGACCAGCTGAGGCAGCAAATCTAAAGCAATTTACTGCCCTGAGACCTGGGAATAAGGAGAAGGAGGAAGGCAGATTTGCTGTGTCCTCTGGGCATAACTACCTGCAAGATGGCCAGTTTTCCCCTCAGTTGCTCAGATCTAAAGCCACAAGCACAGCTGACCTCTCTGCATGGTGCAGAGGGAATGGAGAGCAGAGGCAGATAGTTTCTCGTGCTTTGGGGGATGGGATAATACTGGAGATAGGAAGAAGCTCTCAGAGGTAGTAGAGGGAGTGACTTGGGAATAATATGCAAAAATAGGAATAATATCTATTGATTTAGTGATTTTACCTCAGGCCTGGGGCAGAGTCCTAGAATTTATTAATCTTTCTGTGCATGCACTTTGGTAGTTCATGGTTTCCATATAGGCTCTCCTTTCCTTGGTGCTTCACCTTGTAAGTTCTATATCAGCCACATGGGAGGAAGACTGGAGAATGTCTCCATACATCCTCTCACACCAGCCTCCCTGCCACAGCTGTGTTCACATATCCATGCTTCATAGAGAAATTACTGGTGATCCACAGAAAGCAGTATTGGGGTACTCATTCTTATTTTTCCCTAGGTACTATGGTGCATCAATAAACAGCCAAACAGTTATTTCCTAATGCTACTTTTATCTGTAAATGACTGCAGGAATCGGGATATTACATGATTGCGTTGAAATGTTGTCATGGCATCAGGAACCATATCTCTGAAGTAGAAAGATTCTTTATGAGCAAGTCAGAGGCTGAGTAAGCCTAATGATAGGAAGAAAAAGATAGATTAATGGATAGGGAGAGCCTTGTAGATGCTGCTTCTGGCTGATGAAGACTTTGTGGTCCTTGATAAAACAGCTGAGAGCAAAGAGCTGGCCTATTTGGGATTTTCAGGTCTCCTTCTACAGCATCAATCCTGGCAGCAACAGGACAAGAAATGGAGTTCAGCAGGAAGTGATGGGGAGTTGGAGCAGAGTGGTGAAAAGGGGCAAGGTGCCTAGAAAGAAAAATGGAGATGTTGGAAGAGGACAAATGCTAGAACTTGTATAAAACTGGATAAGGGATTTGACTGTTTCATGTACTTTGAAAAGGAGTCTGGGATATAAGAAAAATTAGTTTCTCGCAAGCAAAAGAAACCACATTGTGAAAGCATGAAAGACCAACAATCTATTTCTAAATAAGATGGAAATGAGATTCACAATATTTAACAAGTAATGGAAATAAGGAAGTACAGGAGACAAGAGAGAGCAGATGCAGTAGCAATAAAATAGACCTGCAGAATATTGCTTGAAACATTTGGATACTGAGGGGGCAGAGGGAACAGAAAAGGAAAGTAATTTAAAATTTATCCATCATATTTTATGGTGGATAAACAAAATAAAGATGACAAGAGCTGTTGTGAAGTTTTACAGAACAGCTTTAAAACCAGAAACAGCAACTTCCTGCACATCTGCAGGACTTGACCACATACATAGCTGATTTAACTGCTCTTTCTAGAAGAGTTTGCACTCCAGCTTCCTACACTAATTGTTGCAGCACTGTTATGCCTGTGATTTGTTTTATACTGTTGACAATTTAGAGGAACTGGTAATGTTTGGTCATCAACAAAATCATAAAAATTCTACCTTCACTTCTGAGTGTTCCTAACACAATTAAAAAAGGGAGGAAGTTTAATTAACAGCCTACTGGTAACTTCATTATTTTCCTCTGTAGAGCTCCTGCAGAAAGACTGAACAGGATTAACTGCAGAAATGGAAGAGGAGAATAAAAGAAGAAGAACAAAAAGAAAAGTGAAAATTGACTCCTTAGCAAATAGCTGTCTAATTAGACACCGTCTTGCACTGTGAATTAGATCAAGAGAAATTTCATCCCTGCTGACCATCCATTGACTCCACCAGAGACAGAGCAGTACTGAAGAAAGCCTTGGCATTCTCTAATGTATATTTCCTTTGTAGTAAACATGTACATTAACTGTGCCTATGTAGAAGAAAAGTGGAGGAAAAATGAGATTCTGTTTTTAGTTTTGCTACTGACTTGCCAAAAAAACAGTTTATGTGGTTAACTTCTGTGTAGGATTATTTTTCTTCTCTGCTTATGGACATCAGGAATGAGACTTTGTTCCTTGTGCCAGGCCCAACTCTTTGGTCACACATACCCCTTCAGGAGTTAAGGAGAGCATTGCCTGGGATTGATAAAAACAGGAATGGACAGAGCTCTCCTTAAGAAAGTGAGGTTTCCCAGTCCTGTTGTGTACAGCACCTCCTTCTGCAGCCATTATGTTTCTCTTGCTGTTGATAAAAGCCTCTGTAAGAAACCACAAATGAACACACAGCCCCACCACACCTCTCAAAGCAAGCAGAAACTCTGTGAGTCCTTTTCACTGCTGCTGCTGTGTTTCATCTTTGCAAAGCTTGATTCAGAGGAGTACTGTATGGTCTCATTCACCAATGACTCTGAAGCACTTTCATCTTTGAAGGAAAGGCTTTACAATGACAAATATTATATTGCAATCCTATATTAATCTCTGGATGTCTGGTACAGATGGAACTAGAATTTGTGTGTATTATCCAGTTCAATAAAGAGCAATGTAGTGTTCTCAGCAGATCCCTGAATGACCTTTCTAGACTTAAAAAAATTACATATCCAGGTTATGCTTTTGCAGCATCCTCTTCTACTAATATTTTCTCCTTGACTGGAAACCAATACCAAATTACTCAAGTAAAGGAAGCTGGATGTGTTTAATAACACTAGTCATCCCTGTCTAGGCCATCACTCTGTAATGAAAATCTCATTTCAGATTGGAGAACTATGTGAAAATGCTTTTCTTTTTAGTTGTTTTTGTTTTTGTTTTAAAAAGTGCTTATTCATTTGGTTTTTATTATGACTGTGTATTTCCACTTGGCACTAAATGTCTTGCATCAATTATGCCATCTACCATGAACCTAACACCACAGAAACCAGTTTAATTCAACATAATCCACTGAATGATGAATGATGTCCTTATACTGCTCTCTAAAGGTCCCCTTGGTCTCTTTTCAAATCTGCTTATGCAAATTTCCTGATGAATCTCTATAGGTTTCCAAGGAGTACCAAAAAGGTAATACCTTAGAAAAGTAAGTAAGAGGCATGCATCCCTGAAAAGAACAATTATTTCTAAACTAGCAATTGTCTGCAAGAAATTGTCAGTAAAGAAAGGCTACATCTTTCAAAAGGATATCTCCACAGGGCACAAGTTTGGGTGGGAAATAACCAGACCAATAGCCTAATGTGACACTGATGGGTAGCTGCTACCCTCCTGGCAGAGATAAGGAGCAGTGTATGCACATTTCCACTTACAGAGACACAAGTAAAACTGACATGCACAAGAAAGTGTAATGTAAGTACAGAAAATCAATGAAAAAATTAATTATGACCTACAAATGAGTCTCTCTTGGTAACTTTTAACTCTTTATGATTTTTTTTTTTTGTTTCCAGACAGACCAAGGATTTAGAGAGCAAAGGCCAAATTAGAAGACACTTCAAACTGTAGTCTAACAGAAGGACCTGTACTTTTTGTTATTTTCTTTGCCTTACATTTGTGATTCTCAACTGGGGGATGGAGGGTGGGAGGAATTATCACCTCCAATGCTCTCATTGTACTTCTGAGTTAATTTTTTGCACCCTGCAGCCAGCAAACGTGTGTCTGCAGTGTGCCATAGGAAGCTGCACTTCCCAAAGCAGACCAAGTGTTTCCCTTGGGCACACTCTCTCCTCTGTGTGATGAAAGAGGAAAGAGGCTGACTACATTTCACAGTGAAGGAAGACAGAGAATGATTCCAGTAATGTAATGAAGACATTTGAATTCTCCTGAAGGGGAGGGTACCTTTGGGTCAGAGCTGTTGCATAGGGATGTATTAGTGGAAACTGTGAGAAGCTGTCAGGCACTGAGACATTGACACTGGCAAGGAAAAGCAAATTAGAATAATGTAATTGGTCCGAGTAAAGTAGCACTGGCTGAAAGTATGGATAGTTAGACCAGCTACTGGAGTGAATTTTCACTAGTAATTTGACCCTTTCCACTCATTATGAAGTGAAACATAAGGCAGAGAACAGCCAAGATGCTGAATAACACTCCTCATTATTCCAGTCAGTTCAAGCAGGGTAAGGAGCTGGATTGTATTTCAGAAGAGACAAAGAAAAAGGAAGAAGCATGAGAGCAGATGTGCTAAGCCATTCCCTCCCTTATAAGTGCAATATGGATATATTCACATAAAGGAGAAGAAATGTGGGGGAAATAGAACAGACCAGGAAGGCCTGAGATGACTCTGTGCTCTCAGGCAGGCAAGAGTGGCTGTCACTGGTTGCTGTACTTTAAGAGGACCCTGATGCAGTGTTACTTTTTGCAGATGACCAAAGGGCATGAAAATGGCCCCTGATACCCCAGTACTAAACAGTATGTCCTCTTTGATGTGCTACTTCTTACTGATTTGGATGCACAAAACTTCAGTGCTGGAGCCAGATCCTAAAATCCGTACATGGAAGTTAGCAACAACTTCTCTCTGTGTGGTGAGTCAGAAATGGGATGGAAACAAGCCTGTCTGCTGATAAGATGGGTGAGGGAAACACAGCCATGAAGAAAGCATACTGCAGGGGATGATCCCAAATTCAGCTCTCTCCTAATGCCAGGATGAACTCCCTTTTTCTCTTAGGCACCTAGTCTGACTTTTGGGTGCCCTCCCTCCCCATTTTGCCTTTTAGAGGGGCACAGCAGAGAGGGAAATTTGATATTTTTGGGGCAAGGAAGAGTTTGCACATGGCTTAGTGAGGAGAGAAAGGCAAATCAAATAAAGCTATCTTTTCACTGGGCTACAGGTTCATGTTGCCTCTTGCTCTGTGGTTTCCTGTCTTGGAAATCTTCTTTGCTGTATGCTGTCCCAGCTTTAACAGGCAGACTGTATTATCTTTTCTTTTTCCTTAACTTCTGTCAGTACCATGATAGATAACAGAAAAAGATTTTTGCTGTTAGGGTGGTCAGGCATTGGACTGGTTACCCAGGGAGGTGCTGGAGTCACGATCCCTGCAGGTGTTTTAGAGGCACCTTGATCTGGTACTGGGTGATGTGATTCAGTGGTTACAGTGGCAGTGCTGGGTGGATGGTTGGACTTGATGGTATTAAAGGTATTCTCCAACCTTGATGACTCTGTGTGGGAGCACCAAGAGTGAGACTTGAATCAAACTGCATACATCCTCCTCTGCTGCTCCAGCTACTGAATTGCAGAAACCGTTTCATTAGGCATGTCCTAAACATTTGAGAAGCTGATTTCACTCTTGCAGAATTTCTGCTGACTTCAGTGCACCCACCTGTACAGAGATAAACCTCATATTTAAATAAGTTTGCTTTGAAGAGTACATCTATGGAACTCTAATACATAAGATTGATTTTTAATAAAATAATTGAAATACCACCTGATTGGTGAATCCATCTGTATTAGTGCACATTGTTATTTTATTAACTAGCTCATGATATATGTTCTACCCTCTGCTTAGAAGGAAACACTCCTTTTCTGCACAATCATTTATTTATTTTAGCAGGACCTCTAGTAATAAAATCAGCTGGGCAATATTTCATGAAGAAGTAACTACTTTTATAACCAGTTAGAAACTGAATTTCTGAAATAATGTCTTAGAAAAGTGACAGGGAAAAAACGAAGAGAGGACAAAAAGAAAGGCCTAATCTATTTTTACTTTGGATCAATTCTGTCAACCTATAAGATTTCCATTGCCTAAGTTTTTAGGACACAAGACCTTGCCCTGACTGCCCACAACATGTCTCAGCATGGCAAACAGTAGCAGACTTGGGCTTTTAATAAAATGCACATTTAACCAGATGAGACCTTGGGACAACCTCTCCAAATCCCAGCTATCCTGGGCTAGAGCAGCAGAAGCTTTTGTTAGAATTACACAGCCCTTTGGGACATATAAGAAAAGCCTTGTGATGTGTAAAGAGCAGTCCCTGTGTTGATGAGGGATGGTAAATGAATCCCTTTCCCACAGTGGCCATCTGTAATAATGCCACTTTAGGAGGATGACATGATCTTCCCCTTGCCTTTAGCCAGCATCGTTTAGCCATGGAGGCCATACAACATGCACTTGCATGCAGAGCCTAAAGAAAAGCTGTTCTTGAAGGTCCTTGGGTTTCATCTCTTTCAGATTCCCTCAGCAGGTCTGCCTGATGGTTTTCTTTCAATTTCTCTGTGTAAGAAAGCACAGTGCCTTGGCTTTGTGATCCATTGCTCACACAGACATGGGCTGCCCCAAGCAGTGCTCTGCTGATCTGCTGGGACACTTCTTCATTCAGAGGGGAGGGATGTTTCTTCATGTTTGGCTGGGGGTGCCTTGCAGGCCTTTGGGTTAAAAGAGCAGAACAGTGAGAGATGAGTGACAGTGGAACTTCAGAGTGATTCAGAGAGCTCAGTCTTGCACAGAAAAGAGTGAAGTTAACGCGCTGTTGAGAAAAATCCACCTGTTGCATCTTTGGCAGCCACTTTTCTGAACTCTTCCACTATGCTTCCCCGATGGGAACAGAATTTCCTGCAGAGCAAGGCTATTTTTCATAGAATCAAAGCTGAAAAGTTTGTTTTCTGCAACAATAGTGTAGTCTATCTATTATGCTGCAGGCTATTCTCAGTCACGCTTACACCAGTGCTGCTTTTCGGCATCCCTTTCTGCCACCTGAAGGTATAAAATCCCAAGAGAAGGTCATACAAAACCGTCACAATATTGCAGGCCATTGTCCTTAATTTTGTGTGATTTAAAAACATTGGCCTATCCTTCACACCTTTTTTGAATGGAAAATCCTCCTTCCCTACTGGTCAAAGAAAAGCCCAATTTAATTTTGTCTTTATAGTTCATGTGATCAATTCTTGCTTCTTAATAGGTGAAAAGCAATTCTGGTCTTGCAGAAACAGTTTATCAGCATTCATATATCCAGAAAAAACTGGAGAAAGCAACACCTGTTGAAAGAGAGAGAGAAGAGAGATTTTCAGGAAGACTCTTTTTAACACAGAAAAACAGACAATATTTGATGTGACTGGCAGGTAAGGTTTTGTATCACCAAGCCACCACCATAATGGAAATGAATTGGCAGCTTTTCTTCATGGGTGTGGTTAAATTGATACAATGGTACCTAGTAACACTAATTCAAACAAAATGTTAAAAATAGATTTTAAAAATGGGGGACAATCTTTTGAAGATGGCTATAATATTGTTCTTTTATACATATCTATAATGGTAAATTGTCATAAAATATTTTTTTGGAAACTGCATTTTTTTTCAGACCAGGCATTAAGCATCTGTTGCCCTAATTGCACTAAAATATAGTGCAATCTCATCATAAAATGAGATTTCTCCTGCACACAGGTTGTAATTTTTACTGCCTTCTACAACTCCAGCACTATTTATATTCTTGATTACTCTATTCAGAAATTAACAATCTCATCATTAATAAACAAACCTTTTTTTTCCCACTGGGCATCTGTTGCTAAAAGAAGAGCTAATCTTGATATGTTAGGTGAAGATACATGAATGAGACCAACATGCAGAAAGCTCAGAAACATCCAGACATGTTTAACACTGGCAGCCATTAACGAGACTGTCAAGTGCCTGTCGAATTTCAGATGTTTTCCTTGCGAGGCTTGGTAGTGCCTATGAGCACTGCCAACAGATTGTTAAAATAACCCCAGGAACACACCCTTTCTAGGTCAGAACCAACTGTGAAGCTGAGTGCACTGTAATTATAGTGCACTTAATGAGTTACAGCTTGAGCTAATCACACCCCACTGAACTAAAAAGCTGTAATTACACAGGGAGATAATGTGAGCTTGGCAGGATCTCCTATGGCAGCCTATGGCTTGGAGGGAAGGATGCTTCATAGCCAGTTTGCTGGTCATTACAAGCTGGGGCTTAACTGGGCAAATTTGTAATTCAAGAGGCAAAATCAAGTTTGTGGTCAGCTGAGAGCAAACCTTACTAGTATTTACCCAGCTAATACAAAAATGTTTCCATTGATGGTTTACTTGGAATTAATGATTTTTGTCAAATCAACCAATATGATACCAGTTTTATGACAACATTGTGCTGTTTGAAGGAAGCTATTATAATTTATTGATATAACTAAAACAAGAACTGAGGCCTCTGTATTTTTCTAGTGTTCCATCTGTTCCTTTTATGTTCCACCTACGAAAGAGGTGTCTGGATGAGTTATTAAATGTAGGGCTTCACGTTTCCTTCTTGATTTCCTGATTTTCTGAAGGTCTCAATTTTACCTTATATTTCTGGAAAGGTACAAAATACTACTTAGGCAGATTGAACTTGGTGCTACTAAATATTCAGTTATTGGTTAGATCTTAATGAGTGGATGGGTTTAGTTCTGTTTGTGATGCATATGGGGTGGGCTACAAGTAGAACATTTGACATAGGACAAGGACCTTCTTGGCACCACAGAAGTCCCCCAGAGAACAGGTCACAGAAATAACTATAATAATCTTCAACAAAATGCCAGACTGTTGTATTTGAGAACCTCATGGTGACCTCCTCTTTATAGAGCAGCAAAGCTGTGATAAATATAAGTAAGAGTGGAGGTATTTAATTTATATTTACCAAATATCAGTGGCCTGATCTAGTTGAAGCTGTTCCTGCTCATTGCAGGGAGCTTTGACTAGATGACCTTTAAAGGTCCTCCCAACCCAAACTATTCAATGATTCCATGAAAGAGAAAGAGACTGGAGAAGGAAAAGTCATTTATGAAATATTGGGTGGCTAACATAGCAGAGAAGACATACTGCATGGAGTGAATCCAGCCTCTTGCTGGAACATTTCCAAAGACAGCCAGGGAGACAGTGGTCCCAATAGTAATGGCTTTTAGTCTTGATCCACTCTTTTAATTGATGAATAACTGAATTTAGACTTTGTATTCATTCACACATGCAAATTGTTCTGCTCCAACAGTATCTGCTCCAAATCCTCCTGTCTACCACAAGCATCGCTGTTGCTGTTAAACACAATCTGATAACTCAGTCAACTAAAATTCAGCTTTAAATTTAATGCCTGTAGGCACTTCTTTTCACCAGGAGATGTTGCCATGTCACATTTTAGCTGTCCCCTTTGGCCACTAGATCAATGCAAGAGAAGTTGCTCTAATTTTCAGGAAATTGTTCTGTACAGAAGAGGACCAGATGTTCACTTGTGCCAAAAAGCAGATGATAAGGGAGGAACATTATCCTGCAGGAACAGTGGGGTGAAAACATCCCATTGTGCTTCTAAGTGGAAGCTTGCGTAACCTGCTCCCTACTTGGGCCCCAGGAGCTTCCAGCAGCAGGAAAGGAAGGTATCAAAGGGAGCAGCTGCAGTGGGACACCCCAGGATAAAAGCCACCTGGGCAGAGAAGCGACTGTGTGGCATACACAGTGGAGAGGGGTCTGCCTGAAGCCAAGCGTGGAAGCAAGGAGAGTCTGAGAAGGTCTCTCAGGAGAGGTTTCTGCCAGGGTGGATTTCAGTGAAATGACCTTATTCTGTGGTTGTTGTAGCTTCTCCAGTTTCAGGTTGGTTTGGTTTTTTTTCTTTTTGGTTTAGTTTTTTGGTTTTTGGGGTTTTGGTTTGGTTTGGGTTTTTTTGTCTGTGAAGAGATGAAATAGAGATTTGCAGATGAGGTAGGAAGTCCTGCATATACCTGGCAGGTGGTCACCAGGAGATGGCACCTTCCAATGCAGAAGGTAACACTCCTTTCTCTCAGTATTGCAACTTGTACAGCAGGTTCTCTTGTGAAGAAGAGGGTTTGGGACTGGAATGCTACATCATTCAGCCTCAGGAGTAACCAGGAGAGAGATCCATGTTCAAATCCTTGTGCTAGGTGCTGAGTTATTCTTCAGAATCAGTGAGCTTTCTTGTCAGCACCCAGGCCCAAGAGGAAAAAGGGGGCTATGTGAAGCCATACGAAGATTGGCTATTATCAGCTGGTGAAAAGCACTTTTTGAGTCAACAGGTTTGTGTAGGCACAAGGGAGTTAAGTCTGTTGAAGCCCTTCCAAGGCCCTCAGTCCTTGCATGATCAGTGTCTGCATGTTTCTAGCGAAATGTATACCAGAAGAGAGAGGGCTATGATAACTATTGAGATTTTCATGATGCCCACAAGGAAATGAGTGCCCATGAGCTCACATCCTTAGAAGAAGCAATTGGTTAGGACTTTGGTTCATTTTATTAAAGTTTTACTTGTTTATATGTATGAAGGCAAAAGTGAAAATCTGGAGAATGAGAAGTACCATATAAATATTCAACATAATTAGATATCTCTATTTTACATATTGTATTTATAAACCCTATGTTTGTATTTTGGCATTAAGGCACTGCATAAATGTAAATATTAAGCTAGTTCCAAAACTTAGACAGGTATTTTTTTACGCTATAAAGAAGGTTGCAAAGTGGAGTTTTCTTTTTTAAAATCTCCACTACAAATATCTGGCCTCATTTTTTTATTCTGACTTTTGTTAGCAAAAACAATCAATGCGTAGACAATGGTGGTTCTGCCCTTCCCCAGGAGCAGTCTCTCATTAACCTAAACCATAGCAGTTTCCTGGAGCCTCAAAGTGCTGCAGCAGCATTGGAGCACTGCTGAGACAGGGGATACAGGATCATGCCACCTCCACCCACTGCATCCCTGGAGACTTCCCTGGTTTTGTAGAGACCACTGTGTGTAAAATGACTTTCAAACCATCACTGTAACACAGAAAGGCCATGGTCACTCAAGGCTTTGAAAAGCTTGATTTTGAGGCTGGGGGTCAAGGTGGTCAGGCACTGGAAAAGGGATCCTCAGAGATTAAAGACTCTCCTTCCTTGGAGATGTTTAACTAACTCCTGATGGGATTCTGAACTATCTGTTCTAACCGTGCC
Source organism: Molothrus aeneus (assembly GCF_037042795.1). Classification (NCBI taxonomy): domain Eukaryota; kingdom Metazoa; phylum Chordata; class Aves; order Passeriformes; family Icteridae; genus Molothrus; species Molothrus aeneus. The sequence goes on along the minus strand of NC_089650.1, from coordinate 32,589,484 downwards.
TTCTTTGAGCAGGAAAATGGACAAGGTGACCTCCAGAGGGCCCTTCTAGCTTGAATAATTCCATGACTCTATGATCTTGGCAGAAAATCCCTCTCTACTGGGTCATATATAGGAATTTACATTATTTGTAGATAACTAATAAAAGATGTTTTTATTGCCTTACTTGTTGGAAATACATTTGGTTTCTTGTTACTGTAACTCTCAACAGCGTCCGTACTTGTTTGACCCCACTGAGGAGATAATAGAGGTCTCTGAGGCACACTATCCATATATATTGTTTAATTTCAACTCTGTGCTGCAGGATGTGCTAGCTTTTCCAATTTTCTCCTTTACCAGGGCATGTAAGTGTTTATGTACTAAGCTATATAACATAGTAAGGAAAATAGCAAATGAGTTTCTTTAAGAAATTCTTGGCATTTTAATAACAGCACTCAGGCTGGAAATGTTTTAGTGCATACAGTGAAAGTTATTTGGAGCCCAAGGCCATTATGAGAATCAATGACACAGGGTTCAAAAGCATGAAAGACTTGCATATTGTTTAGATCATTTTCAGGATTCTATTTCCAACTCCCTTAAATGCATGAAAGAGTAAGATATTTATGGTGTATCACTTCAGTGGGGTTACATCTAGGATAATGTCATCTATCTTTCACTGTCATCTGGGGATATTTCAAGCCAAGATCCCAATTAAGTGTACAGTATTCATGAGCTATGCCTGTGTTATTTACAGGATTGCACTTCATAATAAACACAATTCTGTATTGCATGGTTAATGACAATCAACATAATTACTGTAACCTGGGTAGAAAATTGCTTCTGAGTTATAAGGAAGCATTTTACAAAAAAAATAAAATTCCAAGACTTGAGATAACAGCTTTAATGGAACATCATTCTTTTGTTTTTTTCCTCCCCCCCCAACTTTTTTCTCCAAACTCCAGTACTTTTAAGGCAATTCACCTCAAATGTGCAATTTAAAAGACCATAATCAGCAAAGTGGAGGACTGGAAGGCTAGAATTTATTAAGATGCTATCTTTAATGCACTCACATGTTTCTGGTTCATCCTTGGTAAAAGCATTATCAAAACATAGAGAAGTCTGTGTATGTAAGTGTGCATGTATATACACAATCACCCAGACTTATACATGCAACAGCATGACCAAATCCCTTTGTTCTATACTTTAAGGAAGAAATAAAGTAAACTACTTGGTCAAGCTATTACTAGAGGCCCTTCTGTATCAACCCAGGGGGCATTTGATAGCTGTAGCCTGATTTTTTGCCAGGAAAGGCTATTGCATTCAGTTTCATGGTCTATAATGGTGCAAACTCATCAATACAAAGAGCACTGCATTTCCTTGGTCATGTTGGGCAGCCAAAGGATGGCAGCAGCAGCATAATCCCCTCAGCCAGCACCTCCCTCACATATGGAGATGTCACCACCTGCAGCTGGACCCTGCAGCTGCCCTGTGCTCACACAACTTCTCTCTCTGCTTTTGTGTCTCATGTCAGTTTTACCCATCAAATTTTTCCAGAACTATTAATGGGTTTTAACCTCAGTTGCTAGGTTATTTCCCAAACTGTATACCAACATGTTTAATTTTAGCTACCAAGATCCTAAGTTTATTAAAATTTTTCAATCCTTGTTTCAATTTGCAAAACGGATGATCTTTCCTGAAATCCATTTCTCTTCCTTTCCCCCTCCTAAAAAAGTTAATATTCATGTGTCCCCAATTATTCCTTGTTGCAAGGAAGCAACCCTTAATCTCTGAGACCTCCTGTACCAGTATTAAACACTAAACCACTGCAAAAGATAAAAGTTCTAGGCACCTCTTAAAAATTATTTTATGAAAATTGGGGCTAGATTCTCCTTTTTGCTTTAGTCAGCATAGGGCTTACTTGAGAATGATTCATTTATACGTTTTCAGGATATATTATGAATGACAAGCTAAAAATCTTTCATCTCTTGTTTGCACATAGTTAGTGCTTGTCAATAAGCAATTTGGGTTTTGCTCAATTCTTGCAATGAAAGGCTGAAACTTCTTGTTTAAGCAAAAAATATTTACCCTGTACAAATAATGCATTACAAAAATGAATTACATATGGATTCTGAGCATACTCAATTGATTTTCTTCCACAGCCTAAGGATTATTTTTTATCTTATCTAGGTATCATACATCTACTATAATTTCTTTTTTATTGAGTCACCACTGAACAAAGTTACCTTTTGATTTTTTATTTGTGTGTGTTTTGTTTGGTTATTGCATTGCATTTGCATGGCAAGTGCTCTGGTAGCAAGGGAGTGCAGAGGCTCAGAGAAACTGATTTTAGTTACATCCCCGTCCCCTCAGGCCACACTGTGACCTGAGGAGCTACAGGGGTGACATCAGAAAGAAGGTGCCAGAAGCTTCCCCATATCCAACAGAGCCAATGCCAGCTGGCTCCAAGATGGACCCACTGCTGTCCGTGGCCAAACCAAGCAGTGGTGGAAGTGATGCCTCTGTGATAACGCATTTAAGAAGTAAAGAAAAGTTATTGCACAGAAGTAAACACAACCAGAGAAGAAAGGAGCGAGACTGTGGGAAGAAGTCTCTGCAGATACCAATGTCAGTGAGGAAGAAGAGGGAGGAGGTGTTCCAAGCACCAGAGCTTGGGTTTCCCTGCAGCCTGTGGTGGAGTCAGGCTGTCCTTCTGCAGCTGATGGGGCTTCATGAGGAAGCAGAGACCCACTTGCAGCCCATGGAGGAGACCCACACTGGGGCAGGTGGATGCCCAAGAGAACGTTGTGACCCTCTGGGAAACCCGTGCTGGAACAGGCTCCTGGCAGGAGCAGAGTCAGAGGAAGAGGAGCCCACACTGGAGCAGGTTTGCTGGAAGGACCTGTGACCCTGTGGGAGACCCACACCAGAGTAGTCTGTTCCTGAAGGACTGCACCATGAAAAGGGGCCATGCTGGATCAACTAATGAACTGTAGCCTGTGGGAAGGACTCATGTTGGAGAAGCTTGTTGAGGATTCTGGAGCTGGAGAAGGACTCCTTTCCCGGAGGAGGAAGCAGTGGCAGAAACAACATGTGATGAACTGACTGTAACCTCCATTTCTGTGTCCTTGCACCACTGAGCAGGAGGAGGTAGAGAATCAGGAATGAAACTCAGCCCAGAAAGGAGCGACAGGTGGAGAAAAGTTGTTTTTAAGATTTATTTTACTTCTCATTATCTTACTCTGATTCTGATGGGTAATAAATTCAGCTAATATTCCTAAATGGAGTATGTTTTCCTTGTAATCAGTAAGTGATCTCTTGCCATCCTTATCTCAACTCATGAGCATCTTCTCATATTTTCTCTCCCCTGTGCAACTGAGGAGAGGAGTGACAGAGTGGCTTTGATGGATACCAGTCCTTTCAGCCAGGTCAAACCACTACCCTTATACTTTGTATATTTTCATTCCACCTTTGCTTGAACATAAGCAGTGGAAGCAAAGTTAATGAACTTTCCTAATTTCCTTGTCAGATACCTCAGGATACTCATTGTGACACATGCAAAAGAAGAAGGGCATATTCCACTTTGGGTAAGATTTAATGTTGACAGTCCATGAAGAGAGAGAGAAAAAAACACACCACACACATCAAGAAAAAAGTAGGATTTCAGTTTGGAGAAAGAGGTGTCCAATATATATATGAACAGGTTTCAGAATAGTTAGCATTATGACAATACTCAAAGCATGTTTTCTTACACAGTTGCTCAAAATGGATGTACAAGCAAAAAAAGGGCATGAGTTCTAGGGAAAAAAAATACACAATGCATGCTTTAGGTGTTGGAAAAAGCAAGTGGCATCCCTTGCTTTTTGCCTGGGATTGAATGTTTGCTGTTTCTCAGCAGAGCCAAGTGAGTGAGCACCTTCAGGAAGGGAGCTGAGCTCTGTTCAGCCCATTCCAAGTCAGCACTGCTACATCATGCTCCATTGTGCTTTATACACACAAGGGACACATCTGAGGAAATAGCTGAGGGATTCCCTTAGGGAATCTCTGGCTGAAAGCAAGTGATCAAAAAGATGATGCTCTTCCAAAGGGGAAAATGAAGGAACAATCTTGAAGGAAGGCACAGCACCTACATGAAACAAAATCACTGAATCCCTCTGTAGGCTAAAGCCAATATTATATTTAGCAGCTCTGACGGGTGGTACTTGTTAATTAGCGCTAGACACAAACATCTCAACATCACTGTATCCCAGTTCAGTGAAGAATAGGAAAGGAAATAGGCTAAAAAATGTTCACTCTGAGGGTAAAACATGCAGCTGACTCATTTGCTTAGTAGCTAATCATTGCTAAAAAGGTTTTTGAGCAACCAAGATGAACATGGATGATTAGGCAAGGGTCTGTCAGGAAAATGCTGGGCTGAGTGGCCAGGAGGTTGTGACATGTAGGTTGATGACCTGAAAATTCTTTGCTAGAATCAAGTTACACTAAACCTTAAGAAAAGGGGAAAAAAAGAGAAATCTTGTTAGGAAGTCTCAACAACCTGTACTGGGCAAATAAAAGCCACCAAAATTAGGAGCATGAAAATCAAACTGGATGGTTCTCCCAGTTCATGAAGAAAAAGAAATTCAAGCAAGATACAGCTTTTCCAGTCTAATTAAGCATCTTGTTAATTACAGAAAAATTATGAGAGCGATGACACCAGTCCTGTAGATAAAGAAGAGCACTTGGACACTGCTTTATTAGCTGCTGCTTTGCAGCAGGAGGTGCTAGATTTTTAAAATCCCAGTAAGAAAGGCATTCAGATTCTGACAAGCACTGCTATTTATTAGCATCAGTGCTATAGAGAAAGAGAGGTAGCACAGATAATCTTATGTCTTTCCAGATGCTGCCGATGCTGTGCTGCGCAGAGTCAGACAGGCCTCCAGATCCCATCTGTGTAGAAGTTTACACCACCTTTAATATTTTGTTAATTCCTGCTCTTTCAGGATTTTCTTAAAGCAGAACTGTATTCATTGAGTGTGCTGTCAGGTAGAAAGGATGTTTCCAGAAGAAATTGTTGCTGCAGTTTCAGACAAAGGTGAGGACACGCAAGTGGTGTAATTGCTGGTACCAAGGTGCTTGCAGGCTCCTCCATTACCAGCAAGCACCCAGGTTTACCCTGCAGCAAAGGGACCTGTGCAGCACAGAACAGGTCAGAAAACCAAGCTGTAGCAAGGCACACCTGCTCAGGTTAGATGCTGTGTGGATCACTCATGCCTCAGTGTATAGTGATCTTCTGGTCATGAACAGTGCTTGCTACATCTGCTTTCTGTAAATCAATAGTCAGGTTTAGCATTTCTGTTACCATGTCTTTGTATAATTGGGCAAATTTTATGAGCAAATCCTATCAATTTTACCACAAATAAGGAATGCAATTGCATGTTAAATAGAGATGATAAGTGCCTTAGTTAATCTTACAGTTCACTTGGCAGAATGATATATTTGGCACGTGTGAAGGAAGAACTTTAACTGAACCATAAAGATTAGAGAGGTTAAACCTTTGAAACATGGTTGCTGGCAGGTTTGGATGCTTTTCTCTGGAGACCCTTTAATAAAAAGCCCTGTATATTGGTCTGCTTGTGCCACGACAGCCATAAATATGTCAAGTGAAATGCAAGCTAATTAGAAAGCACTTATTCGAGTTCTCCAGAGTGTATTAGGATGGAAAGTTTCACTCTCAGTCTACAACTTACTCCTTTCTTATTCAATCCTATTTTCTTGTTGTATTGCTAAGATTCATTGCTTAGATGAGATGTATTCTCATCTCCATTCAGTGACAAGGCAGTATATCTAGCAGACTTTTTAATGTAAATTCCTTTCTGTGGTCCTACTGAGTACAAGTCATTGTCTGAGGAGAGTCAGTCACAAAAGTCCCTGAGGAAGTGTGGCATCAGCTCTTTTTGTCCATCCAAGATTGATTGCCCCTTTCTCTCCCTTCCCCAAACCAAACACACACGTCTCTTTGAAACCCAGAACTGATGGAACTGGGCTACCTCCAACTGGGGCTATGGGATGTATTAGACTTGCAAATGGTACAAAGTTCCTGCTGGCTATGCTGCTCCCCAACAGGATAACATGGTACTGACGCCCCTATGGCTACACTAACACTACTCAATAAATTTACTTGGTGAATTTGGTAAAAAAATAAACAATCTAATGAGACCAGGTACATTTATTTAATGACAAGCAAGTTAGTTGGAGATAGGATGGTGAAATTTTTCAGAACTGAACAAACAAAATTAAATTATATTGTATCTTTACATTGCTGATATTTTTGAGATAAAATATAAATGTCTGGAGTCCTTATAATTAAACCACCCTCTTCTACAGCATTATCCTTTCCTGTGGTTCAGTTACTTGAGTAATACTTCAACTTTGGTTCTGTCTGCAAATTAATTCTAAGATAGACTTGCTTGAGCTACTCCTTTCAAGTGAAAATATTGGCTCTGTTGAAGAAGACTGGCATTTCACTGCATGTGCAGTTGGAAAATGATTGTTTGTGCACTGATCTTATTTCTCTTTATCTATAATTATGACCAATGACCTCATCTCTCTTGGCCTGTTTGAACACCACCAGTTAGAGAAGTAGAAGATAGCCTAGACTGGGCTGGAGTGTTTGAGTCTTAAACTTTCATATTTTCAAATTTAGGGAAATGGAAAGGGACTCTGGCCCTTTTTGCTACTTTTGAATGTTATCTGGCTAGAATTTGACTGGAGTTGGAGGAGGGATATTGCCAGTTGGAGAAGAGAGAAGCCTTTGAGATGGATTGTCTTCAGACTGTGAGGAAGGGCTGCTTGGATGCCTATGAGTCCTCAACTGTCCGGGTATAAAAGTGAAAGTGAACACAGAGATTAAGTTTATTATTTCAGTTTTGCACATTGTAGGCCTCACAGTGGAGGATCTGCAGAGAAGAGAGTAAGCTCCTTCTGGGCTGGATCAGGTGTAGGGACAGCACGGTAGTCACTGCATTCATTGTGTGACTGAGTCAGGTTTTTGGGGCTGATGCACAAATCTCCCCGTCACTTGGTAGGCTTCTGGGAGAAGCAACTCTCAGGTGTGACCTTGAGCAGGTAAGCAGAGGACAAATGAGGGAAAGTGCTATCTCATACATGCCACTAAATTTGAGCTTCTTATTCCTGATATCCTCTGTTGTAGGGGATATTTGGCTATGCTGCCACCAGGTATTGGCACAGAGAAAGGTCTGTGATCCACTTTCTTTGACACGTAGTAGGATTGGCCACAAGAGCTAGGTCAGGACCACAGTCTGACAAATCTCTCAGGCTGCTGGCTGCAATATCTTGCTCACATTCCCAGGGCCAAACTAATTGTCTGTTTTGGTGTTTATTTGAGGGTTATATTTTTCCTTCATAAAAATATGGCAGAGCCTCAGCAGCTCAGCCGATTGGCAGAGCCTCAGCAGCTTTTTGTTTCCTATAGGGCATAGTGCTGGGTCCATCTGCTAGAAATTCTCCAGGGATGTTTCACTAATGGCAGTGCTGTGCCTTTCTTCTGTTCTCTTCAAAGTGATGTCATGGTGTAGTTTTTTGAGGCTTTTTGCCTTTTGCACTACTGGTCTTGCATGGTGTCAGAGGTTTCTTCGTGGTATGAGGTTTAGGTGAGGTTTAGATCAGACTGAGGATCTGTCTGATCCTAATGTTGATGCCATGACAGTGTGATTGCAGGGAGTTCAACTCACTGATGCAGACGCTCTTTCCCAGTCCCACCTGCTGCCTCACCCACAGCTTGCTCACAGATATTGTGTCCCCCTTTCTGTTTAATTTTCCTATTTATCTGCTGCTCTTCAATTCTCTCTTCTTTACATATATGCTGCTCTTGTCTGGTTAGAAGGCTACCTACCTACCATTCTGAAATAATTGAATATGGTTAATAATAGCGACCTTGGAAATGGTACTATTGTAACAATTTTCACCCATATCTTTAAATTCCTGAATTAGCTTTGGAGCCAATATTTCCACAAAGTGCTGGAGTTGGAGGTGAATGCTTCATATAGTTTGGAAGTTGTGACTATATGTTTTCAGATGAAACATGGCATTGTTTCAAACATAAATCACTTGGAGGCAGCAGCCACTTAAATTGGGTCAGAACTAATGAATCAATGCAAGCAGAGAGGATGTTAGTGAAAGTAATGTGATTTTTATCTTCAAACTCTCATGAACCACTGAGCCTAGAAAACAAACTGCTATACCTCTTTGGAAGGCTGGACTGGATGATTAGCCTTCTAGTGGCATACTGCATTGATTTTTGCTCCTTAAGATATCCTGAGACATCAATAGTCAATGAATTTTCAAAACAGGCAAACACACAGACCTTTTTCTGGACACAACAGGATGTTTTCTGCATCTCAAGTGTCTTGAACCACTTACCAGATATCATCCAGCCCTGGTGAAATAAGGACTACCCAGCAGGGGTAAATTGATCTTTAAATAAGTATGTTTTGTTCCTAGAGTGTGGGACAGTAAGAAATGCAGACTTAGGTATACATATGTCTAAGGAATTGTCTGCATGGGGCTTTCTTTTCAAGGGGGTACATGTGGAGTGTAAAGCTGCTCTTAAACATGCACTTCTGAGGCAATGGCACACCATGAATACAGTCTTCAGTTATAACAGCAGCTGCTTGGTTAAAAAGGACGTTCTGTTGCCTGATTTTCCAATTCTGCATGCCTTGTTTTTGGAAATATCCTTTATCTGCAAAGTCCTGGGGAAGAAAGTATATTCTTTTCCATTTTTGAGTTCTTGGGATTTGAGACACTAGAAACAGGCAAAAGCTTTGATGTTACTCTTGACATTTCGAAGTCAGCTAAGCTAAAAATCAAACACTGCTTAATCACAGAGAAAGAAAAAATTATGGCTAATATTGCACTTCAGATGCATGAGACCCCATGGCCTTGTTCCGTTGCTCCAGCCTGCAGGCTGTATACATTCTGTAGCAGAAGATTTAGTATAAGTGAAAAATTACAAAGCAGTGCCTTTCTGATTAACAAACACTACACAAAAAGGAAAACTTTGTTTCAAGAGAATATGAGTGAGAAGTCCCCTATTCTTTCCCTAGCCACCCTTCTTTTCCTCTTTAGTATCCTTCTTTCTCTACCATTTGCTGCCTGTTGTAATGATTTGTCTGCAATTCTCTCTATTTCCTCCAAAGCTTTACAGACTCATATAATTTCCTTTCTATTCAAGGGTCTTTTCCTGGTTTCTCATGTGCCCCCCTCTCCTTAATTTCCACCTTGTCTGTTCCTCTTTTTATTTCTCCACCTATTTATTGAGATTGCTGCCAGGTTAAGGCAAGGCTACTGGCAGAGGGCAGGCCCACACAGGTGAGCTCTTTAAGGAACAAAGAATTTAGGATGCCATTAGGCTCCAGTAATCTGCACTGTGCCCTTGGAGAAAGCATTGAGGTTCATTAGGGCCTAATGCAATAAGCACAGTCACAGAGTGGCACTTGTCACTGGAGCAAAAGGGAAGAGCAGATGCTGATCTCAGAGCATTGATTAATGGGAGTCTTAAGTAATTCAAGTTATATTAATGTTATCATATTGTCTACCAGTGTTTGCAAAGATACCCACTAATCCTTTCACTTAAGAGGAGACCCCTGCATACTGGGCCTGATTCAGAGCTATCTGCTGAAATTTTGCACCAGCAGAACTTCAGTGCTCTCAGTGGAGGTTGGGCAAGTTTAGTGATGTGATACCAGGAGCAGCAAACCTAGCCTGTACATTTTCTGCGTTTTTTTCCAAAGTCTTCAGTTGTGTTTTGAGTCTCTGCATTTCTGTTCAAATTCAATTATTCATGTTTGACAGAACCTGCTCTGGCACTATTGTGCTTTTAAAAACTGAAAACTCCTCCAAGGTATAGTACAGAAAAAAAACTCCAAACCCAAGCTATTGTCCTTGAAGGAAACCCTGCAAGGCTGCTGATTCTGTTATTTCAAGCAGACTGATAGCTTTTTGTCCTATGATGTCCGTTCATAGTTGCTGAATGTATCCTAAAACATCTCAATTACTCTCTATTTTACAGACATTTTTATTAGATCTATAATCTCATGCCTCATATCCTCAGAGGGTCCTCAGTGCCCTGCCATTGCCAAACAATTATCAGGGGGATGTATTTTCTCCCTGATGGATTATAAGCTTTTCTTCCAGAAGCTAGATATTATTGCACATTTTATGTCAGGACAGCAGAGGCTCATTGTTTCTTCTTAATTGTTCCCACTAGAAGTCAAAAGCATAAATACAGAAAGAAGAGCTGGAGTAATAATTCAGGCAAGAGAGAGTGAGCAATTTTTGATGTCCAACATTCTCATAAAAATTCATTTCATGGTCCTGCTGACCTCTTACTTGTTGATTCATGGCAGAGAAACAGAACACATATCTCTTTTTTCCTCTGTCATAATGCATCAGAGAGGCCAGGCTCCTCTCTTAGCCAGCCTCTTTACTGCAGAATAACAGGCTACAGGATGGCAGATAATTTTGCAAACTTTCATATTTTTGCTGTTCATTCTGCCCATGCCTTTTACTTCATCCTCTTCATATCCTGGAAAACTTCACCCATCATAGGTAGTCTTAACTCCACAAAAATCGCCACTGAAAAAGCATGTTAATGCTGTCCCCAGAACATGATATTTCAGATGTCTGTTGTGCTTGCACTTTCCACAGCAAAACTACACAGAAATATATTCCTGTCTTTCAGCTAAGGGTGCCAAATTCATTAATCAGCTTTCTAATTAATATTAAGTCTAAACCTCCATTGTCTCTCCTCTAGCCATCACAGTAGCAATGTCATAGATAAATAAGACTTCTCAGAAGTATTGCACATAACCTGTTTCATTCATATATGGGCACTTCCAAATAGATATTTTAATGAATATATCTCTTAATGAATTGAAAAGACAGCATGTGAAGGAATCAGGCTAGACTTCTCAGTATCAGTGTTTGGGAGATTTCCTACCAGCTGGCTGCTATGAAGTTGCCAAGACTACAGACTGCTGACATTCTTTAGGATCAAAGCAGAAGATGGGGAACCAGAAGTCAACAACACTTTGAGAAATGAAACAGCAAGACAATCAAAGTAGACTTTCTTAACATAATTCCAGTGCATCCTTAGGGAAGCAAGTAAGAGTGTAGCATTTGATTTTTCACTAAAAGGCCAACCACTACAATGATTTTACTGATTTTGCTGAAAAAAAATATAAGGTTTATGTCTGCAAAAGTCTCACAATTTGAGGCTACTGCTGCCAAGTTTTTTATTTATTCTTCCTTCATTCTGAACACCTTCTTTGCCATGCATTTGACAAGCACTTTAAATACCACTACAAAACAAATTCACAGATTTAAGCCATCATCCTTTTGCATAAATATATTATCTTCAGAAACACCTATATTACTTTGGAACCAAAGCAATTTTCAAAAATATCACTCAGAGGAGTGATAGGGTAAAATTATATCACTCTCCAGTGGAGTGCCAAGGGCAGTAGCCTCTGTAGTTGGGCGTCACTCACAAATTGTCCCATCCTAACAAAGTGCCTGGTAGGCTGATGTATGAACAGTGTTATAGCTTTCACAGGCAGGATTTAGGGTCTCTCTCACCACCATAGAAACTGGCTTTTATCTGCTTTGGGCGCCTGAGAGAAGTTGGACCAGGTCCCTCACTAACAACCTATCTCACCAGTAAAACCCTGAGATGCTTCATTCTTGCCAAGCAGCACATTTGAGAAGAAGATAAATACTCATGGTTAATATTAAAATATTTAGTGTTTCAAATTCACTCTTGGGTTTTTCCCACCCAATTTCTTGCAAAGGTTGCCTACTGCTTCCCTCCCCATTCTGGCAGCAGCCTATGTGTAGGAAAACTCATGTCTTGGTAAGAAAGGAGCTCATAACCATAGATTTGAAGTGCTCAAGCCTGACAAGATATAGCTTTTAGGTTTAGAATGACCACAACCCCAATGTTGTGGGTCTTCCTGTATTGCTTCTTTAAAAGAATAATACAGTTACATGTGGCTCCTTTTGGTATGTTTTGCATTTCCAATCTGCCTTCTATTTGAATCTATCCATGTCTTAGGATATGAACTGAACATTTGTGAAGGGCAAACTATGAGGGCTGGCTGACTTTCCAGCCTAACAGCACAGTGCCTTAGACAACTTAGCTTGCCATGAGTTGTGCTTCTGTGGGGTGACTGCATTACAGTGTCTGAAGTCTCTTCATTTTCTCCTTTGAATTGAAGATCTCTTTTGATTTGTTGTCTCTGTCTTGTAAAACTAATGTAAAAATGTTTGGGACTTGGTTCTGATATGCATCTTTGGCCACTTGCACAGCTGGCTCTGCATGATCCCGACCCTGAGCTGGGTTCACATGAGCTGGCTCTGCTAATTCTGGAGCTGGGAGCCTCAGGGTGTTACCCAGCTGGCATCTGCAGAAGTGCTGCTATGTTACTCCTTGTGCTGCTCCATCAGCACAGGGCTCCATGCTGCAGCAGGGGGATGCTCCAGCTCAGGCGAGCCCATGCCAGGGCTCCCTGTGTCCTGCTCCATCCAGCAGAGCTCTGCCTGTCCCTCCTTGACACAGTAATACACAGAGAGGTTTTCAGACAGTTTAGCTGGGTTTGAGCCTCTGTATTTGATTTTAATATTCTGCGAGTGGCAGAACCAACCTTGTGATGATGGACAATTGTCTGCAGAAAGCGCAGGTTTAGATTGTGTATTTTTATGTTCTTATCTGCTTCTGTACACTACCTTGGGCAGAAATGGTAGGAAAATATTTGCCATACAATTGTAAGGGAAAATGGAGTCAGAAGAGAGGATTTTATAGATCTACTCAGTACATGAGGACCCTAATGGTACCACCAGCCCTGACTGTCCCTGCCCACACTCCTGGGGCTCCCCCACACTGCCCACCCCATGTCAGCCCCCCAGGGCCATCAGCCCCTGCTCCAGAGATGCCACAGCAGCACGAGCCTGCAGCTTCCTACAACTCTGTCCATCCTGTCCCCATGCCCAGGCAGTGACTGATGCTGGTGCCCCCCTGCTGTCCCTCTACCAGCCCAGTGGGTACCCAGGCAGCAGCAGCTCTGCTCCTTTGCTTGAAGCTGTAAGACGTGACACTGGGAGAAATTACTAAGTTAAAAATGGGAATGCCAGAGATGGGCTATCAAGCAAAATGAAGATATTCATAAGAAACAAAGCATATGGCTCCTAGGTCTGTATTACATGTCATTTCACCTTCACAGAATTAACCCTTCTCCCTGTGAGACAGGCAGGGACTGGGTTTGTGTTACCCAGGGGAGCTCACATCTACACAACTGCCAGAGTATTCTCAGCTGCAACACGCTGACCTGCAACTTTGCAGATGAAATTATTTTTGTTGTCAGCCCCCTCCTGCTCTATTAAAATTCAGTTTTATGGTGTAACTTTCCCTATGGACATGTTTTGTTATTTGTTTCCAAGACATGACAGAAACATTTATGTGCTTCTAGCAACTGCTGAAACCTAAGAGCAAGAGCTTATAAATTAGCAGCAGCATGCTTTAGTATAATAAACTCCTTACTTCTTTTGCTACAATATATGACCATTTGTAGCAGTTTTAAAGCCCAGATATATACTCATCTATTAAATACCATTCTGTGTGCCAAACCTTTTACTTCCACTGTATTAAAGCATGAGTGAGCCTTTTTTCTTTTCTTTTTTTTTTTCTTTTTTTTTTTTAAGGACCACTAAAAGCACCAGCAGTAAATGAAACCCAAGATGACCAAGGTCCTGCAAGTTCAGAAGTGTTGCCACTTCCCATTACCATCAAGATGTGCATTTAGAGTGCTGGGAAACCTCTTAAGTGATGATTCTCTCAAGAACAGGGGATGATAGTCTTAAACTTTGCAGCAATTCAAGGGAAGTCTGTCTCATCAAGCTGCAAGAATCATTGTGCTATTTTGACTGTGTTACCTCAGCATCTCAAGGGAGATGATACAGTCATTGCATTGAAAATGTCTTGGCATCTAGAGACTTTTTTCTAGTGAAGAATCGTGAAAGAGGGTTAAATTATCTGCCTCTTTCTGGAATTATCTACATTGCCCATGGTTTTTGATGTTTCTGATCAGGCATGGTTTTTTACTCTGATCTGCAAGCTCAGAAAGGCAGACTTGGAATCGTGCATCTGTAGATTTCCATCCTCTCCTAACCCAGATCTTTGCACAGCAGATTAGAGCTGCGTAGCACGGCTGTCAGCTTTAATGTGACAGCTCAGTTCGCCTGCATTCATTCCAAAAACAGTGACACTGGTTCATTCCCCACACCTTCAAGATTTGATTATACCTCCTTTATGTTTTGATGTCTTTTATGATTCCCAAGCATACCATCTACACATACAACTTTCTGAACTCTAGGCTTGTTTTTTTATAATCACACAGCATGATGTTTAACATGGTGTATTGAGTACTAGGCATGTTTGAGTTTGCATTTCAGATTAGCCATATGCATCCAAACCTTATGAATGTTTGATGTACTTTACTTACTTTATTATTTTAATGACTGGTTGTGGGGATTATTTCTTCATTTGGTCATACCTTCAATATTCTGGCAGTCCTTATATGAATCTAATGAAAGAATTTTCCCCCACTGTATCAATGAGTCAGTGGAAGAGGTTGCTGCTATGTATCCTTGCTTAGTCAAGGGCAGAAAACTGTTACCACTCTTTTCCATTAAAACAGAGTCAAATTTATATTGGCCCCTATGCTTAGAGTACTTGCCTCTGTGCAACTGTTATTAGTTTACCTTAAATTCAACAAAAACCTAAATAAGATGGTAGTTCATGCAACATTTTCCATCACAATTTTGGAAGTTTTTCATAAGTGCTGTTGGCTTATTTTGTCTGTCCTTAATTCCAATTATATAATAAATCTAAAATACCTGCATGGCATGCTTTAAGGACATCAATAAGCAAATTAATTGTTCTCTACAAAAAAAAGAAACAACTTCAAAACAAAACCAACCACAGAGAATTTAAACATCTCCCATGAAAAGCAAATAGCCACCCCTGAGGTAATCAGGCAGTTGGACTAGATGATTATTGTAGGTCTCTTCCAACTGAGCACTTCTCATCTCTAGCTCTTCTCTATTATCAGAAACTTTCTGGATTTAATATTTCATTTTATTTTTCACTACTTTTGATAAAGTTTCCCTCTTTTATATTGTTTTCCAGAACTATTCTTTTTTTCTCCTCTTACATGAAGGCAAAGTACCTTTCATGCCCCATGAATGAGCAGGTCCATCCCTGGCAATACACCTCCCTTGACAATGGGCTCTACACATTCACTGCCATGACCATGATGACAACAATTCCTCAAGAGGATTGTAAAACAGTAATATTCTAGGACCATGCTATTTATAGAAGTGTCTTATTAATTTATGTTTGGAAATCACCTTGCTTACTAAAAATTATTTTAATTCAGCTAGAAAATTCTCATTTTTAAAAGGGAAGGGTGTTAGTTGACCATGTTCCTCAGAGCTTGCTTTATATATGAGCAGGGAAAATATTTGCTTCATTTGATATAAAGTACCAAAAATAATTCATTTATTGGCTTTCAACCAAAGATTGTAAATGAAACTCTTAAACGTTATTTTTCTCTTATCATTCAGCCCACTTCAACCTAAATTCCTGAGGATGCAGTACTTCCATAAAACCATTGCTGAATATTTATGGCTTCATTCTCAATAGTATCTTTTTAAAGTAGTGGAATTACTCTTAATTTTATTTTATTGCTTTGTCACTGGTTTTCATTTTGGCACTGAGTTTCTGCCTCAGCAACTGCCTGTGTTTCAAAAATTCATTCTTTGGATATATTCTGCACCTTCTCCAAAGGCAGCTAGAATAATCAGCCCAACACAAAAGATATAAAGAGAGGTCTGAGAGAGGACAAAGGATAATGAAAATGAAAATAGAAAAGGAAAAAAGTTTGGAAAGTGTAGTCCAGTCTTCAGTTTAAGTCTGTCCATTTTCCTTTACAAATATGGAGCATAATTCAGCGTCAGCTGCATCACAGTAGTCCTGGGTTTCCCCAAAAAATGAGCACAGGCAGATATGTCAGCAGAACAAACTGGTACGTGTGGCATGTTACTGAATGTGCCAAGAACAAGCTCTAGGGGGAAACTCACAGGAGACTAACAGACTCAGGTAAATGAAAAATTATTTTAGTGCACCTATTAGATCTACCTAGTCTAAGTAATGAGAACACAAAGTAATAGCCACTTTGACTGTAATGAACAAAGAAAGGAGAGATGGTCCTTTGACATAAAAGAGAGCAGCAAAGTCATCCATGAGTATGATATGGTATCAAGATCAGATATTTAAAACACAGTGAGTGGGAAATAGAAGCACATCATCTTAAAGGGAAAAAAGTGAGAATAAAAAGTCAAGTTAGATAACTCCACTCATTTTCTGCACTTTTAAATCAATGCAGAATTTGTCAGCAGTGGAATTGCATCAGCAAAGATAATCACCTAGGGAAATAATATGATTGCTTTATGTCACTCAAGGGCTATATATATTTCATGCTAATAAGATTATTTTGGCAGAAAAGAAATATACAATTTTATACCACCAAAAATGGAGAGCAAGGGTGCTATGGTTAGCAGCAACTTACGTTTAGTGCTTACCCTCTGTGTTCAAATACTAAGTAATGATTCTACAAAAAACTTACTTGAAAGCAACAGAAAGTGACAGAAAGAATCTCTCCAGAAAGAGATACTGGATTCACAGACTGATGTGCTTACTGTTTTGAAAGCACAAGATTAATTTAGACATTTAGGATTCAACAAATACAGTTTATTCAGGGGTTTTTTTTTAATATATGTCTAGCATCTTGCAGATTGTCCCTGTTTTCTCTATGTGCTTATGCCATCAGCATTATATTTCAATAACTCTATGGGGAAATCTCCCTGAATATAATTTAAAACAGGGATTTGGGTCCAATTATACAGTAGGAAACTACATGCAGAAAAGGCTCCCTTTAGATGAAATGGGTGGCAATTTCACCACTGGAAGGGCATTTCCAGTAGTCAAATGGAAAGTTTGTTTTCTTAAAGAAAGTGAAGGAGAAATAGTACAAATATATTATTTTTCTGATGTTTTATATCAAACATTGCCACTAGGCCTTTTTTAAGACTAGCAACCTCCTGGACTGTTTCCAAGGGAGCAAGAGGCTATGTAGCAAAAGAGAAGACTTCCTTAGGCAGAGTCATCCTGTTCTGTAAAAGCCCTATCATTTACAGACCAATAGACAATGTTATGGTTTCTTATACCATCAAAAGAAGCTTGCCCCCAACAGAAACACTCAGGAGGAGTAGAGAAGGTGATTTTCCCTTTTAGGACCCCTGTCCATGCTGTGTATGCTACAGGCTACAGAGAGGACCCAGACATTGGATGATCGTTCAGGTGAAATTTTTCCAACATTTTTAGCCCTGTTTCAGGAGGATTGCTTCATGGTATCTAAAACTGCCTGTCATGATGTACAGTGCTATTTGGCAAACAGTAAAGAATAGTATAAACACAGCATCTGACTTTCTTCTCTTCACAACAATGTAAATCAAGATGACCACCACTGGCATTCAGAAACACACTGATATAAACTGGTGTAAGAGCATTGCCAGGCTCTCTTTGGTGATGCTTGGGAACAAACTGCCCAATGCAGCCACTGTGACTGATCCTCTGCACTGGCTGTGCAGAGAACCTGACCATGCTCGGCAGTGAGGGAAATCACAGGTAGTGAGGGAAATCACATCCCCCACTGCTGCCTTGTACAGCAGCACTGGCTGACATGTGGCAGCACATTACATGGCCACATGGCTGCTGTCCCCAGCCATCCCGGCTGACAGATGCTGCCACCGATGAGTAAGGACACTTGATCCCCTCATGAGTCCTCTCCTGAACTGCCATGGCTTTCTGCCCAGGATGCTGAAATCTCACATTACCCTAGAAGAGAGGGCTGAAGCCTGCAGTGGTTCAGGATTGGACCTGCAGTGAGATCTGATGGATCTGCCTTCCAGGACAGTCACCCCTGTCCCTGTCATATTTTCTGGAAAAATTCCTTTGCAGGATTTCTTCTCCTGGGAAACTGAGAAGCCTCAGAGAAAAAATGAAAACAATAATTATCTGATTGCTTCTCCTGTGTTTTGCTGCTTTGGAATGGGGTTGGAGAATTGTTTATCAAACATGTGAATCGTTTTTACTTAATGACCAATCACGGTCAGGCTGTGTTGGACTCGGAGGAGTCAGTCACAAGTTTTTAATCAGTATCTTGTTATGCCTTCTGTAAGTATCCTTTCTCTATTCTTTAGTATAGATTTAGTATAGCATTCTTTAATATAATATAATATCATAAAATAATAAATTAGCCTTCTAAGAACATGGAGTCAGATTCATCTTTCCTTCCTGCCACGGGTGACCCCAAAAATACCACAACCCTTCTCAAGAGGGCAGGGCAGCCAGTTGGGACCAGTCACACAGGTTTCATTCATATCCACACAGCTGTCAGAGCCCTGAGATACTGTAACAGAAGCAGTGCCTGCAGCTATAAGAGGCACTGTATTGAAGAATTTCACTGTCTGATTTCTGTTTTCAATCATGCATATTTAATATTCTCTTAATGCACTTGCTTTGAGAGCATTTGCAGCCGGATTTTATTTTTAAAGACAAATTCTGTGGAGCTGTCATGCAAACTCACAGGCTTTCAGTCACCCAAACTGGTCCAAACTGTGAGAAGTGGATGTTCTCCATGTAGGAGTGAATGCAGAGAGAAATCATAGACTTGGATAAACCCATGCAGAATGACACGTTTTATATATTCATTTTGGTACACACATTTAGATAGGTGGGTGTCATTTCCAATACATAAAGCACAAGGCTCAAACAGTAATGGGATAAGAAAATGAAGCATAGATAGAGAATAATAAAGATAATTACTCATAGCCCCTCTGCAAATATACTCAGAGAACAGGACCATGACATGGCTTCTCCAGATATTTTAGCCCTTGATAGTGAAGTTAGTTTTTTGGGTCACTATGCAAGTGACAATTATGCAAGAGAAATTTTCAGAGGCACCTCAGTACAGTGGCAAATCCATCTGATGATTTATTAATTAAAATGGGATTAATCAAAACTATGTATGAAAAGTGAAGGACATGCACAACTGTTTTAAAGATACACATTTTTGTAGGGTTAGGTAAGGTACTTTTGACTTGGTACCTATTTTTGTACTAAGACATTCCAACATTTTTACTTTAAGTTTTGACCTGCCATGAGAATAAACATTTAGCTTTAATTGCAATATTTCCTTGCAAAGTTAAACATTGTTTACACAAACTTTTAGTTGTTTTAAGTGTTGATGGCATAATACAAAGCTACTACTAAGAAATGTGTGTTAAAAGTCTTTTATTTCACTGTCACATTTCACAGTCTAGTAGAATACAGATGCTAAAAAAGCTGCAGTCATGCCTAGCACTGAATCATGTGTACAGATGTGTATTCCATAAATATGTTTTGTCTCTGCCAAAGGGTTTTCTTCCTAATAACTTGTTAAAGAAGATAAAATTCATGTCACAGAATAGAGACTCATAAGACTTTGTGCTATTTACTTCCCAGTTTGGCTGTTGTTTGGCTTACCTGAAAATTAAAAGGTCTCCAGACCTTATGCCCCTTTTCACAGTGATTAACATAAAGGAAAACAAAGGCAAGAAAATCTGTGTGAATGTGGTACTGGTGAACTGTTTTCCTTTTGTGAGAATATGACCTAAAATAATTTTCTAGTGTGTGTGGTGTTTAACAAATATTACAGACTTGTCCCTACTGCATGCCTAGTTAAGTAGAGCTGGATAAAACCTCTTGGGTCAATAGGGAGAGCACTTCACACATCAGCCTATGGAGCATTCAATGCAATCACACGGAAGAGCATTTCCTGCCATTGATCAGGACAACAATTCCTGGCATTTACAAGGCATCTTTAATCAGAGAGATAAAACTGCTCTGCAACAGTAATAAATTCCCAGAGTACCCCCCTGAATGAGATGACAGAGTTTTTGATTTACAAGTGAGCATAGTAAATTATAGAGAAGTGAAATACTTGCTTAAGGTCAGATAGTAATTTTTTTGGCAGAGTCCAGAAAAACATCTAACCTTACAGTCTTTTAGATTCGTGGGAAATAGGAGCAAACTTTGTTACTGTAGCAGATTGTTGGGTTTGTGTCTGCCATTTGCTTCCTCTGCACAGACCATAACCTCTCTCTAATGACAATGCCAAATAATGAAGAATCACATTTCCATGTAATTATGTTAGATTGTATGTAGATTAGGAAAGGACAGGGAATGCTTGAAGTGTGGAAAACTTTTTAAACTTCTGAAGCACTGCTAGCTTTTGAACGAGGAGCTCCAATGCAGAGGCACAGTAGCACAATCCCATATTCTAGTTCTGCTGTTACTTGGTAGTAAAAGGGACACTTGTTCTGAAGAAAGATATAATAGGCTGCACATGAACTATACTTGCAGATCAGGCCCCAGTTCAAACAGCAAAAATTCTCTGTACAGAAATATCTGGTAACAGAATTGGTTTGCAAATGTATAGATCTGTGAAGAACAGGCTATAAATCTGACAGATGTCAGAGTATTTGTTTACAATCCAGTTCAGAGCTATGGGACAAAGCATAACTTCTTCAGTGTTCTAAGGAAAAATAATCTGAATAGTAAAAATACTATAAAGATTTTTAGTTATTTTATCACCCTTGCTTTTATTATAAAAAGGAGTGATGAACTGTCATGATTAATAGGATTTCTATTTCTGGAGGTTGTAGGGGGTTGAAAACCCTCTTCCTCATGCAAATCAAATTGCAAATTATATCTAAGCCCTAGTACATTTAATAATATAGACAGTTAAAAAAGATCCTCTCCTGTATACTCAGTGTCTTGTTCTGCTCTTTTAGCACTTCAGCCCCTATGGTTTCAAAGATGTGCTTTGAGACCTGTTTCACACCCTCGCTTTCTAAATCTTATGTCATTCTTCTTCACAATTTTGATTTCAAATACATTAAAAAGAAGACATCTATGGTTTAACATTTTAATAATGCTGCAGTCAGATTTTATTAGTGCTTCTCTGTTACATTTTGCATGAGATAGGAAAGAGTAATGAAGAGAATATCATTGTAGGGTTTTAGGCTTATGAGCTTAATGTATTGTGATACAACAAAATGTATTATCCAAAGGTCCCTTTCTCACAAAGGCAAATGAGAGCACCATAGATATAGCAATATAGAGCAGTAGTCAAATCAGCAATAACGTTCTGTAATTGCAAAACCATTTTTGATTAAAATGTAATTTACTTTTTAAAAAAAGAAATAAAGCGGTTTAGGATTCCTGATCTTGGCTGTATGCACATTATTCAGCCTGTGAGAGTAGAAATGACCAGATAAACAGAGTTATTTTGTCACTTGTCCCCAAATCTGCAGCCATCTGGTCGGGATGTGAGGAACCACAGGCCCAGTAGGGCACAAATGGTTGCAAGGAATTGCTTCCTCAGGGAGTCCTGCTGGGGGGAGGGTTCAAACATTCCTGCAGCTGGGAGCAAAAACCTAATTAAAACCTTCTTGCTTTCTTCCCATGCTCTCTTTGCTACTCCAGCAGGCATGAAGGTAACCCCCAACGAGAAATGGACAAGCACTGCTTAGTATGGAACCAAATCTCCATTAAAGGCAGAAGGTGAAGGGCTCTCTTTTGGCTCACATTCCAAGTTGTAATGAACCCCACTCCTTATTAGGGCTATCTCTGTAAACCTGTGCTATACTGAGTATCCATTCCAGGAGAACTGGGACCGGTGTCTCCGCAGACACAGGAGGGTGCACACACACACACCCACACACCCAGGTACATGACACACGCTGTGTGTGTGTGTACATGTACACCACACACAACACACGCTGTGTGTGTGTGTATATATGTACACCATACACAACACGCTGTGTGTGTGTGTATACGTACACCACACACGACACACGCTGTGTGTGTGTGTGTGTATATGTACATCATACACGACACACAATGTGTGTGTATATTTGTACACCACGCATGACACACGCTGTGTGTATATGTACACCATACACGACACACTCTGTGTGTATATATGTACACCACACATGACACACGCTGTGTGTGTGTGTACATGTACACCACACATGACACACGCTGTGTGTGTATATATGTACACCATACACGACACATGCTGTGTGTGTGTGTATATGTACACCACACATGACACACGCTGTGTGTGTGTGTGTATATGTACATCATACACGACACACAATGTGTGTGTATATTTGTACACCACGCATGACACACGCTGTGTGTATATGTACACCATACACGACACACTCTGTGTGTATATATGTACACCACACACGACGCAACACACACTGTGTGTATGTATATGTACACCACACACGATGCACGCTGTGTATGTGTGTATATATATACACCATACACAACACACACTGTGTGTAGGTATATGTACACCACACACGACGCAGATATATGTATATCTGTGTGTGTATGTGTGTGTACACCCGTAGCTAACCCGCACCCTCAGGCCGCCTCACACCGCTCCGTCCCTCCCGCCCGGGCCGCCAGAGGAAGCGGCGGCGCGCGGGGGCGCGGCGGGCACGCGCACTACCCGGCATGCAGCGGGCGCGGGGCTGGCAGGAAGATGGCGGCGCCGCTGGAGGAGTACGAGAAGGAGGCGGGCTGCGTCCCCATCCTGCACCCGGAGGTGCGAGCGGCCCGCCCGCACGGAGCGGGGCGCGGGAGCGGGGCTCGGGCCGCGGCCGGGGCGGCGTCCCGCCGTGGGGCGGGGGGGAGCGGGGCTCGGCGGGCGGGCGGGGTGCACGGAGGGCAGGAGGTGCGGCGCCGCCGCCCCCCGCCGCCGGCCTGGGTGTGCGCGGCGGCGGCGGTGGCGGGCCTGGGTGGGCAGGACCGGGCCGGGCCGGGCCGGGCCGGGAGGCGGGTGCGGATGGCGGGGAGCGGTGCAAGGTCCGCCGCCGGCCCTCGCCGGCAGTCCCGGCCGCCCCCGAGCCGGGGGGAAGCAGCGGCGGGGGCAGAGGCGCCCCGGGTGGTGCCGCCGCACCGGCCCGATCGGCAGCGCTCGGAGCCCGCCCCGGCCCGGCTGCCCGGGGGAAAGCGGCTCGCAGGAATTAGCGTTTCCCTTGGGTTTGATGGCACTGGTCTGCAGCTCACCCGCAGGTCGGGGCTGGCCCCATCCAGCCCAGCGCTCCCTGTGTGGCGTGGGCTTATCTAGAGAGCAAGCGGTCTGGTTTTTTCCAGTGTTGACGGTGGGAGGAATGTTTACAGGTAACATGTAGAGGTCGTTTTATGCCGTTTTCTTTTATCCTTCTTTTGTGCCGCCCACCTTTGTCAGCAGCATGTGTGTATTCTTGAGGACTAGCATGATTGTTTTGAAAGGTATTTTAAATAGTTTAGAAAAGCTTTTACATTTGGACTTGTCACCTGATACGTTAAGGACTGTAAGAATTGATTTTTCAGCCTACAGAACAGATAAGTGCATATGTCAGGCTCCAGTTTTTGCCAAACAGATGGTAGCTTTTCCTTAAACAGTATCTTAAAAGACTGTTAGTTTATTTGATGACTGAAGAGGCTGTATAGGCCTCTGTACATGGTACCTTACCTGCTCTACCTCTCTAAACTATGCTCATGACTTTCGAATAGACCAGTCTGTTCTGAAAGGTAATTAGCTATCAATAAACCCCAAGTGAATGTCTCGAGTTTTTTGTTGTTGGTTGGGGTTTTTTTTGTGGTTTTGGTTTGTTTGTTTGTTTTTTGGGGATTTATTTTAAGGGATGTGTGTAGACTGTTGCTACACGTTTTTGCAGCCTAACTGGAGTCAGATTAAATGCAGTACCCTCGGTAGTGATGTCTGATGATTTTCAGAAGTGACACAACTTTTCAGTACTGATCCAGACTGCAGGATATTGATGTTCTTTGAAAGGAAGTGTTCTTAACTTGTGGAAACTTTAAATAGGCAATCTAAGATTGGAAAGTGGAATAAAAAGCGTTTACAGCTTGTCAGAAATTCATTGTGTTATAAAGATTGAAGACTAGTGTTTGTTAACTTGGAGTACTTACTGTATAGCAAACGAAAATATCTCAATTTAAATTTGTAGTCTAGCTAGTTCATCTGGTAGAATTTTATACTGTTCCTTTGATGCATAAAGTTGAATGTCTGCCCAAAAGATGGGAACGGAAGTTAATATATATTGTGTGCTGTAATATAAACTGGAATCTTTTAATATGCAATCAACCTCACTAGTTTGGAGGGAGTTTTATTCGATATTTCCAGAAATGCTGAGTTTTTGACTAGATCTTACTCACAAGATAGTGTCTATATGGATTTCAGTGAGTGTTTCTTTATTCCCTAAAGTCTTTGTACAGATAAACTTTAAAAGAGAAGGATGTTTTTCATGTTGGTGCTGACACATCAGTGTCTGGCTGTTAAAAGAGCCTCCAGAGATGCTCTTTTAAAAACTTACGGATTGTGTGCCATAGCGGAGCTGTACTGGCACAGACCTGCCCACTGAACAATGCACTGCATCTGTGTTCAGTCGTTTCTGAAGGTCAGGGGCCCTAATACATGGTGATTTCCACTTTTTAAGAAAATAGCACCATGTCCTTATGTAAGTAATGACGTTAGAGCATATAATCAGTTTCAACATTTGTGTACATTTAAAACCGACGCTTTTTATAGGACTGTCAAAATCTTAACCTTTTTTTTTTTTTTTGCTTCATGCTGTTGTTTTTTTTGGTATCCAGGTATTTTTGTATGCCTTTTTTAATGAGGCTTTTGCTTCTTACAGTCTTTTTGTATTGACTAATTTGGATTACTTTCAAATTGTTTGAAGTTTTTGCAGGTTTTTTGTTTGTTTGTTGGTTTTTTTTTGAAGGGATGAGTTTGTTTTTATCTGGGCTCTAAGGCTTTGAATTTTGCCATGAAATACTATGAATACAATATTAGTGTTGTAGGAAAGAGCTTTGAAGGAATAGTGAAAATTACTTAAATACTGTCATGCTGGGAGATCTGTTTGTTTATTTATTTGTTTGTGAAAGACTCAGTTTAAAGCGATTCGGTAATTTTGGTAAGAAGAGGTAGAAATGAATGGAAATGTGAATGCTTTAGTAAATTTATGGCGGGAGTGCTTTTGAGGGGGTTTGTGTGGTACCGTGCTGAGTGCTTGGGCCTCTCGCTGCCTCCCTCATGAATGCAAGCTGAACCTAAGTAATAGACTCTTCTTTCTAATGATATTTATTCTGCTTTATTACAAGTTCAGTTTAGTGTGACAGGGTAGATCCCATCTTTCTAGCTGTAAGATTGCCGGTGGGACAACAAAACTTCTGAAGATAATTTTAGTGGTGAAGTACAACAAATAATATTGATTGCAAATGTGGTACTTGTAGGAGGATCTTATAATATGTGATAAATGCTTGGAGAACTGTTGGCTAACTGATCCATCTTGGTAATAGCTGTTAGGATTATTCCTGAATTTCATTGTTCCTAAAAGTCTTGAAGGAGTTAGTCTGCTAGACTCAGATTTTTTTCTTTAATGATTTGGATGCAATATCAAAATTGTCAATAATAAATTTTGCAGACAAACAAGATGGATGGGTGCGAAGCAGGGAGGATGGAACTGTAGAAAACCATCTAGAATTCATGTGAAATTATGCTAAAATATTAGCAAGGCACACCTTAGAGCAGCTATATTCAAAGTAGTGCACTGAAGGTAAGAAGCATATGCATGGGATTGTATCCCAGAAGTTATTGACTGATAGGATACAAATATGAACAAGCAGTTCAGCAGAAGTTCTCAGTATAATGCTTTGTTTAAAAATGTATAAGAACAAGGAGATGATTTTTGGCTGAACATGTGGCAATGCTAATGATGAAGTTTTGTCTTTAAAAAATATTAAATAGTGAAGAGTATGGGAAAGAATTCAAAATTATTTTAATAATGCCTTACAGAGGTAAAAGGCCTGCAAAAGTCCTGTTCACATTATCTGAAAAAGTGAGTGGTATCTTTTTTTCCCCTTTGTGAATATTTTCTTACTGAAATCCAGTGTTTTATTCAGTTTATGCTTAACAAGATCCAGTGACTGGAAAGTGAAGTTGAATGGGGTCAAATTGAAAAGCACAAGTGGTAAACGTGGAGGGTGAGTAATCATTGTAGTGAAGGAAGGAGGGCAGTAGTGGATTATCCAGCTGTTGATGCTTTCAGCTGGAGTTCAGGGATCTTTCTATAGACCAGATCTAAGTTTTTTAATTCCACAAATGGATAACTGAGTGGTGTGGCAAATATATGAATGTAGATGAGTGTAGACTGTGTTGGAGTGACTCTGATTCATATACATGAATTCTTAGGAATTCTCAGCAGGACTGGGAAGTGCATGGTCGACCAAAGGGAGCCCCATGGGTGTAGGTCTCAGATGACCTGCAGTGTGATATGGTAGCTCCATTAGAAGGGATGCAGAGCACCCTGCCATGGCAGGCTAACACTGGGCTAAGGACTCCCTCCCTGCTGGTTTGTTTCCTTCTCCCAGTGTTTAGGTTTCTGGCGACAGAATAGCAAGCTCTGCTTCCTTTTATACAGTGTAGCCCTGCTATGGGAATATTGTCCATGCTGATCATGTTTGTTGTCCTCAGATTTAATTATTTTTATAGGCCAACAGACCTAACTTTAAATTCCTTGGATCTTCTAAAGAAGAGTGAATTCCTAACTCTTCTGTGGTAGGTGATGATAGGTTTGGATGTTTTATTCTGAAATTCAAGGGGTGGGAGGGAGAAGAATCTTAGAAAATGGACTTTGCTTGTAATGCTCCTTTGTATTTGAAAAATATTTTAGATACGTGTCTAGTATGGCCCTAACTGCCAAAGATATTGCAGCTGTTGAGAGCTGCCTCTCTTCCTAAATGGTAAGAGCTATTACTGGGAAGAAGATCTGGTTTGCTACGTCAGTGTAGTGTATTTACCGCTATCAGGTGGTGGTGGATATATTTGAGAAAGATGGAAGTTATTGTTTATTACAGATTCCTCTTGGCATTAAAAAAAATCTTGTCCAAGAACAATCTTCCTGCAAAGTTGAAAAGCAATTTTAACAGTTATAGCCTCTGTTTGACAGGAATTTTTCCAGATGGAAGCCATCATTCTTATTTTTGTTTCTCTCCTTGTGGTTCAGTTTGTAACTACCAAGGAAGTTAGAAGCATATATACTTATATTCCTTCTTGGTGATTTGAAGAAAGCAAGTAAACCTATTGTAAGTTTTGCTCTATTTTTTTCTGTTCAAAATTTCAGTGAAAGACCTGACTTTACCATCCAGCTCTATTCTCTGTGGAGTTCTGTAGATATTGTTGGGGTTGTCCTGGAGTGCAGATTGTTCTTAATTGTCCCGTACAGATCCAGAACCTACTGTGTTGTTTAGTCAGGATCACTCCAGAGACTAGTCTTGCATTTGTGAGCTCATTTAAAGATCAGGTATCACTTACTATACTGCTTAGAAAGGACAGCAGATCTGTGAAGTCTCAGACAAATTAGCATGCTTCATACTGAAGGTTTAGTCTTGCTTGGTGTATCTTGGGTAGCTCCAGAGGCTGAGTATGGAGAGGACTGCAGATCTAATCCAACCTTATATCACAGGCTGAAGGTTTTTTAAATAATTCTTTTTATTGCCAGAGTGCTAATTATAAAGTAAAAAATAAAATAAAATCCTATGTTAATAGGTCATATTGCATAAATGGGAAAGTTGCCCTCAAATTTAATTAGTCTGTTTAAGACTTAAACATGTTTCTAGCCTGAATTTAATTTATTTCTGTTCATTACATCTTGCAAGATACCTATCCAAATATAGGTCTGTCTGTATCTATTTAATATGCTGATGATTATCAGATCCCTACACTACTGTTATGGTCTGCAGTCCTCCTGACCCTTTGAGTCTCTCGTGTTCATTTGTTCTTTCAGTGTTTTGATGGCTTTGCTGTCAGTGCAGTGGCTGTTGCAGGAACTTGGAAGCAGTGCACTGTTCTGGCTCTGACAGCAAACACCCTCTGGATGACCCATCCCTGGAAGTTTTCAAGGCTAGGCTGGAAGGGGTCTGAGCTCTTGTGGCAGGTGTCTTTGCTCATGGCAGAGGGGTTGAGCTCGATGGGCTTCAAGGTTCCTTCCAACCAAGGCCATCCTGTGATTCCTGCTCATCATTCCCCACAGATATATTTGCACTGGTCTTGTTGGGAACTGTGTCACACTGGAAACTTGTACTCAGATAATGACCAACCCTTTGAGGTAGTTTCTAGGATAGGTCCTTATTTTAGATAGGACTTGGTTTTTGTTGATATTTAAAAAACCCTAATTTTGTCCTGTCCCAACATTCCCTAAGTTGTATCAGAAAGAGTATTACTTGTTCCCCCTTTTCTCTCTCCACACACTCCCCACTCTCCCCTCCCAGTAAGAATTATCTCTAACTAAGTTGTTTACTTCTGGGTTGCAGTGATGAAATAGGGTGGGTCAAGGTACAGCCTCTGAAGGATGCTTAGTATTTTCACATGGACACTTCTCTGGGGGTTCAAAAATTGGAGCTACTGAAATAACCAGAATGAGGTTTTTTTGGAGCATATTCCTTAACAAGGAGAGTAGGTATAATGGTCACAAAGCAAATCATAAGAATAAAGCTTGCTCACCTGTAGCTTTTATACATGCAAGATAGACCACATTAACTTTCATTGTATTCTAATTTCTTAATCAAAATATCAGACACTACTAACCCAAACATTTTGGACATTAACCATTGCTACTAATTTATCAAAATCAAGTGACAAGTTTAGTTTCCTGTGAAGCCATGGTACTAGTCTTTGTAGTCTGCTATATTAGTATTTGCCCTTTTGTCAGTTTTATATCAAAACCTAGAAAAGGCAGCAATAACTTAAAATGGTAGCTGTTTATAACCCATGTCATTTTGTATCCAGACTGCAGGAGTTTCTTCTGGCATAATGAGTAGCAATATTCACATCTTTTGGACTATATGGTTGACCCAAACAATCTGAAATTTACAGAAGTTTAATAGTTA
This sequence comes from Molothrus aeneus, assembly GCF_037042795.1. Taxonomy (NCBI): domain Eukaryota; kingdom Metazoa; phylum Chordata; class Aves; order Passeriformes; family Icteridae; genus Molothrus; species Molothrus aeneus. Next base: position 32,560,314 of record NC_089650.1, on the reverse strand, counting down.
CTGTTCTATAGAAAGCATTTTATTGGGGCAATTTAAATTTTCTTTTTCTTCTGCACTTACCAAACATTTTCAAATTTTGTGGGTTTGTGTTTTTATTGGCAGTTCTATTATTCTTACTTTGTAATCTTGGCAACTTTTGTTAATTTCTTTTATTGCAAGGGTGCTTGCCCTTCTAGGGATAGGGAGGTATTGTATCCTTTTGCTAGCATTTTGTTTTTTCATATTTTTCTAATTTGTCATCATCATTGCCAATGCTTCACTTACAATTCTTACAAGATTTTTTTGCAGTTGTTTTGTTACAGTGGCCTTTTTAAATAGTGCAGTTTTTCACCACTCTCGTCTTTTTCTCAATGGTAAAATTGTGGCTTCTTGAGCATTGGGTAAAACACTTAAACTAGTTTTCAACCGTTTAAAATTTTTGTTCTGTGTATCTTCTGATTTGGGCAGTAATTGATTTTAAAGTTAAAAATTTGGTTTGAGACAGGCCCTCTTACTGCATAAGAGAGAAATGTCTGGTTTGATCCAAATTTGTGTTGATTCAGTTTGCTTTTACTCATTAAGCACAGGCCTTATTTCTCTCAGATTTCACAGAAGATTAGTCTTTCAACAGTGCTTGTTTCACTGTGTTTGCCTGTTTGCTTAGGGAAGTAATAAGACTTTATGAATGTGGAAGAAAATTTACAGAATTAAGGAGGAAAATGTTTGTTTGCTGTTTGCTTGAAAACTGAACAATGTTGCCATTGGTACTGACATGTTTAGGTAGGAGCAGCCTCAGTAAGTGATATTTCAGCATGCACACTGTCCTCTGTGGCTTTTCAAAGACAGTATGAGATAAAGATTTGACTTTTGTGGTATCCTTGTAGTTGAGATAAACACTGGGGTATATTACAAATGAGACTGTGAAGCAAAGTAGAAAGCTTTTTGTGAAGTCAGAGGGAGTCTGGCTGAATTGAAGCTTTGGGCCTGTCACATCCAGTATGTAGTGTATCATTAGACTACAATTGTGCAATTTGGAGATCTAGTAATTTCTTCCTACACTTGCAGGATGCCTTGAGGTATGTAGAAGTGTTTCCTTGATTCTCTCTATGAGGGAGGAGGTTCCAAAAGTGGAGGGTAGTGGGAATGCCATGGTCAGAGCTTGGAAAGCTGCTCAAGATCAGGAGAAGATGACTCAAGAAGGAGGGAGGACATCAGAGCATACTCTGAGAACACTTGCATTGCTGGCTCTGAAGGATGTGATTTTTATGATTGAGTTGAAGCTGGTCTCAAGCCATGGTGGAGCACTGACACAGCTCCTCCCCCTTCTTGGGGTGAGCTCTTGCAATTGTGTGGCCAGTAGGTGACTTGGGGTGGCACTTGCTTGGTGGGTCTGTGGCCTGGTCTGACACCTTTGCTGTGCTGTTGTGAGAATGGGTAAGAGGAAGTGGAGAAGGTGCAGCCAGGACCAGGAGTGTGATCACCTGCCTGATTGCAGATTACTTTTAGCTTGGCTTAAGCTGTTTGTGATTCAGGTGCTTCCAGGTGCACTCATACGCCAGTGATGCTTCTCTGGTCCCAGGATGAGTCAGTTCAGAGAAGTAAATCAGTGGAAAATGCATCCATAAAAAAACTGCTGTGAATAACTTTCTGCCAGTTCACTAAGCCTACTCATGGAAGGGTCAAGTGCACTAAAGCACTGACAAAAGGTAGATGGTGAGCTGTCAGTCCTGGTTTGGAAAGTGAGGAGTTGGAGAGAACAGGACCCCTCTGCAGTGTTAGACCATGGATTCACTGAGCTGTCTCATTTGCTGCAGAAGATTGTCTGTTAGCATGACTTGAAACACCTTTCATGCAGTTCCTAGTTGTGGTGGGTTAACCAGCCTCTATTTATTATAAGTGGGAATAGGAGTTTGCTCCACTGGCTGTAGATGAGAGGTTCCATGGACTGCTAGAAAGTTGAGATGGGAATGGTGAATTGAAATTTTTTGTAAGGGTTGAGCACAACTTGTACTAACTTTTTTCTCTGTATCTGCCACGGAGAAAAGGGCATCTGTAGCTAGGCTGAGTGCTAATTCTGTTGTGTGCACTTGCTGGTGATCTAATTCTTGATGGGAAAAAGCATTTACCTTTGAAAAAGACTTTTAAGAATATCCTTTTCTGTGAATTTGAAAAGGAGGACTTTTTTCTCCAAGTAACTGAGTATCAGTGTTGGGCTAGACACATCTTGGGTGCATTTTTGAAGTTTAGCACTTTAAAAGAGTGAAATATGTAAATGGTTTTACACTAATTTCATGACTGACTCTTAAAGCTTGGTCTTTCGGAGATTTTTTTGTTTAGGTCAATGGCTCTGTAAGCTTCTGTGAGACCTAGACCTGTGTAAATCACTTGGAAAAAGCATAGTTTCATTTTTGCCAAAGTCCTGAGATTTTTGGCTAAGAACATAATGCCTCACTCCTTGAAAAGAAAGCCAAAAAGATAAATGTACATGTTAATGTAAGTTGCTGACTAAACAAAAACTTTATAGTGAGCTTTACACCATAGCATTTTAAGTTTTTAAGCTCTTTAACCATTACAAATGCTGATAAATGTAACTCTTTTAAATAGTGCTTGCTTTGTGTGCAAATACAAAGCCTCTTGAAAAGCTTACTTGTGAAGCTATGGCTTCCTAAAGTATAACACTGTTCAATTTAGGAGCATCTTCAAGGAAAATATTAGAAAACAGTTGACTGGTTATGGGTGCTTGGTTTGAAGAAACAAAACTTATCATTATAGCTGTGCTTTAAATCACATGAGCTCTGACCTCTGCATAGAGTGGTTGGATTAAGGGCTCTAGTTGAGCATCTCTAACTCGTTATGTAAAAAATTAGATCTGTGTTGGAGAGTATGCAGGATTATGGTCTCTGTGTGATGCCTGACTTGCATGTGGGTGGAAATCTGTAGCAGCAAAAGGACTGCTTTATGGTGTTTGAGGTGAGGCTTTTCTCAATCAATTTCTCCCACTTTTTAAAGAAACATTGTCTTCTTAAACTGTATATTGATTAAAAAAAAGATTGAGTATTAGGCAAAGATTTATTAACATTGTTTATATATTCTATAATTAGCTTCTCTAGAGATTTTCATAAATGCATCTTTTCTTTTAGTCAAGAAACTGTGCAATTAGACCAAAATTATAGGAAGTAAGCTAACAGACTTCACAAAATGCAGTAAAATGTACACAGTAATGGAAAAAAGTAACAGAAATACCATTGAATGGAAGGTTATTTTATCATGTCATACTCATTTTGTGTAATTCAGTGCTCTAATAGGGGCAGGGAGAATCCTAATGTTAATGGTTAAGGATCCAAGTAAGGCAAGTCTGATGGTATATATTTGCAAGCCAAACACTGAACTATTTTTTAAAATGCGTAATTTGATCCGTTAATAAAACAAGTGTATGGCATTTTTTTTCCCATGGAGAAAGTAGTCTGGTTTAGGTGGAAATTTTCTAGCACGGATTAGCTAAACTGAAGGTGTGTATGAATCATCCTGGTCCAGACAATCTAACAGCTCATAGCTGCTGAACATTCTCGTTCCTCAAAGTTATGAACCAACATAGCCCTAGAGAAATCTTAACTTTCTGAGCTAGGTGTTGTGTGAATACGAGAAGGATCAGACTGTTCTCACTGGATGACAGTCAACAGTTAGATGAACTGTTGCAGCAGTAAACGTTGGGAGAAACTGGTTTTGAGAGAAGAAAAAGCTGCTCTTCTTCAGCCCGTGGTTGTGGTTCCTTGTGATTTCTTATTTCTAACAAATTTTAGCCTCTGTTTCTGGAACTTCGTGAGTTGCAGAGTTAGCTAAAGGGGTGGGGAAGGAAGAGGATCTTTAGAAAAGGATCTTTCATTACAAATACTAAAATACCATCAGTGTCTCTTTTTTGTTATTTGTGTTTGATCAATTTGCTTGTTTATTTTGGGAGCATTTTTCTATTAATGTTAGTTCATGAGTGACTAGTCTTTGTGTATATAAATAAATGTGGGTGTTTATAATATGCAAATAACTAGATATAAATTTGTCTGTATAGATTCTTGCACCTTTTTAAAAGCAGGAGGAAAACTGGGAGAGAAAACTATAAACCACTAGACTGTAGTAAATGAAGTACAGGGAAATTGAACACACAGATATGGGGGAAGGTACTAACCTCCAGTAGTCCCTGCTAAATGTAACACACATACATCAGGGTTATTATTTAGCTTCCCTGAAACACTTGCAGTCACTTCCAATTTGATTATGATTCTCTGACTACAGCCAGATATGAAAATAGTGTAGTCATCAATTAAAGAAGAAATTTATTTTGTTTCTATTAAGAAACAGATGCAATAGTATGCAATATTTTATGGAAGGTAATACTTCTATTTCTAAGTTAATATTTTGAAACCTGTTAGTATTTTCTCTTTTAGTCTCAATGATCTTGGTCCCCATTCAGAATTTGAGTGTCTGATTTTGATCATGGTATCTGTTCCTTGCAGCAACATTGCATAACGTTAAAGGAAAAGCAGTGCTAGCCATCTGTTAGTGCTCCCAGAGCCATGTGTGGCAGCTGTAAGCAGCAGTTCTTTCCTCCCTTCCTTATGTCCAAGCAGGCATATTGACCTATTCATATCCGCCTGCTATGTATAATTGTGAATTATGAAATTGCTATCTCAGAATAATTCAGCCTTGGTCATCTTATTCTTTCATGCATAACTTCTTTTTTTTTTTTTTTTTGTAAATACTACTCTCAAAATCCTTCTTAAGCTTGTTTCATTTAGGCTTTTTTTATTGGAAACTATTAAGAACTTTGAATATTGAGGGGAAATTAGTGTAACTTTACTTATGAATTTGGTTAGGAGGAGGACTGATTAGGAATGCTGAAATTAGCAGAGCTTCCGAGAATAAACACTTTCCCCCCTCCTCTCCCTTGTGCTTCATACTTTTGCCTTTGGAGTTATATTTCATATTTTGCATTATCTTCTCTTTCCCCATCTTACTGGTCCTGTTTTCTAGAGGAGGTTTTCTTTTTTTCTGTTGTTTCTTTTTTTACCAAATTATGTCTTTTTTTGTCGTTGTTTTTAAAGCATTATTCTCTTTTGAGGTTTTTTTTTTTACATTGTGTTACTTGTGCATCTGTGCAAGCAGTCTGCACATTTTGTGACTAATGAATAATGACAAAATTGTCACAGATGCACATGAGTGATTAGGGCCTTGTCAAAGGATAGTCACTGATGTGGGAAGCTCATCTAGAAATGATCCTTGGTAGGAATGGAAGAACCAAATATCATTCTTGCAGATGAGTGAAATTTGTCTTTCTTGCAACCTTCCACACCAGACAACTCTAGCAATTTCTAAGCAGAATAATTTTTTCAACCTGTCAGCCCAACTTTTTTGGTTATTTAAAAACTGAAGTAAGTTGTCCATGATTACTTAGTCAAATTAACAATTAGCAGGTGCAGAAGTATTCATGCTGCCTTCTGTTGGCTTGCTTTCCCTCTGTCAGTGGCTCTGTGTTTTCACAGGACAGATTCAGCTCTCTGTCCTACTAAAAGGTTGAGGTTTTTTTCTGTTTCGTGTTCCTGCCCCTTCCCTGTCATGAGAGGAGTGGGCGTGGTGTGACCACAGCTCCAAGTACCAAAGTTGGCTTGAGTTAGGCAGCAGGAGCATGGAACCAAGAGCAAAGAGTGGGCAGAGGAATGACCTTTCTCTTTTAGCAAAGGTAACAATTTTGACTGAGTCCTGCTTGAAAATGGCTCCTTGAAACAGAATGGAACAACCAGAAATCTAGTGTTTGCAATTTGCCTATTTTAAATCATTGACATCAGGTCTCTGCTCTACTACCTTCTTACAGGTTTTCATGACTCAGCTGGGGAAGAACCATTGTCACAAAAGATCAAAATAGCAAAAGACAAGTGCACTTGGCTTTCAATTAGCTTTCTGTCTTTCAACTGGCTCTTGAGGTTTTTTTAACAGTGGATCATCATTGAAAAATTAAATTTCCCTGGAATAAATATTTTCATCAAAAAAGGGAAAATATTTTAACACTTAGGAAATGTTGTTGAAGCCATTTGTGAATGCAGTTTATACTCTAGGCTCAAAATGTTATGTTGCTACTTTATTATCAATCTGTCATATCATATGTTTAAAATAGTCTTAGTAGTTTCAAGAATTTAAAGTGTATTCCTAAAATTTGTGTGAGGGTGTATGAATTTAGGGGAGATTCATTCTTTTAAGTGGGAACTTACAAGTCTACACTCATAACTTTTCAGTTTTCTATGCTTATTTCTGTTCCTCTAAGTGGGAGGCAGGCAATCTAGATCATGGTAGAATTTAAAAGTTGAGCGCTCTCTTCTGTCCAGCAAGTTGGAGGAAGCAATCTCTATTTTTGTGTTATTATTATTTGTTAACTCTGAAAAGAGATACTGTGTAATGTCTTAGGTGTGATTTCTTTCTAGTTCAGCTGCTGATGCAAAATGCACGCTGGGCAAACTCCCCCCAGTGTAGCACCACTGCAGCTGGTCCTGCTGGGGCTGAGCAGGCTGTGTGATGCCTGGGCACAGGGAGCTTTGTTCAGGCAGCCTGCCATCCAGTTAGAGAGGTGCCTGGCTGTGTTATGGCAGTGTCTGCTGAAAACATTGTTTGTGGTAGCAATGCATATGAAAAGAGATTATGTTTAATATGTCAGGTTTTTTGAATGGCAGTCTTTTAAATTGCTGTGCTAAACGTTGTGAAATGGGGAATGTGGCCCCTTGAGCAGATAGCTGGTTTGCATTCACTCACTGCAGGTCTTCTAAAGGTCTCCTACTTCAGGCTGTCAGTTGTTTTCCTATTTTTGGTAACTTGCCCAGTTAGTGGCGTAAGCCTATGTTGCATTCTCTTAGTCTTTAGTTATTTCTTTCTAAAACTTTCTTTCTAGAATAATTAGGAAAATCTGCTTTTCTGCATTTATATTCTGGTGTCCTAGCACTGCACAGAAATTTCAGAGCCCTCAAACAATTGTTTTCAGTTCCTAGCTGCTACCTTGCTTCCTTCATTTTTGCCTTGTCAGCCCAGCATAGTGTGTTACAGCATTATTTGCATTGCCTTGGTCCAAATGACCCATCACCAGGTGAATCAAGGATTACTGTAATTCATAAAATCCAGGTTTTCTTTTCTTCTGATTCCTGATAGTTTTTTGACTCAGGAACCCAGAGGTTACTGTGCAGGTTACAGTCATCAACTAGGCACTCATAATCCAGGTAAGAGTTAACCCCCCAGAATGGCACTTGAAGTAGCCAGCATGCTACTGTGAGCCAGCATGCAACTGTCAAGTTGCATAGATAATAATGAGTAATAAATTTCAAGTCTAAGATTGGGAATCTGTGTCCAGGCTGCAGAGAATTGACTATATTGGCTGAGTGTTCAGATTTTATGTGCTTTGCTGTAATTTACTGTTAAAGATTTACTTCCAAAGTGGTCAGTGTTTGCATATTCTTCTCTAAAATGATCCTTTTCCCCACAGTTTATGCTGTAATATAGAAAACTCCAAGGTATGATTTTGGAGGAAGTGATGTTCATAAAACTTTGGGGATTAAGGAATTGTTTTAACTATTCCTAAATGTAAGATATGAACTCAGCTCTCTCCATGAATTATCTTATCTCTGGTTTATCTAGTAGCTGGGGAAAAAAAAGGTTTGGTTAAGCTGTTGCCTTTTTCAGATACAAAGCAAAGCTATGTTTCTGAATTGTAAGAGGATTGGTTGCAACGTAAGATTTGGATGACAGCAGATGCCCTGTTACATTTTTAGGTTGTCTCTCCTGTAGAGATGGCAACAAAGCAACCTTCCTGCTGAGCTGGCAATGCTTATTTGGTTCATCTAGGTAATTTTTCACACTAGGAAAGAAAAATTAAATGCTGCAGAATAATATTGTGGTCAAACAAAAAGATATAATCTGCTGATCACTTAGGTACTGTGTGAAATGGAAAAATTTGGTTTTTTGAAGAAAAGTCATATCTAAGAATAAGTCTTATTTTAAAAATGAAGACTTACTGCACTAGTCATCAGTGTTAACTGTGCTCTGGTTTTAAAGTTCTAAATGCTTCAAATTCTTGAAAGATTTTTTTAGTGTATAAATATTCATAATTTTTCTAACTATAAATTACTATATTAAGGCAACAAAATATACTCAATACATTAGAAATTCTTACTTGGATTTGTTTTCCTTCTGTCTGGAATAGGCATAGTGTATGTAATGAATACAAACATGCTCAACTGAAGTGACTCAGTTTTTACATAAATATTGAGAGTTTTCATATTTGCAACTAGACTAATTTCTTGATAGTTTACTCTGAAGTTATAACTGATATCCAAAGTTTTTAGACTTCTGCCTAAGTGGTACTTCAGCATATTGAAATCTAGAAATAATTAAAATGTGGGTTTCAGACTTAATTTTTTTCTAGCCTCATTAAAAGAATAATGTATGTAATAATTTTAGAGTAGAAATAGATATTTTAAAATAGCAGCCAAGATGAGTAATATCTGTGGGTTAGAGGGCAGTTTACTTAAAATCCCATCCATTCAAAGGAGAGCTGGGTAATGCCCCAGGAAGCAAGAAAGCACTTTGGTTCACTAGCCACAACTGGGCACAGTATGAAGTTGTTTCTCATTGTGCCCAACATCTCCTTTTGCAGAAATTACTGCCCAGCTGAGAGAATACGAGAAATAGGAAGGCCTGTTCCTACTGGCAATTGGAACTCTCCCTCACTGTAAGACATCTCTTAGTCAGTTGAGTTAACAGGGCAACATGCATCTTTAGGGAGAGGTAGTAGTGGAGATTCATGACTATGAATCCTTGTTAAGGTTAGATGCACTACATAATCATTGTCTTGACTCTATTGTCTTTATTTTTTAAAAAACATTTTAAATCTGTATAGTATAATAATGAACAAGTTGATTGCTCATTTCAGTGACTAAGTGGAAGTTGGAACTGTTTTAATTAAACACCTTTCATAAGGTGTTTAAAAGTTTTCTCAGATATAGATGAATGATAAAAATTCTTCTACTGGAAGTATATGTTGGGGAAAACTGAAAGTAAACAATATATTTTAATGAAATCAGCTGAAATGCATTTTTAGAACTTGTAGAGGACTTGCTTCTTTTTTTTTTTGTTTTTTCACCTGTGTTGCAGTTTTCATGCTTTTTTTATTAGCATGGCTGATGCACAGAGGTGATTTGCTATAGCATCTGCAACACATACAAAATTGTCCAGAAGATATATAAAATTAATTGTTCAATTTCAGCTTGCTGAGCTTTCACGTGTCTAAAGAAAAACCATGTGTTTCTGTCCTAGTGATATATCAGTAGTGTTTGAATATAGATTCCACCTAAAGGAAGCACTGAGCCTGGAAGTGTTGCCCTTCATCAACAGAATTAAGTCAGAAAGGTGTATCTGCTGAAGAACACATCATGGTCATGCCATTTACATTCAAGACCCACAGCTTAAACATCCACAGATAACCTCTGCTGTTTGAAGTGCAACATTTATTTGTAGTAACAGTGTAAGACTTCATCAATTTATGGCAAATAGCTTTTCTACCTATGTTATGTTGCCTTTATAAAAGCAAAGTAAACCGAAAAATAAAAACCCAACCCAAAAACTACCTAAAGAAATTTGGTCACAGTTTTTGTTTGCCTTCTGTAAAAATACAAGTAGGAAAAAAGTGTAGGATTTGGCAGAACCCTGTGATTGCGAGTTTATTTTCTGTAAAGTGTTTGAGAAGTATACTGGGGGATATGGTGGCCTGCTTTCCAAAATGTAGAAATGTACCACTCTTATATTTAGGTGGCTTTGTAATACATTGAATTGTTTGTAATAGGTGGCTTTGTAATACATTGAATGTACTGGTTTTAGTTTTGCTCATAATTTTTCTTTTTTCTCCGAAACTTGCTGATTTGGGTGTTCTAAAAGCAAATTTGTCTTTTTTTAGGAAATAAAACCTCAAAGCCATTACAACCATGGATACAGTGAATCTCTTGGACGGAAAAGCCACATTGATGATTACAGCACTTGGGACATTGTCAAAGCCACACAGTAAGTTTGTTTTTGAATGTTAGATTTGTCTTTGTTGGTATCAGTTAAAAACAGTAAAACAGGTTGTTTTATTTGTGTAAAGTAGAAGATAAACTTTTTTCAAACTGTATTTTTAAATCCAGTAGTGGAAGATTTCAGAAGTAAGCTCTACAAAATTGCTGTTATGATAGATTTGGGATCATTGTATAAAAAATATGGGAGGAATTGTGGTAAGTTGTAAATATAGGTGGTTGCTGGACAGATTGTTGGAAGAGAGAATGGTACTGATGTTTATTTTCCATAGGTAATAATTAAGTAGACAACATTTATATGTAAACATAAGGGTTTGATCGATTTATGGGTTAGAAAGAATGTGTCTCTAACTTCCATTATCTCTGATTCTGCAGTCTCAGTCCTACTATGAAACTGAGTTTAATACTGAAGGAGGACTGTAGGAGTAAACTGAGTGCAGATTTAATTGCTCTCTTTATGCAGATGTATTATACAAATTTGTTTGTTCTACAATCCTTTAGCAGACACTAATTTACAAGACAAGAAAGTTGTTACAATATTTTTAGTTTGCTCCTTTTTGCCATTCAGAAACCATCACCACCATCACTTTTCTTTAATGAGCTGAGATAGTTCTGTAAGATTTTTATTATTGTATTTTTAATTTGAATGCTTAAACCATTATGTATCTTGCAGAGCTATTTGCCTTTTTTCTTCTTAAAAGAAGATTTTCTTGCATTTTTTTTCTTAAAAAAACCCTGTCTGAACTGAAAGCAGCTTTGCAGCTCTGCATGTGACACAGGCCCAGTTTAGGCATAGCAAGTATGTACTTTCCTTCACTTTTTGTTTTGACCTGTAAGGAGTTTAGCTTCCTGAAACAGATGTCTGACTCTGCTATTGTTGCTCTAAATACTTAATAGTAGGACTGAAACCTATAATACTCACGTTAGGGTATTTTTAGAAATTAAAGTATTGGCACAATATCAAACTAGCTGCTTCTTAGAGAAGTATGAAAGTGTGTTTGAGAGCAGAAGTGGTTTCACAAGTTACCTACTTCTATTCTTGTCTGCTCATTGCATGTTTGAAAACCTAAAATATCTTTGTCCTTCTTAACCCTCAGATTCAGGCTGATCTGTGCTTTCAGCTGAGTTGTTACACTTCTTTTCTGCTCTCCTCATACAGGGATCAACAGCTCTGAGTTGACCTCTCACCACAAGGACTGCAGTTTCATATTGTAGCCCTAATGGTTATTATTGTAGGGAAGGGGGACTGTCAACATGATCAAGTTGTGATATCCAGGCAGCACTTCCCTGGCTAGAAGGAGAATTCACAGAATCACAGAATAAACCAGGTTGGAAAAGACCTTTGAAATCATCAAGTCCAACCCGTGACCCAACATTTACCTTATCAGCTAAACCATGGCACTGAGTGCTTCATCAAGTGTTTTTTAAACACTTCCAGGTGACTCAACCACCTCCCTGTGGTGGTTCTTCACTCTTTCTGTGAATAATTGTTTTCCAATATGTAGCCTAAACTTCCCCTGGTGCAGCTTGAGGCTGTGTCCTCTCAGGCACACCTTTATTTGAGCATTTACTAGGTTTTGAGGGCTATATTATAAAAGAGTCTGTCATAAAGGGAAATTGCTCTGAAATGTCAGGTAGAAAATAAACCCACCAAATATCATAAGACTTAGAATAAAATAAATAATGCTGCTGCTATATTAATTCAGTGTTCTTGAAAAGATACACTTTTCCTCCTAAAATGATGTAGCTATTTGCATTTATAGAAGCATAACCTATCACATCCATGTAGAAAAAGGTGATCTTATTGTCTATCCTGTGTCCTCAGTTATTATTATTCACTGAGATTAAAGTATCTGCTGATTTTTCCATACTTTTTAGTTCAGTGCTAATGTAAGAAAGATGCCACAACATTTTTTTTAAAAGGGGCCACTCATCAGCCTCCTAGAAGTCTTCCCCCAAGCAGGTCAGTAAGTTCAAGCAAGATGTAGCATAATATAATAAGAATTATTTTCAGTCTCTTGGTTTGGATTGGTTTTTTCCCCAAGTCCCAGTTTCTCCTGGAAAAAAAAAAAATTAGTTATGTTATTGTTCCAACATACATGAAAATTGAGAGCATTGTTCCTTAAATCTTAAAGATGATGGTGAGAAAAATGGGACAAAAACATTAAAAACTCATCTGTATTTCATATATGCTGTTTGAGTTTAGAATTCTATTTCGACATGTTTTTATTGACACTAGATTACACAGAAATAAAACAATGTTAGTGAAATACTGTGCTCAGTTTTGTTTCTCAGCAAGGAAAAACAAGAGCTTGCAAACTCCTCACATTATTCCATAAGTATGTTGCTTCACATCTCACTGAACTGTTCCAGTGCTTTATCATCTTAATCTATAGATTGGACACAAATTAACATGCTCATACAGTACGAGCTACAAATATAATAACTTCTTATAATCACATTACGATTTCATATAGAAAACAGTGGTTAGGCTCATTGAAAAGAGTTTATTGGTATTTGTATTTTTTTATCCATTATGCTCCTCATAAGTTCTCACAAAGACCTGGGGCCCTAGGCATATTATGTATCAAAAATAGTCAGTCTCTGGTTTTTATTTTGCAGAAACTTTTGCTGGAGTAAAAATTGTAGTGTTTGGTTTTAGTACCTATTCATACAAAGAATACTTTTCACTGACTTTTTAAACGATCCAAGAGCATCTAGATAGCTTTAAAAGTTGTACTGTCTAGGCCCTTCATCTTGCAGATGTTAGAATGTGTGTGTAACTTTTTGTCATCTTATATTTGGTTACAGCAAAATTGTTTAGTTCACAGAAAGTCTCCACTGTGTTTCTGAAAGCAGAAGCAGGCCACTCATCTGTACTTGAAAAACTGTTTTCAGAGGAATAGTAAAAAAATCATCCATGTTTGCCTTTGGTTTTGTTCCACTGTTATATTCAGAGTTCTCACTGGAGCTCCAGGGAGAGAATGGAATCATTTTTTAAAAAAACCAAAACCCAAAACTGTCACAAGTGTTTTAAAAGTGAAATTTAACGGTGATATGTTGGGTACATTTATTTCTATGGTCTAGCAGCAGTAGCCATCTGTCATCCAAGGCAGCAGTCATAACTTTTTAACATGATGTCTTGGGGAGCATCTTGTGTTAACTTGATGAAGTTGCTGCCTTTGTTTTGTTTTAAATCTTTTAAGCTGAGAAACTGAGAAGTAGCTAAAGTTCTCATGTAGAGAAGCATGTGATGGGCTGTCACAGGAGAACAAAATCTGAGACATTAATCCTCGCATTGTGTTCTATGTTCTCTTGAGAGTGAATAGACACCTTGGGCTTGTAGCGAGCTTGATCCAATTCCAGTTTTGTTGAAAGTAAGTTAAATGATCATTATGAACATGGGTATTAAACATTAATGGTATTAATAAGTGCTTTTGTGACATCTGGAAGATTGATTCCTTGTGCTCAAGTATTATAATTTCATTATCTCAAGATGAACTTTTCTGTTAAGTTTTATTCAATGAGATCATTCAAAATGAAATTGTGTGCATTCTGAAATAGTGCAGCATAAAATATAAATTATGTTGAATCTTGCCAAGGAAAAAAATTGTCAGATACATGCTTTTTTCATGACTATTTCTCAGCAGTCATAGGGCAACTGATTTAGAAAAAGGTAGATATAGAATAATTAAAATTGGTAAGGATTGGCCAAAGGAACAGTTACTCCTGGCTCTTTTCAGCTAGTCATAGGAGAGAGTGGACAGACTGTGACACAGGTACACATTCATTATTCCTGGTTATTTGTGCCCATGAGGTTGATTATATTGCTGAAAGTGAAATGTACCTGACTTTCATGTGGAAGGGTGGGACTTTTTAAACCACATTAGTAATATGGCCACAACTGTCTAGACAATTTAGGGCTTTGGAACAGTATTTAAGAGCTGAATTTCTTTTGTCTTTCAACATTACTGTTAATGGTCTATTAAGTAGCTCTTGAATTAAACCTTTTCTGTTGAAAACAAAACTGTTTTACTGTTAACACAAAAACCTTGAGAATGTGTTAAAGGCTTTTTAAGTATCTACCACCATTATTCATGGGAAGGAGATTTCCAAAGAGGAAAAAAGATCGTGTTTCTGTTAATTGCCTTTCCACTTCAAACAGCTTTGATTTGAGTTACAATGATAGCAAGATGAGGGAGTGAGCTCCTGGTTTACCTGCTCTTTGTTGGCATGGTGATGTGCTCACTGTAGAGAGATTCCTTGCTATTATTGTGGCCAGATCTAATGTTAATTGTGCTGCAAAGCTGGCAGTGTCTATTTCCAAGAGTCTGTGTATTTGTAGACAAAAGAATAGAAAATGGATTACATATTTAAAATGCAAAAGGCAGTAGGGTACTGTTTTTCTAGGTATTAAGGTCAGAATATCTTTAACCTGAGATGACAAATAAAATGTTACAGGTTAGTTACTGAAACGGCTTAGAGACTGTGGTAGCAAAAGGAGCTTGCACAATGGTATTTTTGTCCTGGACTAATCCCGTTTCTTTCAGAACAAGCCAAACTCAATAATATGCTTTAATATGCTCCGTATTGATGTTTACAGCATCACTCTCTAGGATTCACTCAGATGCTGAATATTTGTTGGATTAATGTATCGGTCTCCTGTGAGGATTTCAATCTTACTCTCCATTACCCTTGAAGGGCATAGAGCCCTTTATAACAGCATTGCAAGTGTGATTATACTGAGTGTCTGAAATAGGTGACATTGTCATTTTCTAACCTAACAGTGCATCATGAACCTTTGGAGAAGGCAAGGTGAAGTCAGCTGCAGCAAATTGATGGAACAAGACTGTAGGTTGTATGTGAGAGAAGAATGCTGCACTTCTGGGACGGATATGGAGAAACTATAACTGCAGCAGATTCAGTGTTTTATTTAATTGTAGAGAGCCTGCTGTTTCCAGGAAGAGGAGCAAATGGATGTAAATTCCTAACGTTTTTTCCAGGCAGATTTTGTCTGTCAAGATCCTTAACTCCTCTTCTGACAATAAATTGAAGAGTCAAAAATTATACCTTGTGTGCTGCATCTTTACTAAACAGTTATGATTGTGTTCAAGATACTAAATGTAAATTGCTAGAAACAGACAAACTGAGGTGACTTAAATTAAAAGATTTCTGTATGCTTCATTCTCAGTGTCCCTTTTGGAAAGAGCTTTATTTTCCTGTAAAGGCTGTTGTGGTATATTGCAGAATTTCATGTTCTGTTTTGTGGTGAAGTAGTACCACGCACTGTGACTTGTAGATTGCCTTCTAGTGGGAGGAATGGGAAGTCTATGATGCTAACGCCAAAAGAGTGAATCCATTCCTACTATTCCTTCTTGTATCTGAGGCCATGTCAGCAGTCTTTGCCCTGGGCCTCATCACAGTGTATGGGTGAATTCTAGAAGGAGGTACTTGTAAACATCAGTGTAACATAATTGGAGCATTCTATGGCAACTGGCAACAGCATTCTGCATCTACAGGCTGCAGGGTCACTTGTGACTGCTTTCCTTGGTTTTCATACATCTTAAGCCAAGTCCTTCAGAAAGTAGCATCACATTTTCTGTAAGACTGGAGTTTTGCTTTTAATTAAATAACCTGACAAATAACCCCTCCAACCTCCTTCCCACAAAAACTGCCAAAGAATAATTACCCTTCTTCCCCCTTCCCCTAAGACTGTCAGGGGGCTTCTTGGTTTTTCCTATCTTGACAATATGGCCTAACAAAAACTTGGGTAGCAGTCAAAGATTACTTTCAAGGAGGTTCATGTTGTGTTGTGTAGTCAACTTGATAGGACACTCATCTTAAAGCATATGTGCAGTTGCCATAGCTGGCCAATAGTGATGTAGTAGTTTAGCTGCTGTGCAGCTGAGCCCTGCTCAGCTGCTTTCTTGCTTGCCTCTGCTGGGATGGAGAAATTGGCCAAAAGGGTAAAGGCAAACAATGTTTAATACATAAAGTAAAAGCTGCACACACAAGCAAAGCAAAAAAAGGAATTAATTTGCTGCTTCCCATGGGCAGGTGAGTCTTCAGCCATACCCATGTAATGGTTACTTTGGTGGGTGAGCACCTTCACTCCAGATGTCCCTCCTGTGTCCCTCAGCTTTTATTGCTGAGCACACTGCCATGCAGTATTGGCTATCTCTTTGGTCAATTGGCATTAGCTGTCCCTGCCGTGTCCACATCCAACTTCTTGTGCCCCCCTAGCCTGCTCACCGGTGGGGCAGCATGAGGAACAGCAAAGGCCTTGACCCTGTCTAAGCACTGCTCACAATAGCTTAAATGTTGGTGTGTCAATCAACACTGTTTTGCTCACAAATCCAAAACACAGCACAGTACGAACCACTCTGAAGAAGAGTAACTTAATCCCACTCAAAACAAGTACATGTAGGGAAAATCCTAATCCATTTGCATGAAAGCTTTATGTGATTGCCTCTTGCATTTTATAGGAAGTTTAAGTTATTGTATCTTTGTGTTCTTTGTATCTTTCCAATAACTTAGAATATTTTATTTAAAAAATTCCTGCTTGTTGTTTTGTACTGCTTATTTAAGCAGGATGAGAGTCAGCTAAACTCAGCCTTAGACAATACATTTTTTTAAGCTGGTGACTGTTAAAACTGATAGCAGGGCTTACGTGAATTATTTCTTACATAATGGTTTCAATTTGTAGTTTAAGCAAAGGCAGCAGGCATTCCAGCAGGAAAGAGTGTCATAAAAGCTGACTGGAGTAGAACTGCTTGTCAACAAATGGTTGCATTGCCATTCTGTATGAATCACTTTCCAGGCTGCCTTCACTGTTATATGGCAGCGTGATACTGTACTGTGGGAAGATCAGAATTTTGTCTGGTTTTGGAAGTCCTTCTTTCCCCCATCTCTTCTCTTTTCTCTTGACTCCTTGTTCTAGCCTGACCTGCCTTTTTTAGTCCTAACCTATTTCAGTGGCCCTTCCAGCTGACATGAGAAGTCAGGAATGGTATGCATGTGTTACAGGCACTCATTAGGCCA